>NT_176730.1:308511-398942 GCF_000188095.3 Bombus impatiens
TTTCCCCGTTTTCTTTCAACTGCCAAAAAAAAAAAAAAAAAAAAACAAATAAAAGTTTCCATTTAGATCGCCGTGGAGATTGCCTCGAAAGAACGGTTAGGGTTTACGGTAACTTGTTTAGATTTAGATATGCCTAATGGTGCGTTAGGTGTATCGTTAGACGATTAACTATTAACCTATTAACCGGGGAAAACAAAGAAAGTTCACTCGTCATTCAGATTGCAAATTTGTTGGATAAAATAACTCGTCTATTTAGATATTATTCTCCACGTGTCATTTTTATTATTCATCATCATCGCTCGTATCATTTTTATTAAAAGTACGTTATAGGAGAGAGACGAAAATCTGAATATGTTTTTATCGAACTTTTTATTTTAATATTTTAATATTTTAATATTTTAATATAGCATAGATAAACACGAAGAAAGTAAGCGTCTTAAAAATAGCTAATAGATTGATCAAGTTAACCCCAACTTGATCCCAATCAAGTTTTGTGAAATACCAAAGGTATATCTAATTATTTAAAAAGCAATATTGTAATGTATTCGATAGTTTGATATTATGAAAAGAAATACATTTTAAATTAATTGAATAAGAAAATTAGGAAAAAGACACACGTTCGGTTTTAACGTTAAATCTATCGACATTAAAAAAAAATCTGACACTTATCGTTTCGACTGATTCGACAATTTTACCGTTGAAATCAAATAGGAGGATTAGCTCGCGTAATTGTTTGATAAATTGACGAACGAGAACCGACTAAAGATCGATCAAAATCAAATAAATTTTTCAAAATTGTTACGAATAATTTCATAGTAGACTAATAAACTTCTACACATTCGAATATGAGACCTAGGCCTTTTTTTCCTGTTCCAAATATTTTCCACCTACTAAATTTCAATGTCGTTCCACCTGTACAGAAAATGAAAAATGCTGACTTATCGTATTCTTCCTCTGTAACGTTCATTTGCAACGACTAAAACTAGAGATGGGACACTCGATACCCCGAAATTCTTCGAAACTCCAGACGAATTTTATTTCGACTAATAATAATCCAATTGAATTTATATTTAAAATCCTTTAAACTCGTTTTAATTCATCGATAAATAATTTGATTTTCCGCGGAAGATTGTCTAACTTCCTACCAATTGTAAGATAAATATTTCTTAGAGATCGAAGAAAAAAAAATAAACATTTCGAATTTGGAGAGTCGCGAGATCTCAGTTTTGACAATTTTTCGGAGTCTCAAGGCCCAAAGCAAATTCATTCGAGTTTCGCTATCTAATCTGAACATCAGATTTTGACCCGCCTCTGACTAAGATCCACCTGAACGAAATCGACGCATTTTTATTAACCTTTCGTTTCGCGATTAAACAAATTTCTAATTAACGGAGAACCCGGTTAACAGGTTAATTGGGCGTGCCGTGGAATACGCCATCGACACAGTGTTCCTGAGAACCTTTTTCTCGAAAAAAGGCGGAAAGTTTGGTAAAGGGAAAAAGAGAAAGAGATGGGGGGAAAAAAAAGAAAGAAAGAAAATTATTTTCTATGCTCCCGGATACCTGCACGTACCAAATAGATTTCTATCGATTTTGAAACTCGGTATCGAAATGATTTTTTTACTCGATAGCCATGACATTGTTAATTTAAGATAGACTTTCGTAATCGTTATAATCGCTAAGACGAAAGTGACATGGAAGCTTTAAGTGAGAGAGAGAGTGAAATGGTATGGCGAATTTAGCGTTTTCCTACGATCGAAAGAGACTCACGAGCGTAATTTTTTACACACTTTGATATTTTTCTCGAAATAAAGGGACAAAAGGGAATACGTAATGGAAAAAGTAAAGTATGAAAGAAAATAATAGTATTTTTATTGAAATTATCTTTCAAACGTAGACAATTGCGCATCAGCTAACGCTAATTTTCTCTTATAAAATAACGATTCACCAGAAAGGCCTTCGACACCTCGACAAAGTACAATCTTCTTACCAAATACAAAAATACAATACCACCACCACGGCAATCTGATAGAAATAAAACTATATTGGAAACTGAAATTGTACGCGCGTGCAATCTCAGTGCGTAATAATAAACTGAATGGATCCTCCAAGGAAAGGAGGAATGAAAAATGTATATTTGTAAAGGGAATTTGTTAAACGCGATATTTGGCGTGTAGACGAGCAAAATGGCGGTATCGACTTCGGTTCTCGACCTCGGGACAGAGCGAAACTACTCAAGTATCTCATGAGAAGTCACCAATTATTGTAATCCTTTAAAAAGAGAAAGAAAAAAAAAGGTAACCGTTTCGACGAAGGGGTAAAATTGCAAACGAATGATCGACGGCTCTTTCCTTTCGATTCTCGGCTCACGCAGGACACGCAGGAATCTCCTTTCGAAACTTTCCAAATTTCTGAAACCGTATCTCAAGAAAATTCGTCCATTTTATTCCCTGTATACTCGTTACTTCGAATATTCTATCTAAAACGCTCTATTTATTAATATATCTATATTAATTATATTCCATGTATTTTTCAAACATCGAGATTGAAACGAACATTCGAACGATCCCGTCCCACGTGAAATGAGAATTGAAGAAAAGAAGCGAATAACGAAACGAAAAAGAAACACCGTAGAAGAGGCACGTTTTAGGCGTCGAATATGTATAGGTAAGCGTTGAAATGAAAAAAAAAAAAAAAGGAAGCGAAGAAGAAGCGAAAAGGAATGCAAATGCCGATGAAAGAAGCGTACACAGTCGGTCGGTCGGTCCTGTGTGTGCACACGTATCAGACATCGTTCTGCGTGTACGTGTGCTCACAGATGAAATCAGAAGTTGTTTGGAGAGAACCAAAAAACAATGCCCGGGTAGTTTTACACACGACACTCGTGGTTTTTAAGCCGCGAACGGACGCAAGCTTTTTTCCATCGTTAACGAAAAAAAAGAAAAGATTTAAAAAAATAAAAAGAAAAATGTGTTCACGCGCATGCAATATTAGGTGATGAAGATTAATCGTATTTCTCTATGTAAAGAAAGAAAGAAAGATGAAACGTTATTCGAAAAAAAGAAAAAAAAAAGGAAGAAAACGAGCGCGAACGAGTGAGAGCGTGAAGTTGAAGGAAAGAGAAAGAAGTGGGAACGAGAAACAGATAATCGGGAGACACGCGAAGAACGAACAACAGCGAACTAACGAGAGAATATACGGTCCCTCGCGATTGAACGAGAGAGCAATCGACGAGAAGACGCGACAGAATGATTGTACGTGTGCCTGAGTGTGTGTACATGGACGTGTGAACAAGAGAAAGAGGAGCAGAGCGTGCAAGAAATGGGAAAGGTACGAAAAGGTATGACTAAATCCAAAAAAAAAAAGGGTCTTGTGCAACTCTCGGTTAAATTAAAACGATTAAAAAATATTTAAAAAAAAAAAGAGAAAAAAATAATTGAGAGAGAATATTGTTATTGAATTAGATCGAATTTTTTAAGGGCCGTCGACGAAGCGGAGTTTTAGATTAAAGAACGTTTAGGCGAATTTGTGATTTTTTGATTTACGCGAAAGTAAGAAAGGAAGTTTGATTAATTGAACTTTAGCATTCTTAATAATTAATTCGAGGTGTGTGTATCGCGGTGTCTTTTTAACCCATTAAGCGTGAAAATTGTGTTGACGAAACATATCATTTGCAATTTCTTCCCATCGGTTTGTATTATCGCAAATTGTTTTTAATATTAATAAATCATTCGATACGTTTAACGTCAACGTTTTGTAACGCTTGCGATATTAATATTTCGCCGACATTATCTTTTATTTCGATTTGATCATTTCAAAGGAATACAGAAGATCTAAGAAAAATACGTTCGTCTTTAATTTTATAAAAAAAAAAGAACAAGCGATTGTTTGATGTTTAATGGGTTAATAATTCGTTATGGGACGCTCGAGCTTTCATTAGGCGATCCAGCTAGAGCGACGAGATCGATCTATCGTGGCCTTTCGCTGAAAATCACCGGCAATTAGGCTGTGTGGAACGACGACGGGCTAGCTATCTTGTCGATATCGAAAAAGACGAAGGAAACGTTTTCCATTTGCGCAGATTGCTTTCTGGCAGCGTACTTTCGACAGATTAGCTCGCTGGATCGATAATCGATACTCTGACGTTCACAGCAGCTATTTAATCGAAAAGTTACGGCTATGGATCGGTAATATCCCCTAAAATCATGGTCGTATCTTCTTGATAATAAATCGGTTAGAATCAATTATACTTTAGGAAAAATTTAGATGAAAAATCTATCTACAGTGGCTCAGGAAAGTATTCGGCAACTTTCGTGCGTTATATTATGTTTGTTACATGAAACATTTCCAAGTTTCATTAACGCTGCAGCGTTGTATAACTTTCGTAAAGGAAGGTATAGTAATAATTGTTATAGACGACGTTTATTTTGGCTTGTGAGAGAGAAACTGGTGTTCCATCGTTTTAATCTTGAAAATCGGTCTTAGGACAATCTTAAGTAAACATGGACAAAATTCGTGATCTGTAAGATGAAACAGAAAGTTTATCGATACAATGGTCTAAAGTCTTGAATATTCCAAAATCGACTGTCAGCTGATATTTAGCAGAGATCTTCTTATTCTTTTATTTTATCATCATTCGTAATTCTATTTCCACTGTTTCACGTTGTATGAACTATTTGTACTCTTGAGGCACGTTCGTACAATCTCGTTCACTCGTAATTTCCATTCTCACACAATCACAGACTCATCACACTCGTCCTCCTATACTACGTTCATACATTGATACGTAGGTTTATAAGTATATGATATAAATACTTAAAAAAGATGCGAAATAGCAAAGAAAGAAAGATGCGTGGCACCAACTTATTGGACGATTTATATGCTATGACCTTTAAAGATCGTAAAAGGTTTCTATAAGTGTTCAAATATATGTATATATATATATACACAAACTTTCATGAGCCACTCTATGTACTGATTAGTCCGTGCTTAGAAAGGAAGTAAGGACATTTTCTTAAAGAAAGAAAAAATCTTATATGAAAGAAGCTATTTTTGAGCGTCAAAGCGAACGAAAGCCCGTTCGTCTTCTCCTCACCGTCTCCGTGTACGTCTTCACGGAAGTTCAGGTTGATCGACCAAACGATATCGCGCGTGTCCCAAATTGAATATGTATTTGAGCCAAGTTCATCGACAACCTGGCCGCTTCCGGTCCATCTAGTCATGCTAAGCCATGCGCGTCCTGTCGGACGATGAAATCGATCTGTCGTCGTTTCATCGATTTTTTCCCGAAAAATGGCGGGCAATCCATTTTACGTAGGCGCGATTTGTGATTAAACGATGTGTTCGGAAATTCTCGGACGATCCACGTCCGTCATTTTCTCTAGCGCGAGAATTATACATATTATCGAAATTCGACGTTAGATTATCGGTTATTTCCTCGAAGATGTAATTATTGTCGTATTGTCGATAAGATTGGTGTGTCTAGTCTTAAATACCACGGCGAGAAATTTTGAGATATAGATCGATATGGCGTCTCGGTGATCCATCTTGTTCTGTTTTCATTGTTTCTGTATTTCCCAATTCTATGAAACATCGAGACAGCCATTTCATGTTTTTGATCCGTGTCTCACCGTGGTATATAATAAATTATGTCTTCTTCCTCTTTTTTCATTTGTTTACGTTATTAGGTAATCAAAGTAAAAAAGAAAAAAAATATAATAGATCGAGATACGGGAGAGTTATATTATAAATAAATGCACACAGACCCGCAGACTGATATGGATGCAAATCTGAGAATCAAAATTTTCGACCGTCTCGTGGTTTCTCGGGGACGCAGTGTCTTATGGGGCGGATCTTTTGGTACTCGTTAGAAATCGAGTGAATGGAAAGTTTATGGTCTTGAATAGGGAGAATTTAAAGATCATGGGTTGGAAAAATTAATTAATATCTTTGGTAGGAACAATGGTACCAAAAGAAAAAAAAGGAGATGCGTGCGTGCGTGCGTGCGTGCGTGTAAAGAGAGAATGAAAACACGTGCAACTGGAAGATTAAGGAACTAATTAAAAAAAAAAAGACGTAACAGGAAAAAAAGAACCACACTAGCCAACGTATGTCATTTGAATCGAATAATCATCGTTTCGTTGTCGTGATGTACGAGCAGGAGAGAGAGAGAAAAAGAGAATATGCGAGTGGGAAATTGGAGAATCTTTTTTCAAGGTAATCGATCGATGTTGTAGAAACAGTGTCATTTAAAGTAGTAGATCGCTTCTACCAAAAAAAAATAAATGAATAAATAAATAAAAATAAGAGTAAAGTAAAAATAACATAAAATAAAAACGAGTCATCTCGAAGAAAAAAGTATGAAAAACGGTTTACGTAATTCGAAAGTCGCGCCAGCCGCGTTGTAGAGAACGCTCGAAGCGGCGCGAGATTCGAAATCGACGCGCGAAGCATCCGCCTTCACGCTCCTTGTCCCTTCTTACGCTCCATTTTTCTCTTCTTTTTTTCTTTTTCTCTGCTTTCGTTATTTTTATTAATTGTCTCGATCACGCGTCGAATCTCGCGTTTCCTTCTAACGTGTCTCCGACTCGCGAGCAAAATAAACGATTTTTTATACAGTAGAATTATACCAATTGTACCACATAGGAAAGAAAAAAAAAATAATGATGTTCGTTGTTCACTGCTCTGGCTTGCTAGTAACGGCAAAACTCAATAACCCGGGCCTCTCGGAGGCTGTTCGGACCAGGAGCGGCGCGAAAATTAGAAAATGAAACTAAAAGACTGTTGACCAATAACGAGCGTAATTCACTTGGAAGAACTTGCTCCGGACAGTCCCCTTCGTGCCCCCTGTATGAATCGGCAACATTTCAACATTGCAAGATTATTGGTGTACTTATCACGCAGTTTTCTACAAAATAAAGAAAACAATTTTGAAAAAAAATATACAACTGTTTCATGATATTCCTTTCTCCCATTGAAATTGTTGTATGCAATATTTATCGTATGTTTTAAAGTAATTGGTAGAATTATATTACTTGGAACATAAATTTTTATTTCAATTAACGAGACTCAATTTATACGTAGTATCTTTGTATATTTGGAGTATTCACACTGTTTTATCGACTTTTCTCGCAAAGTTGAGCAGTACGTTAACAGATCGATCCACGTGTTCAAATTGCTCAGTCGGTATTTCTCAGTTCTTTTCTAGCTTAAAAAATCACAGACGAGATACGGGACTCGTCCATGATACCATGCTCTATGGTGATACGTACATATATATATGTAATTCCTGTATTTGCCATGGAAAATCGTAGAGGGCGTAAGAAATAATTTGATTTTTTCAAGGTCGGTATTTCAGAGCGTAAGACATAAAATCACATATAACGTCAAGTCTACCCCGTATTTAGTCAATGATATAACATCTATTCTCTCCCTTGTTTATGACAATACGGATCTATTTGTATGTATCTGCATATGCGAATATAAATGAATCGAACGTTTCGCGTAACTAAAATTGCCGTCACGTTCATTCAGTCTTCTGCAACACGTCTATCAAAAACCTTTATAGAGACAGAGTAAAAATTGTTCCACTTTCATTCAGCGAAAGAGAGAAAGAGAATGAGTCAAAATAAATCATCTTTATACTGCACCGAATTTGGTTCGATAAAAATAATCTTTGGAGGCAGAAATACTGTCGTGAAACATTATACGAGGAGAATGTAATACCAATCGTCGAAACACTAAATTTCCAGCATGAAAGATCATTGGTGTGAATAAAACGACGTTCATTGGGCCACAGTCGAAATTTAGCGATTCGACCGCTTAAGCTGCTGGAATAATTAACGATTTATGTACTAGTAAATTTTAATATATTAAAAATACACCAGAAAATAGAACATTAATTACATTCGTTTATATTTATGATAATGAGTTTTAACAATAAAATTTATAGTAAAAATGCAACATTAAATTCATAACGATAAAGTTTCAACCATCCTTGACGACCCAATACCTGTAGCATATTGTCGATATAACTCTAAGTTGCAACGTTAAGATCATATTTGTATATTGCAATGTATAATTATTCCATCTTGATACTTGAATTTAATATATATAGAAAAGAGTATTAAAAGTTATTGTATCGAACTTATTATATACAATACAACAGAAGAAGAATAAGCAACGAAGAATACCAAATACTTAAATTCCTTGAAAGAGGCCTATCTTGTATTTTTATACTACAAGCTTACTCGTACTTTAATACATATACTTAAAGACTTTTAATGTCTTAAGGAAATTTTTACTATGAAACTGAAACAAAAGGTCCTATGTCTAGTAATAATAAATAGTTCTTTCATATTTTCCACAATTTTGCGATACGTTTAAACGTTAAACAATTACGATTGACTCGATAATGACGAAAAAGAAACGCAGCAAGGTTATGGCATCTATAAATGCACGAACCATTTTTTTCTAGATGGTCGAACTACTAAATTTCCTTTGTCGACCATTTGTACAACACGGGGAAAATATATAGCGAAGGATGAGGAGGCCAATGTCCTAAACGAAGTGCCTAGTTCTTAGAGGTTAATCGGCTTAATGAACGCGAGACGTGATGGGTAGCAGCTTAACGAAAGTGATGCGATGCGATGGGAGGAAGTGGAAGCTACCGCAGGCGGGTGGTGTTGTTTAAATTTGGAGCGACGTTCGTTCGGAAATAGACGCCATTCCCTGCTTTACCCTTGTGTACGCGATCCTCTGCTCGCTACTTGGATCGCGCGCGCTCTTTCCAACTCTTCTGATACTCGCGCACCAACTGACCTCTTTACGTTGAGGGCGCGCGCGCCGGAAATGCCGCGTCACCCAAACGGAAGCGCACTTTACCCGGCTAACCCTTTTCGCGTTAAGAATACGACGTGATTCTGGAACAACCGAGCAAGATAAAAGATCGTAAAAATAGGGAGCCGTGAATCATAGTAGAAGAGGAAATTGAGTGACAATTTCGCCAGAAAAGTTTTTAGCGAATTATGTTTTCGCTGCATCAACTCCTTGCGATGGATTACTATGACTAGTTTGAAGTATCTTTTCTACTATATTTTATATAACTGGATTTCAATACCAATAGTAGTTTAATCTATCGGTGACTTCTATCACGTAAATACAAAAATTAAAGATTTTCCTGTAAAATAGTCTGTAATATCTGTAATAGTAAAGTAATGAAATAAGGTAGTTGTTTATTTAATTCATTATCAAATAACTAATATATTTCACGTTAGTATAATATAACACGATATTATACCTATTTTTCTAAAATGTAATGTCAAATCAAAACAAGGGTTTTGTACAAAGATTGTATACCTTTTTGACAAGCGATTAAACGATAGTAAGAAAATCGATGACGCGAAATATATTGATATCGTTATTATTAAATAACATCGAGCGTCGTTAAGTTGCAGCAATACTAAGTACGATTACAAGTACTTGTTTGAACCTGTTTGCTTAATATTTTGCAAGATTTTTAGTGTCGGTACATGTAATGCACAGAAATATCTTTGTTGAAGCGGCGAGTTAACAAATTTACGAAGACAGTTTCATTGGAATGTGTATAGAACTCGAAGTAACATTGTCTACCACGTATTATGATAAGTGGCAGGTACAAATGTTGCGACGATGAATGCAAATTTATTCGAAATTGCTACTTTTGAGGTTTTCTACGTCACTTCATTAAACACTGTCCGCTGTTGGTAACAAAGAAACAATACTTTTGACACCTGAGATCACTAGTATTTCTGTCCATCATCTTTAAATACACACGTAGAACATTAGAATTGTAAGCAATTGAAATTCTTCCAACAAATTATTACCATTATTATTTCTTGAAATTTTAATAAAATTATCCAGTGAAATTCCAAACGAAGTGGATTATACACTCGTAGCCGTTATTTTGCCGATTAAAACGAATTTTACAGTAAAGTTTCGAGTAAAAGAAACTATCACGAAGAATATGCAATACCATTCTTTCGTCTCAAAAGATACCAAACAATATTTACTGTTTCGTTAGAATTTTTATTTTAAGTAAACGATCGCTATTGATAGACATTGAAAACTAACGATCGTTTGAGTAGAAATGAAATATGCTAGTTTATTATAGAACTAATTTTAAAAAAAGAGATCTCGTGCAAGGTTGCATGATCCAAGATGTAGCAGAGACTCGTTAGCGTATCTGATTTATTTGCAGACCGATCTCGTCGAGCCTCTTCAGTAGTCTTCGAGCACGAAATACGATTCGAAGTAGAAAAGGGTGGTGGATCAGACACGTTTAAACACAACCGTCCAGTAGAATATTCCTCGCGTGTCGTTCAACAGATCAAGCGTTGCGACTCCTCTCCGCTACGATATTCCGATTTCTCGTGTTCCTTTTCCATACGAATTTAGTTAGTCGATGACACATGTTCCGTAATAATAAAACAGCCAAAATTGCAGAACTAGGAAATTGTTTTCTTTTCAAACTGTCCTGTTATTACGTTTTCGGTATGAACATAAATATACTTCCTACGTTATTAATATTTTTGATAATCTCATGGAAAATTAAAAATTTCCAAATATTTTGTGTATTTTTTTTTTTAGTAGTTCCTGGATATCTTTTATGCATTTCACATATTTCTGCATCTTTTGATATATTTTTGCCACGTCTGGCATATATTAAAGGAAACTTTCGGTACATTTTCTCAAGGATTAATTTATTACGTGGCACACTTCAATTTTAATTCGAATAAAAATGGTTTCCCTTCTAAACTATCACTTCATCTTTTATATGGACGTCGAGTATTTTCTCAGTTATAGCAATCTCTCTAAAACGTACTATGTTTCCGTATTTGTAAGCGTATAAAATTTTCTATTCTTTACAATTTCTTTAAACGTTCTGAAACATTTTGCTATCTTTATATCTTTCCTCTAAACTCCTTAAACAATCAAGATTGTAGATCAGCTTGTTTCTTTCTACTCGATGCGTATTCCCGGAATAGAAACTACGTTCGAGGCGTATAATCGGTGCACTCGATTTCCTCAAACAAATCCTTTAACTTCACCGATGTTGTCAAATACGATGCGAGTTGAACGTGCCAGCGACTTGTAGGTAGACAGGATCGATCGATCGGAAGTCGTGAACAAGAATGAAACATTACTATGTAGTTTGTTTTCCTGCCTGGTATTCAGTTCGAATTTATGCATTCGTATAATTGGCCAGATGGCTCCCAGTTTTATTTCGGTGACACTAAAATATTACGGTATCCGCTTCCCCGTGTCATTCCACGTCTATTTTTGACCGGCACAAGTTTCTGGGCACATTCGACTCATTCTACATTCCATCCACCATGAACTTTCTTTTTCTCTCCAAATTTGATCTATAATCGCCCTCGTTACTAGCAATTGAAATGAACCACTCGCAGCAATACAGAGACAACTCTGATATACAAATTTTCCATTTTAAACTTTCACGATGATTGTTAAACGACACATTTCCGATTCTGTGATCTGACGGTGGTTTCGATGCCGGTTTTAATGCTACGTTTCGTGCTGACCTTCCATCGACGAGGACAATTCCTTTACTTGTGAGTAGCATTTTGCGAATTTGGAATATTTGTGTAATATATATATTATAAAAGGAAACGTACGCTATACAGCACGGATCGGCACGTAACGGCAGCGTCACGTAGCGATCGGTGACGGATAGTGTGAACGGTCTCATTCAAAACGCATGTTTCAATGTTCTGTCATGCCGATGTCAGTACGTGACGGTCGGTGACGGATTGTGTGAATGGTTTCACCTAAAACGCATGTTTTAATGCTTTGTCGTGCTGGTGCTGGTACGTGACGTTGTTGTTACACGACGTTTCCGTTACGCGACCATCCGTCGACTATACGTGCCGTATAGTGTAAATTAATCTTAACTTGTGGGATATTTTATCGATTTATCAGATACAACATCTTGTGTCGTTTATGTAGAACAGAAAGTCAAATTTGATTCGATAGGAAAGTGAAGATTTGGATGTGACACGAATGTAGAAACTGTGTGATCTATAGCAGACAAAGGTAGGGAAAAGGATGAAAAAGTAAGCAGAAGTTGGAGGTAGAAACTGGGCGAGAAGAAGACGAAGTGGGAAATGAGAAATGTAATGGAAATAGCAGCAAATCGAAAATGAGAAATGTAACGTGCGTAATGTAAAATGAAACAACTGGCTTGGGAAGCGTAAATTATGAAAGAATATGACGCGTAAAACACGAGGCAAGGTGAATCGTATAATTTGGGAAATACGAAGTACGAAGTAGAATGTAGACAAAGAAGAATTGCCAGATAAAGAACGTGCGAAATGTAAACGGGAAAATAATGTGGAAAAGAATAAACAGAAAATGGACCGAAGAAAACAAACAGACCGAGTTAAAAAATGATAAAGCATATGTGCAGGCATATCCGTGTGACATAAATAATTACACAAGATACTTAAAAAATATTATTTCGTACGTATAATATATACAACATAAATGATTAAACAAACTTGTAAAATAATCCTAAAGTGTTCTATACCGACAACGATATTAAATAGTGAACTCTTCTCAGTATTCGTAGTTAATCTGTACAACTACACGAACTATACTAACTTTTCCACTAAATTTAACATCGATATCTACCTAAATTGCTTTGTATATCCTTTTATGTACCTACTATAACTATACTATACTACTATATATATATTATTATTATTATTATTATTATTATTACTATTACTACTACTATTATTATTATTATTATTACTATTACTATTACTATTACTATTACTATTACTATTACTATTACTATTACTATTACTATTACTATTACTATTACTATTACTATTACTATTACTATTACTATTACTATTACTATTACTATTACTATTACTATTACTATTACTATTACTATTACTATTACTATTACTATTACTATTACTATTACTATTACTATTACTATTACTATTACTATTACTATTACTATTACTATTACTATTACTATTACTATTACTATTACTATTACTATTACTATTACTATTACTATTACTATTACTATTACTATTACTATTACTATTACTATTACTATTACTATTACTATTACTATTACTATTACTATTACTATTACTATTACTATTACTATTACTATTACTATTACTATTACTATTACTATTACTATTACTATTACTATTACTATTACTATTACTATTACTATTACTATTACTATTACTATTACTATTACTATTACTATTACTATTACTATTACTATTACTATTACTATTACTATTACTATTATTATTATTATTACTATCTATTATCATATATAACTATACTATACTACACTATAACTATAACCAACCTGAACGTTCTACATACAAAGAAAGAACTGAAGCTTGTGTTTAAAAAACAAAAAGGGGATAAAAGAAATAGTAAGAGTTTCCCCGCGTTTCATTTCTATAATCATCGCTTCAAACGAGCCGCCATGCCATCGCTAATTGAAACGCACGGATCTGTTTTTCTCGAAGATGCGACACGACGCAACGCGATGCAACGCGACGGAAGCGGTGGTCCCTACCTATTAATATCGAGAGTATATTTCAATTAATTCGAATAAATCGGTAAGCGACACGGCGCGAGTGTGCGTGCGCGTGCGTGGAAAGGCGGCAGAAAGAAAAAAAGATGACCGCCGTGGCGCTTGCGCGAGGGGCGTCGCGACGACCGCCGACGCCTTCTTGAATGAAACCGTCGCAGTCAGTTCGCATCAAGGCGTCCACCTTCGCTTCCACTTTCACGGATTTTCTAATTGTCCAGTCGACCAACGGCAAGTGACATTCCACGGTGATAAGTCGTTCGATCATGTTTCATCTTGGCCAGCGAAACAGGTACGATTTTACGGTTTTTAATCTGACTTGCGGAAACGATCACTTACGCGCTCCAACTTTCAACTTCGTTTCAAATCCTTCAGCGATCCTCGCGCCGAGTCGTAATCTTTTCAGATAACGAAACTCGTCGATCGTCGCGATCTTGGTGCAACGTTGATCCGAATCGTTGGAAATTGAAATTTGTAACATCTATTTTACGGTGAATCTATTTTACAGATTCGTGTTTACACGCGTAAATTTAATTAATTGTCAGGATTTGCGTAACGTATGGCGGAAAAATTGATTGGAAAATAGACGTCACGCGATTGTTATGATAATTCATAGTTTTGTTAATGGTTCTTTGGCAATTCAGGAAATGATTAAACAGTCAATGGAATCTTGTTTAGTTCGAAGTACGTATTATTCTTTTAATTAATTGTAATATTAGGTTTATCTGCTGTGAGATTAAAATTCGATCTGTATACGCCATAAAGTTGCATGGTTTTGCCTTATTTGTTATTGCACGATTCCCTCCTTACTTTTCATCCCTTCCTTCTGATCTTCATTTCGGTAACTGCGTGATGTACAAGTTTCGATATATTCACAGCATTCTTTCAAAGTGATTTAAAATAATTTCAAGTGAAAATCGTAGTAAATCTGGCTTTTTTTTGTATCTTTTAATACATTCGATATAACATGCGAAGAACATGGCAAGAAACGTAGATACGGATGTTTTACATGCGCCGTAGATCAAATACGGTTGCCGTCGCAAGACTGGGTCCGCGCAACTAGCTAACCTACTAACTAAAACGATTTTAATTATAGTCTTAATGCCAATTAGCTTTTCGAAACTTTATACAATGTTACAAAATTTATGTTGCCTTTCAATGAAATTAATCGAAATATTTCTCCTTGTTCTCAAACAAAGATCGTGACAGGTGATAGATCAATCTTCTATAGTCTACCAAACGAGCACAAGTTTTTCCGAAACAAATCTTCCAAGAACTCGATGACGCTTATCCTTTTCTCCGTATTACCATTACGATATGAATATTTATTATCGTCTCGAGATTACGCGTTAACCCATTAACTGTTACACGAATATTTTTTCTCGAGAGCTGCAATAGATCGAAATATACAACGGTATAACGTTTAATTTTTGCAAAATATTATATCGTATTTGCAACAATCTCCTCTCGCAATTTTACGTAAATCATTCGCATTGTTGAAAGTATTTCGAATGAGATTTATCATTTACTTGCTACTATCCTAAAGAAATCTAGTAACGTGGCTCACCGATGGCCACTGTGGCATTCAACGTGTTATTTCGAATTCTCCCGCATGGTAAACGCAAATTGCAGGTTGCAATAGTTAAATCCGATCACGAAGATATCTACGGATATTCGTGGATATTCGTAATTGCACGTACTAATGACTTCTTCGTTCTTGTCGTTACGTCTCTCTCCCTTGGTCCAGCGATTTTATCATTCGTCGTTGTGTCTTTAAATAAAACCAATTTACAAACACAACTTCCATACAATAATCGTTTGAGAGTTGAGCGGGACTAGTAAAATTAGTTTTAGAATACGTTCTAAAGATTTGAAGAACCGATAACGATAAAGTGGCTCGGTTTTCTCGTATGTTTTAAAGAGGAATTTATTCGTGTCAGTGGAAGCTACTTTGAAATCGAGAAACCTGATCGTTAACTCTTTATGTTTAGAAAATCATTCTGAACGTGCAATTTTTAATTTCGATTTAGACCGTTGCCTAAGAGTTTCACAGCGTTTATGATTTCGTTGATTGAAAGAACTTGATATATCATTGATTTCTTAATTTGGTTGTTGTGTTTAGTTTAAGGCTGTATTTAACATTAAAAATTATTAATTATTTAGGATATTAATTTACTGTAGAAAGATACGAAAAGCTTGCGTTTTTAATGTTTGATTTCTAATCTCAAAAAGGGTACAACGTGTTTTCTGGAGGTTCGCCGCGATCTCGCAATTATTTTTATAGAAACCTTCATCACGATCGTTTATTTTGTTATTAATTGTTAAATATTAGGATAGAATTATGTAGTCACTCTTACATGCAATAAGAAATCACTAATTTAACTATAGAGAATAATTATACTTATCGTACAAACAAATCGTTTAACATAATTTCTCCTATTTATATTTCTATTTTACTCTATTTTTATCTTGCTGTTTATTATTTATATTATCTGATTTATATATTTTACGCAAGCGAAATGATCGCTAAAATTTCACAAATTATCGATGAATAAACTTTTTAACTAATTTTCATTCGATATACACGTAATTTTATGGGAAAATCCGATAACGAAAGCGATCGTTGCAACAGAGAAGACGTTCGAAACAGACCTATCTGGATATTTTCTTTCCGGACGATGCCGCGGTTGGCCGAACGGATTTGCAATTTCTGCGGCAGTGTGCGCCGCGGCGCCAACTCAAACAAACTGAGCGTCGCGGCTGCAAGGAGACGCGTATCTGGGAATCGGGAAAGAACAAACAATTCCAAGCTTCGAGGAAAGCCAGAGAGGGGAATTCTCTGCGTGTGTTTGACGTTCGCTAATCTCTTAAAAAATCTTGCCGTTGTCAGTAAAAGACGAACTGTCAGAAACATCTTGAAACTCGAGCTACATACGTTGAGTCGATTTCGAGTTTTTTTTTTTTTCAATTGATTTTGTAGATATTGAAAACTCTGAACCCTAATATTAAATTTCAAATTAACTACTTGCAGAATATTCACTTACATCTATGTTTACGAGGAAATTATTAAAATATCGTTTCTTTCTATTCGATTATCTCCATCTATTAACGTAACGAGTTTCTTACAAACAAACTGCGTGTCAAATGTATCGATCCGAATCTTGAAAGCACTCGGTTTACGTTCGAAGCAAATCGCCGACCTAATTACCATATTCTCATTAAATCGGCTAAATTCTGCGCATTACAGCTAATTCTACAAACAATACCGACGATTTTAACATTTACTAATCAGCCTAAAAACACAAGCAAATAACGCCTGAATCTAATTCTCGTCAACTGAAACATTGTTGCCTGGTAAATAAAAACCTACCTAAAATAATAACGAAGAAACAAAATTTATATGAAATGAAGTTTCACTTATTACAAGCTTTAAGGGTTGAACATCTAACAGCCTACCGGTTTGTTCACGATGGGCATTGGTTATTAGTAACGCAACAGCTAATTAACTTCCAACGATAAATAGATACGGATCCACGTTTAATTATACGGCCAGAAACAATCGCCGTTAACGCCGTTACGAGTTTCTTAACGAAGACGGAGGCGAGAAATTGTTCGATCGTGAAAAGAATCTTAGAGTTGAACTAGTGTTACGTCAGACGCACAAATTAACGGACTTGGTTGACCGCTAATTGTTTGGACACCGGTTTGCCACTAGCGGAATTGTCAAGTTAAAATACGACCGACACCTTACACTCGCCTTCGCTCGTATATTAGACGATTATCGTGTCATCGTCGCGCTGTGTAACGAAATCAACTATGGAGATCGGCAATTGATTTTTGTAATTGTACAAACTCAACAAGCTGTGATATCTTTTGAGGAAGAGGTAATTGATCGCATTATGAGATTGCGATTCTTTGCAAAGGTCCACTATAAAGGGCAATTAAAAGAATGATATAAATCAATGTATAATTAATTCTACGACAATTTTAATTATTTTCTCTAATATCCTGTCCTACGTAACATCGAACGTACCACACATTGCTGGACATCATGTTCGCTGACTCTGTAAATTAGAAAGTAAAAAAAGGTAACGATATTACGGACATTGTGTAGACTGAAATGTACTTCGCGTTTGTATTTATATTTCTCGCGCTATCTTTTTGTAAACTGGAAAGAAAGCGCGTAGTCGAGCAGTTGTTAAAAAATCGATTAATCGCGTTTATAGAATGCTCTTCCCTTTGATCAATTTAAATTCGAATGGTTTCTATCATCTTACTCGCCTCGTAGCCTACCAGAAACGCCCACGAAGCATACTTCAATTTTCATCAAGCGATGCTACCCTAACCATCGACTGTTACACGATTTTCCTGGCTAACTCTGCGTTCGTACTTCCTCGTATCTCTTCCTATTTCTCCAGATTCCACACCGCAAGTACGACGCGGCGTTTGAGAACACACGAGGGGCGTTTCGCTTTCAACAGCAGCAATCAGCTGTCTGCCGCGCGACAGCTATCTTTGACGGTTCAACCGGAAGTCGTTCCATGTCTTCCGCCATAGCGGAAATCTCTGGCCGTGCTACCTGGTCGAACGAGGTTTCTCGGAAAATCTAATTCAAGCGACTACTTTTGCGCTTCAACGTTGCGAGGTCCGCGTCGCAGGAAGTGGCGCTCGCGCGTCCACGTTTCAGCATATTAAAGGTTCATAGAGGGAGCCGCGCGGATATGACTGAACGTTATATAAGGCGGTCTTAATATAGCAGGAACACTCTCTGGATCTTAGCCATGTAGCTGGTAGCCGCACGTAGCGTGCATAACGCATGGACGATGTTTGGAAAATGGTACAGAGCAAGATGGAAGCAAGAGGAAGGGAGGGTAGATGCGAAGTAGAAAGGAGAAGGGTGAAACAGTTGGACGGATGCGCGATTTTTTCACTCTTTGCCATAGGAATTTTGTTCGATTATCGGAAGATTAAGGTTTAATTGGATTATGTTGGATTCAGAGTTTATCAGTATAAAGAAGGAGATGAATCCTAAGGGGAGATTTATTTCGTGCGCTGATTATTATAACGAGTACTTTACTTTGAATATTTTGGATAGTTTTGGATATTAAGTGGATTCTGTATATTTTTGCACCATTAAATTTCCTGCGAGTGCGTATATTTCCTGCAGTTACGTTATTTCTATGGTATTATTTGTTATTCGAGTATGTTAAAAACGATTTAACACGGACACTTGATGGAAGGAACGTCGGCTGGTTTATCGCGCTTCGTTTCTCCGGTCTTTTCCAACATTTCATTCGTCGTTAACGATTCAAAAGTTCCTTAGAAATTTAGACACCGATAACTGTGACGAGTAAGATCGATGTTACGTAAATTTATAGTATTACGAATTTATATTATTCACGAATACAACTGAAGAAACAGAATCTGAATAGTTCGGTGGAATATACAATAAGATGCAACAATTTAGAATAGATGTAAAAAGATATATAACTTCTACGTAGATATATCACATGATGTTATAAATGGTTGATATTATACAGCATTTCGATCATCGATCGGTAATAGGAAATCTGTGTGCTCTGACAGGATTACGAAAGTGGCGTGACTCATATATATATTTTTCATTCCGGGATATTTCTTTGATTTTTCTAAATATTGGAGGATATTTTGTTAGCAGCATCAAAGAGCTCGCTTCTTATAAATCGTTTCACATGGTTGCAATGTAGGTGGATCTAACGTGTAGTATATGACAGATTTATATATTTCTCTCTTTTTTTTCTTTTTTTTTTTACAATTTATATCGTCATATTCACGCGTACCTTTAGAAACTATCGCCAATGCATTACATTTTTCAGTGGTATTCGTGGAAAATTTATGAACGCATTGAGAGACTTGTTAGATTTCCTGTTGTAGAGTTTGAAACTTCACAATTATTATTTAAGAACGAGTATAATATTTCCGCAACTGTATCAAATGTCAATCGCGGAGCAGATGTTGGAAAATATCGTGTACGTTGAAACGATGACTCGATGATTTTCATCCAGGTTGTTTAATTTCGAAAATATAGATTTTTTTTCGCGGAGGGAGCACTTTAGAGATCGGAGTGATTCGTAGCTTGTTCTTAAACAAAAATTCAAATCGTATCTTTAATTTATATTGACCAGATCGTTTGTAACGTAGTTTTATTTAACGCGATATCGAATGAAGAAACGTTGAAATTTTATACGTCAATCGGTAACGACGTTCGATATTTCTCGTTCTATTTAAAAACATCATCCTTTTGACGTTACCGAAATATACGTTAACTGGATTACGTTATCGAAATTGTAAACTTAGCAGGAGTTAAAGCACTCGCTGAAATGTTCCATCTATTTTTAATGCCACTACAAACTTTTTCATTTCTCATTCGACACGCTTTGAAGCCAGCGGCCATTATATCGTTAGCCTAAAACGTGCCTACGGCTAAGTATACCACAGAAATATTGTGCTTTGCATAAATCAAGCTTCGCTAATATCGAGTTTCGATTCTATCGAATCCTTCCAGTCTTAATCCTAGATATCTTTTCCTTCTTTGCGTATCTCGGTTCTATAGAATTCGTAATCCAAGGAATTCCTCACCGAGCCACGACGTATTTTGTTAAGATATCAACGATTTAAAATTTGTATCGTATCGGTAATTTTCACAGAAGGAAGGAAAATTATACAGTTTTACTGAAATACATACGATTTATAATTATTTCATGAGATATAACTATTCGCTTGCGATATAAAGCGAAGGAACATGACTGTCTGCAAAATATTCGCCTGTTGTCGCGTGAAATGGCTCGAGAAAAGTGACGTTCGAGTTTCTCGTAGCTCGATTGTTGGAAATCTTAGCGGAAAAGTTGTTGCGCTCGGAGGAGGGCAAACTGGTTGTGGCTTTGCAAACTCGATTTCACGCGGCATCATGTGAATTTCAGAGTTAAGGTTAACCGCATTCACCGCACGCACAAATAGAATTACAGTTAATCCACACGCACGGTGACACGTCCTGTGGGTGCAACCCTTTACCTAGGCCAAACTCACGTCGACACAGCGCGGCGCGACGATGATGCGAATTTATGATGGCAAATCCTCGACAACTTTCAGCTGCGCTTCCATATCACCAGCTGGTCATGTTATAAGTGAAAAATGGAAATCGTTCGTTCGATTAAATTGCTCTACGGCTTATCTATCGAATCCTCTCGTAAGTTCTATTTACTTTTTACTATCGATTTTCCAAACTTGTCTGACTGATTTTTCAAAAAACCCTTGTAGTAAAATTTTGTTTCTGTATGAAACGTATCTTACTTTATCAGATCGTTCTTAGAACCACGCTATTATTTGGCAACGAAGATTTTCTTTTCGTTTCTTCGATCGTTAAAATAATCCATGCGTGCATTTTCACTTTTACTTCGTTCAAGCTTATTCAATGCACAGATATTTCTACTTTTAACCACGAATTATTTATTTATTATAAAAATATTTATTTATTTTTGAAACAATAATACGAAATGTGTCTATCATTATGCGAAGAATAGTGATCTTTAATACAATACATTTTAGTCTGAATTAAATCAGCTTCTCTCTTTTATATTTTCCAAGCTGTAAATGGTAAAGAGATTGGTAATTTAAAATCTTTTGTTTTATTTAAAATTTCACATTCACAATTTGTCCAATTTGGACATTTGGTAGAATTTTTTATCTGTTTGATTATCATGTGGGTGGCTACCCCCAATGGGGTACCATCTTCGTGTTTGTCGAGATATATCGTTTGTGAGGTAATTTTAAATTGAGATCGAAATTTACAAGAAAACTACAAAACGGAACCAGAAGAAGAATTTGAAGTAAACGTTGCAGAAGCTTACCACAATTCGATATCACGTAATTTGCACGTCGCAAACATTTTGCTTCGTTGGATAAACAAATAGACAGAGGGACGAATTTCCCCTTGTGTATGTGTTTCAGACTTGACGAATGTGCCAAGATTCTGTATGCGATACAAGTGTCTGCAAAGTCGTCGTCGGTGAATCGGTGCTCGATGTGGAAGGTAGTTAAAAGCAACAGGTATTCCATTTGCGATGGGCGTAAATGGCACTGATTGTTTTAAATGACCCTACTTGAAACTCACATTTAAATATCCTTCGCTATTTAACGACTGTTAAAGCTTTTCCGTGTAACTTGTGGGTTAATTATTATCTCAGGAGTTTGTTTCATATTTTGTTTACTTGGGATAATTCTAACTTTTACTTGATATTAATCGTGTGTGTTCCTCGGTACAAAAGTAGTCGAACGAATAACTTTGTAGCTCATGCCACTGTAGGTAAATAAACAAATAAGAAAAAGAATCACGTAATTAACCTCTTCGTATTTATATTCGTTGTTATCGATTCGTATCTAGTTTAATCGTTTAACTTATTAGATTTTATTGCGTTTTCTAGTTTGAAAAGATTTAGGATGGTAAGCGAAACTGTGAGCATCGGGTCAAAGGAAACACTGCTATTTAAAACAAGTATCTTTCGACGAATCGGAGAAATTTGGGAAAAGGTAGCTTTACTTTAAACAAAACGAGTCAAAGTTAGGTCAGTTATAATTCTTGCAAATTATTGTATTATGACTTGTCTTGTATGAAAATAGAATTATATATGAAACGATTAATAATTCCTAAATAAATAAATGAATATGCTCAAGGGATCGAAGGTAACATACGCAAGTTTCTAAATGAAATGGCAAACAATTTAGAAAGAAAAATTGTCTTCCACGATCTGACACACCTTCCGGAGCAAACAAGCCGTTTCAACGCGCGACTGTGTCAAAAGACACGAAAATCTTCGACGCAATCTATTGCCAATTTTTCGTTCAAAGGAAAAGAATCGCTGCAGCTTATTTCTACGTATTCTAGCGAAAACTATCAAACTTCGTTTCTCCGGGAAGAAAGAAGCTCGAAGCCTGAATACAGACATCGAATCAATAACTTGGCGATGAAAGTTAAACAAATAAAATGGTCAGAAGCGCGAAGAGTTGGACGTAACGAGTAAGTTCGTGGAACGAAAAGTCGAAAAAGCTTCTCCAAAGACTGTTCGTTCACTCGACGAAATTCTCTCCAAAATCCACATCGGTGGTCTGCCATTTTTTCTCCGAAGTCTGTATCACGGATGTTTGGAATTTAAATTTAGCCCGGTACCTTTCGTTTCCACGACTACAAGCGACCGCCCACCACGATTTCGACGATGAAATACAAGCGACGAGGTCGCCTGATCCCTGTTTCGATTATAAATTTACCCCATACGACGTACACCCACTTAATTACATAAAATAATTTGTATATAATTAACTCGGCGTGCAGGTTTACTAAAAGCGCAATGAACGAGTTATATGTCTCTCCTTGACAGGTGAAATATGCCCGCTAGATGAATGTACCTATACGTTTGCTACTTTTCTCGTAATTGAAACTAGAGGGTGGCGTATATAGAATTTTGTGGTCGAAAATAGCATGTTTCCGAACAACGATGAATACAAACCTTGTGTAAACCTTGTGTAAAATAACATTATGTAAAACGCGCGAATGTTAGAGAATATGTTAAAGTTACGTTGTTTGAAAAATTGAGTAGAGCTAGAACGATTGGCTGGATGAATTTCTTCTTGTTTTTAACCATTATACGTGTAAACGGTGAACGATGATTATACTTGAAGATTATACTTCATTTTCTGCAGAATTATCTGATTATTTCAATTATCAATAGTTTCTATAATCTATCAGAAATGTTAAAAAGACAGAATTCGACGATATAAATGTGCACGATGATAAATGACGAATAAATAATGATATAATAATAGAGTAATTAAAATGGCATAGTGATAAAAAAAATAAATCAGGATTAAAAAAATATGGAAATTCCATATTTGGAGTAACTTTGTGGAACTTAGAGAATTAAGATTTTTAACGATAATAGAAGCATAGATAATAGAACAATATCTCACCATCACCCTTCGATATTCTCACAACCCCTTGCTAGATATTTCACGCCCCACGAGATTCTTCGATACTTCGAAATTCCCCTGCACTAATCGACCCTTCTCATCGCACTGACAACCGGATACCGCGTGACACGAGTACGCGTGCACACTTAACGAGATCGACTAACCATTTGCAAATATTTCTGTTCATCGAACGTACGTCCCTTCCCATGTGTATTCTATCTTTGCCTTTATCCGTTTTATATTACCCGCACTACTTTGGTTGGGGGGTGTGTCTTTTTCGACATGAACATACCTCTGTTTACACGGAAAATAAACGAATACACAATCGATCGAAACTTTCTGTTCTAGTAGAATCTACGTATTACATCGATCCTTGTCTTTCTTATCGTTTATAAAATTAGGTATTAGTTTAGTTCGATTATTTGTAAAGCACTGCACTCATTTATACAGGTAAATTTTCAAAATTTCTGTCCGCGCGAATGTGCGACTACCGTGTGCGCATTCGTCCTCAGGTTCAAAACTAGTTCGCGAAGATCGAATACATGGAAAGTTTCTTTCGTTTTATGAGAACACAGTAGACGCACAACGTTTTTCGTTTTATATTATTTTGTCGAATTACGTACGATCGATTTTGTTCTGTCGAGATAAACACCGCGACATTTCACAGACTTGGTTTTACGTTTGTACGAAGGTGCATTGCTTGTAAAATACACGTTTGCGAAAGTAAGACACTTTCCGGACAACCTAATACAATAAACGAGCTCGATGAATATACAATTATTGTTCAAGTAATTACTTCGAGAAAAACACCTTTTTTTCTTTGTATATCCGTAACCTGGAAACCCCACTGTAAATATATATTGGACTTCGCCCCGGTAATCGCTAATCGCTAATAACGTCTAATGCTATAATTCAAGGCTATAACGATGAAACGAACTGATAAATTGATACGTGTGCGAAATAACAGTTAAAGAATGTACACATAAGGGGTGGTCACGCTATTAGTTGGCAATCGTATGGTTCTGAACGGGCCACGAAGAGGCGAAGGAAAACAAGGCAAACAGCGGAGAGAAGTGCTTCTGGAAGGTCTGCGTTGTTCGTTTTGGCCAAGGAGTGTCCGACATGGCAGGAGTGTTGGCCGAGGGTGTGTCTTTTTCCGCTTTGCTGCCGCTGAAATCGAGTCCGCCAGCAAAGGGGAACAGGCCGACCCTCCCGCACCAAGTAAATAATATTCGATGACAGTGATTTACTGGGAACACCGCCGTGGAACCGGCGCAACTTTCTCCCACCGATAAGTCTCATCCTCGATCTAGGTAAGTCGGTGTCTTAGGCAGCACGAAGTATTCAGCGAAACCACGAGACGCTCCTCTCGTCTCGATTTAGGCACATCGAGGCGATGTGTGAACAACAACGTTGTTTCGAAGCACGCGTGATTTATGTCCACGTTAAATGGACTGATCATGTTCAACTATGCAGTTTCACGAAGATGTGTGTCGCAGTGTTGGTACACGTTAGCGTATCGAATAATGGGAATTCTCTGATTGGTATGGAATTGTATTGATCGTTGTTATGCCAAGGGTTGGTTTGAAAATTAAAGTTATACCAATTGGAGCGTGGTAAAATATTATATACATATTAAGTCTGTATTCTTGTATCTATTGATATTTAATGTATTTTTGTGCAGACGGTAAAAGCGAAGATAGTTCTGTATTATGAAATATTATGAAAAGATGGAAATCTGTTTCAAACCTTAGAATTACGCTATATTTTTGAAACTTCGATTTGTTACCTACGATATGTGACGATTCAACATAGTGTCAACGAGTTAAATTAAATAGATAGAGAATATATAATTTGATTATTATCCATCGTCTGCGTCGGTTTAACGCGCAATTTATGAATAACGATATGAATATGCAGAAATTTAATTTCTCTTATTTTTCATTAAAAAAATTTCTAAAAAGTAGTACATATGTTTTAGATTCTTTGTAATTACAACAATTTGACACGGAATAAACCAAAGTGAGAGTATGATGAGGCGAAGGAAGGTTATATATTTAAAAAGTAATTTGCAAGATTTCAATTCGTTAAACAATTTTCATCGAATTAATTCCATATTAATGGAATAATCTTAAACACGAAAATTTCTCGTAAGACAACTCGCGGCATTTTGCGATGTGAAGTATCGCTTCTGCAATACACGAGGTCACCGTTTTGCGATCTAACTTCCGCCGCACGCTATTTAAGTGATAAATTGCTAAGCATGTGCGAATACTGAAGTGGATTGGAGACATCCAAGATGCATTAGGTTACTTATCAACCGTATCACAATGTGTGCGAACGTTTGATTCTTGCGTTTGAGTTTGCTTTTACGCTTATTTTCACAGAGATTTATCAGAATTGATAGAAAATTTCTGTCTATGTCGCCCAAAATTTCACACAGCACTGCAAGTAGCGCGAACTTGTATAATATTACTAGTAATACGAAAAGTTGAATAAATTTGTTATGGAATAATTTTCTTTTTGACAAATTTGATAATACCGTGACGATTGAACGTTGAATTTTCTATAAATCATCGTAAAACTTTTAGTGTTAATAACATTAAAAATTAGATAAAGCGATAATGGAATAATATTGTTCGATAAAAATTTTATAATACCGAATTTTCCACAATAAAATCGCCTAATTGAGCACTCAAAAGGTAGTAAATGTATTTTTTAAGTCGTTTATCAAGATTTTCGTATACGAGAAAAATAAAGGACGATATTTCACGCGTGATTTTGATAATAAATTCACAAATTGGTGGCAATTATTGATTTATTAACTCATAAATATAAATACAATGATATACCGAAACATATGCGATCGTTTAAAACTGGCAAAGTACATAATTCTTACAGATTTATCGTCGCGTTTTATTCCCCTTCTCCGTAATTTCATGAATTTTTCGCCGTAATACATAACTAACCGCGGCGCATTTTTGCCGCGTATAAATCAAGTTCAACAAGATTTGCGTCACGTTTAATTTAAACCAATAGGAATGCGAGAGAGCATATGATGTTGAAATACGCGAGATTTAAGAGAGACTCGATTTCTTTTTTTTTTTTTTCAATTCTTAAATACCTTTACCGTAATGCCGCTACAAATTCTACGATTAAATAGCTCCTATAACAAACGTGAAAACTGATCATTGCATTTAACAAGATCAATTACAACATCCAGAAAGTCAGATCACATTTAAAAAGTCAATGAAGAAGTTCCAAAAGTTCGATCAATTTGAACGATCGATTTACATCTATCTTTTATCCATCTGCTATATATCGCTTGGAAAATCGAAAAGACAACGATTCCATGTACTTTCCATTTAAATTCTTCACTACGAGCCGATAAACCTGAGAAGAATCTTTGGCAAAGTTACGAATGTTTATATGTTAAATGTTAAATGTTGAAGCCCGTATATGTAAGTACCGTATGCTCTAAAATATTCTATGAATTTTATTACAAGAACAACGTTATTTTGTTGCCACAATATGCAGTGACAGTTCACAACATGTTCATATGTTCTACAGCTATCGCCTATTGCAAATAAAAAAAGATACGAAAGAAAATTATTTCTCTATAGACTTGCAGGCCATAAATGAATTATATTTGGAATAATCATTCAACCCTGAAATTCAAAGTTCAAGTTTCCGCTTCTCTTTTCGCTTCTCTGTCTCTTTTCCTTTGTAGTTAACGGCAATACGTTCGGCGCGAAAGCTCGCAATATTTTTATCGCGGTTGCGAATTCACCGAGCGCAAGCCAGTTTTTTAATCTTCTGTCGATCCAACGCAACGCCTTCCTCCTTGTAACCTACATCTAATTTCGGCATCCGCGTCCGGCTTGTTTATCATTCTATTAATAATCCAAGCTTTCCTATATCGGTCCTTCGTCACGCTCACTAAACCAATGAGAAATTGCTTGGAACGTTATACTACCGCTTCTATCGCCGCGTTAAAGGTGCAACTAACTGCGCTAAGGTGCATCCACGAGGTACACGCACTGACGCGTCTCATATTAATATCCGACACGGATGCACATTGGAACTTTATGTTTTCATGCTTGAGATTTTCACACCGGGAGAAGCAATAATGTTAATAAATATACAGTTAATGGAAGGACAAATATCATAGTTTCGAGGAATGAGAAAACATCGGCAAGATTAAGAGAATAGCACGAAATTTTCATATTATTTCTGACACGTGAAATTAGAAAAAGAATATGAAATTATAGATCCGGTAAGATCAATTATATGTAGTAGACTATGGACATTTATGCAAATTTACATTTTTATGAATGCAATTAAATAGATAGAACCTAGGTAGAAAATTGTTTCGTCTAATAAATTTTTTAATGAATATTATGCTTTGGATATTGTACGTAAGAAATGTTAGATACGTTAGTCTTGTAGATTCTGATAAAATTTGATCGCGAGAACGAGAAAGCTTTGGAAGAATCGCGAGCGCAGTAGATTAGGACGTGCTTGGTCAGACGCAGCGAAGTACTGATTGCGGCAGCTGACAATTTTTTAAGCTCTTCATTAGTAGAAAATATTAGTTATTATAAGTTGCAATACGGTTATTAAATACTTCATATGGTTGATTACAGTTTTAATGAAATTTTAAGAAACTTTTCTAGTAGAAAGACGCTTTGGAAAATATTAAATAAAATTCGGGAAGATCTCGGGATCATCGAAGAGGTCTAAAATAATTTTAGATAATTTAGTCAGTAATAATTAGCAATTCTAAATAATCAATTTAATCAATAACATGAAAATAGTATATAATTCTTACTAATATTAAAATCTATTTGTTTGACAAAAATTTATATTTATAAAAATTAAGTAAAAATATGTTTCCGCTTTGTCTTCAAGAATATATATAATTTTTTAATTAACGAATCATGTTTCCATTAATTCCATAATTATTAGATACATTTGATTTGCAATTATTAATAACTAGAAAATATGTGACGTGTGTGGTGGTCATTTATTATATTGTTCGGAGCATAGCGTGCATGTTTAGTTTCTCCTATCAGAAGCATTTAGATTTGAGAAATTTATGGAAACACTTGATCCAAATGACGACACGCAAATCCATGATGGGCGTCAGTCACGCTTGTAAACCAGAGCGGTAAAGAGCCTCTTGTTGCTCGTTTACACTTTGACGTGTATTTTCATCCACAGTTTAAAACACGAGTGCCACTTACTCTACATTTCTTCGTCTCTTTACTCTCGTCTCTTTTATCTTCTTCAGTTCTCTGTGCGTTATCCCTGTTTTATCGTCATTTTCCATTTGACAAATATTTTTCTCCACTGAAGAACTCGTTCTTGCATATGTTTCTTCTCCCTCCGAATAATTCAGATACGTACAATTCGTCAAATATATATATATACGCACATTTTTGTGAAAACGTATTTTGTACGTATTTCTCTACAAAACCAAAAATTCCACTCGCGATCGTTCAAATACTTTCACGATTCCGTTGTTGTGCGCATCTCCTTTCAACTTTCTCTCGAATTTCTCTCTCCGCCCCATCACGATTCTCGGAATACGTCAAATTCCCCAACCACGGAACTCGTGTCATCGATTGCTCGCATTATATTTACTCTTTGATAGAAGCGTGAAGCGAATATTTTACAAGAGGCCGTGTTCGTTGAGCGATGTAACGATCGCTCATTTTCAGGCTGGAACGAGGTGCGACATCGTCCAATATATTACTTTGATTAATAATCTGTAAACAGAATCCTTAATGTCGCCCGGACCCGGTCAGAATCTGTTCTACCGCCTAGGATGATGGACCATGTTGTATTCACGAATACCAGAATCACGAACGCGACATAAAGATATTAGTAGGCCAACATCGCGAAACCAAGGCTCGTTTGCCTCGAGCGAATTACATGCGTGATCTACTGTTGAGTTTGGCACCGATCGCCGTTTACTCAGCTGCCCTCGAAAGACAAAAGGCAATCGGACGCTCGACACGACTGCAATCGAGCTTTCGATCCTCTATTGTTGGACCGTGATGTCAGCCTTCGGTACAGTGAGATGCCAATGGGACTGTGATCTTTACAAGGAATGCTATAGATCGGATTAATTTTTTCAGAGTAGAATCTGATATATTGTAGATAACATTGTATATAATATACGACGATACGAAAGAAATGTTTTACATCTTTTGTTGTACGTTTTAGTTGACAAAAATGAAAAACGATAGGAGGTGCTAAAACATGTGGATTTATAAATCAATCAATATGATATAATTAATATTATCTAGCTTTTTTATGATTTTTTTAATAAGGTGAATCGTGGTTAAAACAACGTAAAAAATACTCTTTCAGAGTATAAAAAATTGTCGAAAATGTATACATACTTGTGTGTATTATGCTTTCATGATAGCAACGTTTTCATATATATAATTAATATCACTAAAGTTTGGAAGATTTTTTAATAAAGTGAAATAAAAAGATACGTTTTTCCACAGAATGAAAAGAACTTGGTAGCACGTATAGTTTGCACCTGATACCAGAAATGCAAGAAATCTCGACGACAAAGAAATAACCACTTTTCAAATCATTCATCTTGCATTCTTCGTCGTTTTATCATATCTAATAGCTTTTCGATATTAATCAACTTTCTACCAAAAGAAAGTTTTTACACGTATTTTGCCTAGTTCGGTGAATGAATACGAATAATTAAGTCAAATCTAAAGCAGGAGCTGGTTTTTTCTACAAAATTCGATATAATTTCATTCGTCCATTTAATTCATGATCATTTATCATTTATCCATCGCGATCGAATCGTTTCTTATCGCGAGACTAAAGGTATCGATCCTTTCTGTGACTGTACAAAATCTATCCCATAGATTATTCATAGCCTACTCGACACACAACTTCCGAAAGTTCTATTTTAACGCGTTCGTCACGGTAGCGTGAAGCTCTCTATGAAAAGTGACACACGTAGAACCAGTAAATAATGAAGTTCTCACAGCTGTCTTCGCTACATCGTGACCAATTCACGGGACAATTCTATACCGTTAGTAGGAACGACTTCCGACGATGAGCTGGGCGTGACAAGAAGTTAACCACTCGGTAGATTCGTCGACGTTTGATTGGCAAGGCAAACACTCGAACAGCGTTCACGAAACCGTTGAAATTCCAAGCATCCATCCGTTCAGAATCGAGAACCAGGTTCCGACGCGTGATGGACGGAATTTTTTTAACTTTGTTCTGCGATCTCTGCTTTCCCCCGTAACCACCGATCGATCGAGTTCCCGCCATTCATTTTCCTTCTCAATTTTTACTTCATTTATTTTATTTGTCTTTGCAAAGACTAGTAAGAAAACTTCTCAAATTATTTCAAATCTGTTTAGAGTTTATAAAATAAAACATGGCCTACAGTTTTCCCCTTTGTCCTACCAATTTACCATAAAAACAATTAAGAGAAGATCCAGGAAGATACCAAGGAAGAAACAACTTATTTTTAATCCAAATCAAATTTAATCGATGTTAAATAGAAAAAAGGGACTTATATTGCTTCAAAAGAATAATCTAAAAAGTGTAATCTAAGATAAAATATACGACTATATTATAACTGTACTGTAAGTATTTCATTACTTTCCCTTTCGTTCTACTAATTTGTCGTCACACCATAAATATGATTAAACGATGTTATTGATCTAACAGAAAATATCGATAAATTCTTTTCCCTTTACCGATTTGTTATCGTATGTCGTTACAACGTAATACAAAATCTCCCCCTCGAAGGAAGGAAAAAGAAAAGAGAGAAATACCGAAGAACCAGAAACACGTCTCGAAGTTGAGAAAATTCTTTGTTCCTAAAAAGCTGACAATTCTCCTTTATGATTGCAGGTCGGCGGTTATGCGAACATTGTCGATTTGGGCAGTGGCTTGTCGTTCTCGTGGATATCTCGGGGACAGATTCTACTTGTTGTCCATGCAGAGAAGGACGGGCAAGATCCTCGTCTGACAGAGACCGATGCTTGGTGCAAAGCTTTTGCTTCTTTCTTGTGTTGCTTGTCACTCACTCTCGCTTTACCCATTTGTATTCCTCTTCGTTGTAAATTATCCGCTACCACTGTATTTCCGCGTAGAGGACAGTCGTTAAAATGGCTAGGATCGAGTTACCGAGGAAAGAAAAGAAAAAGAAAATTGAACGGATGTCGTTAAAGACATGAGTGGTCTATTTGAAATTTCGAAAAAGCAACGAGAAATTCTTGAAGATTGTGCAAACGCGATCGTTAAACGGCCACGTGTTTGGCATGAGGACCTTCTGGCATGGAATCGCGTGCCATGTGCAATTTACAGCTACTAAAATTAGACGTTTCATCCCTCTGCTCGTATGGGGTGGTCAAAGTGATTTTCGATACGCCATTGGTCACGGTTATGGCTAAACTACTCGTTTCAGGGTTCACAGGGTGTAAATAAATGTCGAAATAGTAGCGGAAGATTTTTCTTCGTTGTATGTAATATAATGATATTTCTTTGATAATTTATGTTAATTACTATATTTTCAAGCAGTTTCTTGGCTAATGAGAGTCTTGACTTATGGAGTTTTGCCATTAGATAAAGAAACAATTTGTCCAAAAATGGACAGATTAAATAGTTGACATTGCAATTTTTTTTTATAATGACGCTTTATATGTACTTTGGATAATTTATGTTAATTAGATTAGATATCACAAAGCATTATCAAATTTCAGATTGTCTATATGATTTGAATTTTAGTTTGGGCCTTAGAGAGATCCGAAACATATTGCTTTGTAATAACATTATTTGCATCAATCGATAATCAGCAATATACATTATGTATTATAAAATTCTTAATTAAAGTTAAGGTTATTTCTTCTATTCATAAACAAAGGAGCAACTTGTTCAGAAACGAATCGTCAATGAATTAAACATTTTCTTTTAATTATCTTTTGAGCGACTTCCTAAGTAATTTGATATTTCTTTAAATAGATCAAATATCTAAACTCGAAAAGTTGATTGCTTCTACTCGAGTAGTTACGATCCTAATTCGACCAGTGAAGAGAAGCTTCGAAGTTATTTGTTCGCTCATTCCACTTACAACTGTAATTTCTTTCTTTTATTCTCACAGCCGAGAGACCGATTATATTCAACCCCTTTTCGCTATTGTCTACGCGCGTCTAACGTCTCACAGTCTGAGTCCATAAAGAAGATCGTAAAGATGTCGAATACGGTATGCGGACATTTATGAGCCTCATGAGAAGAAAATTTCATTGCAAGAGCAGCGTTTTGGAAGTTGAAGGACCGAAAGAAACGAAACTAGCCCAGTTTTCATCGTTCAGCGTTTAACTCTGACCTGCGCAATGAATCTCGTTGATTCCTATTAATTTATTATTTTGCTGTTTTACAAGATTATGAATAGGAATGGAATCATATATATAGCGTAAGTAAGTTTTCGTTTGATTTTAATATCCAGGACATCTCGTGAGGTATTCGAAAAAAGAATATCTTTAAGTAGAGTTAAACTTAAACAAGATTTGGTTGGTTAGACTACTTTATAAGTATTTTGAGAAATATAAATGGTACTTTTTTCAAGGATAATTAGAAATTGACCAAGTAGATTTGGTCTGTACTTTAATCGGAAAAGCGATCTACTATATAATACCTGACTTTCCGTTTGTTGCATCAGGTTCAGAAGAAATTATTGGAGTATTGGAATTTACATAAAAATAAAAATTAACGTTAAATTACATTAAATTTCACGAAATGAGATTTTTCTATAGAAATTGACTTAGATTTACAAATGCGTACTGAATTTGATATCCTTACCAACAACATATCGTGCATTGTGTGTCCATCATTAAGACAGAAAACAAAGGACAAGAGTTCATGGTTTGCGTGATAATTGAAGCTCGTTTCCTTCATTTTTTTTTTTTCTTTTTTCAACGTGCCCATATATAAACCTTGACAAATAAGAGCAGCTGCAGATATTTGTCTTTCCCCAGTACTACGCGAAACTATAATTCGTGACAAACATCACGGTCCACTTACTATAATCTGAAAACCCAACAATTCCTCCTCTACCTCGAGTAGAAAATATAATAAATGTATACAGTAAAAGAAAATAAGTATAAAATGTATAGAATGGATACAGGAGTATACATAGAAATACGTGTTTTGATAAAACTTATTAAAAGGTTTGCCACTCGTCTGAGATTTAATCGAATCTTTAAACACCTGCCGTGTCTATATTCGTCTGTGAGTACGACAACGAGTAGAAGCTCCTCGCTATCTATTATTCTGAGCGTGCAATTAGAGAAGCACGAGTCCCACTCTTTCATCCTCTGTGCGTTTCTATCTCTTTCCACCTTCGCAAACGTAATTTACTTTGTCGTGGCTCTTGACCGTGCAGAAATGATATACATTATTAGGCAGCACGCGTAAGTGCATGCATACTTTGTGCCCTTTGCTCGTCTATTATAGTTACGTCGCTGTTCCTTCTGTATCCATTCGCTCCTTTTTCCGTGTGAGTCATGGTGCACACGCGACAACCGACCCCACAATGTCACTAAATCGCGAAAATGTCCCTTCATCGTGTGTTAAATTGATCCATAACTCACTAGAGTTACGAAGTATTATCGGAAAACGTTGGATTTCTTTCGTGATTTTCATTCACTTGAGTTTGCAATGAGTTTACGATAAGCTCGTGTGTATTCTTAAATGCAATTAGACTGTTAATTTCACGTGTATTTTTAGCTTCATTTGGCAAAAATGAAATTTTTGTAGCACGAGTTTTGAAGAGTAACGTACATGGTTCAGTGTTGCAGCCTTGGTGATTATATCGTGTACCTTTTCTCAATCTTTTCCCATCAAGATAGACGAGCTACTATACCGTTAGGTTGTTCCAAAAGTTTCTTTCGTTTCATAAATGAAATAATAGATGCACGACATTTTCTATTTTATATTATTTTATGGATTTATGTATAATCCATCTTGTAGTAATAGAATAAAATGGATCAAACGTGATACAATAAAGTAACATAAAACAAAAAATGTTGTGCATCTACTACTTCCTTATAAACCGAAAGCAACTTTTGGGACAACCTAATACATTTTGTTTTTATAATATCTAGTCCCAATTTTTTAATATCAGAACACACACAAATCCTAAAGTTAATCGAGCTCTTTATAAGTCAAACTAATCGTGTCAATTTTTTTTATAAATCTTACACTCTCATTATTTACGTACATAATTGCTATACAGTGTGTAAAAAAACAAAACTGCTTGCTTCTACAAATTAATTCTTTACGACAACGTGCATAAATAATTGTAAGATCCAAGACGAGCGTTTTAAAACACATAAAACATCATCATTCTCCTGGACTTTATATTTTACAGAATAGATCAATACAATTCAAAAAAATGTTGGAAAGTTCAATTATCAATAAACGACAATAAACTAGTCCTACAATTGTAAATTGAAACAAATGTTCGACTAATTCGAAAAAAGGTAGTAAATCGATCCTAACCGCAGTGCAACTACACATATCGTAAATCACATTTTCCTCTATCTTGTAAAGACTGAAAAGGTTGTCGTTCCTTGCCTTTAACTCGCAAACGCCTCACACGCGACACGTCTCATTATCAATGATATTTCTTCGTCAATGGAAGTTTTTAATCGCTGTCTAGTAACTCGTAAATTAAAGCACCTATATAGCTAACAGGTTGATTTACGGATCTTAAATGTCGTTTGTCCTTTAGTCCGTTGGACAGACAAACATTAGTCTATCATATGCGTTGACGCGATAAATTGCCGAGCTTTGCCCTAGCCATCTTCTTTCCACCCATTTGGTGTTACGAGGATGATTTACACACTCGAACCGCCCTTTGTAAGCACGTCTATCTTTTCCCTTTCTTCTTCATGGTCGCGAATATTATAGGTAACATAAATATTTCCGGTCCCATTGTAGATCATAATGTATGAGATGGCGATCGATAACATATGTGTAGTTCGACGATATTTGGAATTTCTGAGTTTTCCGTGACTTTGAAGGCGATTTTTGGAATTTCTAGAATTTCTAGATTCTACTTCCTAATCTCTAGCTTTTGGTTTTCATTTCCTATTTTTTTATTTTTAGGCTCATGTCAAGTCATGATAATCTTCGAGTCATTCTACGAATAATATCGTTAATTACAAACATATAATTTTATCATATTAAGAAATAAAATTTATGAAAATTATTATTTCCCCTTTTCTAAAACTATGTTCCAATTCTTTCGTAAATTTCGTAATTTCCCTGTTGAAAAATTGTTAGGATTTTAACAAATAACTTACAATTAGAATTCAGTTTGATGAAATGTATCTTCGTGTAAATTATCTCGCGAACAAAATATTCCTAAATTAGCTACCATTGTAACGTGCATAAATATAGAAATATAAACAGTGCGCCAGTTATTAATTTACTTGCAAACAGCAGGCAAATTTCTTGCAGAAGGATCTTGGATTGCGACCAACTGCTGCGACCACCATGTTTCCCTCGTCAGTTTCAATTATTATCAAGTAGCGTTATCCGATTCCCTGAATGCGAATAAAAGAAGACTCGCGAAAGAATTCGACCAAAGGTCGAGACAATTTTTTATTTTTGCCAGCTTCGAAGTAACGATCGAGTGATTTTGTGGGCGTTTTCTCGAATAAAACGATGTGATCGGTGATGATCGTCTAACTTTATTTAGATCCTTGCGCTTTTACCATCCTTTTTCTTTTTATGAAATGACATAGATGAAGATCACAAAAAAGAGATACGACAGATACAGTCTACTGAATTTTTTAGATTAATGTTACTTTACGATCAAAAAGGAATATCTATTTATTTAAAATTGTCTACAATGTGAAAATATATGTTTTATTCCAAGATCGAATAAAAAGACATTAGCATTGATCGGTAGCATTCGTAAATTTGAAAATTGTCAACTATAAAAATTGGAAAAATGTGTAATGGATAAATAACTTACATCTTTGGATCAAATAAGTTGTCTCTATTTTTACCTATATTTACCTGTATCAAAATTAAAAAAACAACGAAATTGTACTTGTATTATAGTATTTCTCTTTTGTAGTCTTAATTTTTTCTTCGACTCGATACAAATCCGAAAAACTTTCTTTCGCTTTCGGTACGTAAGAAATATATTTCCTTTCAACATCGAAACAAATTGAAGAACATCGACGTTGCTTCATTTTTAACTCTCGACTCGAGGCGAAAGCTTAATTTGTTCGTTCGCCAATTCCCATTTTTCACTCGACTCGCGTTTAAATGCGATGCAAACACGAAACCCTTGCTTTCTACCGTCTAAAGCAGCCCGAACCTACGCTTTGTTTCCAGACAAATGAATCGTTTGTTTGAGCAATTCCTTCGGGCTATTTCGCAAACCGTTAAGCACAGATTCTTGTTCCACAAAAATAGGCTTGCCGCAACATGTTCCACCGCGCGTGGACAATGCTTGAAACATTGTGTAGATCGAATATCCCACCTTTTTAGTGTGTTTCGTATCTCAAACTTCCCCTCCTTACACGATCCCTTTCTTAATTTTCAAACATATTACGTTTCGTTACTTTCCATCGAATTCTCAATCTTAACTTTCTACTTTGTGTTTTAACTTGTTTTTATTTCAAAATAATACTGACGTATATATTTACATATATGTTGGGTATTTCCCTAATTTAAACGTGCTTCCAAATCATCAGAATGAATACAATTGCGAATGGACATTCTTAAACGTTTAGAATCCTTTCGTACGTGGGAAAAATAAAAAATAATAATCTTTGCCTAGCCTTGAGAAATTTATTCCTTAAGATTTAATAAAGCCAACATTTTCGAGATGATAGTTCAAACGAATTTACGCGAAAGGAAATAACGAACACTTTGTTCGATATTCGCAACACTTTTTCCTACTAAATCTTGCTCAAATTTTGATATATAAATACTTTGTTCTTAGAAAAAGAAAATTTGTTAAATTGCATGCTAAATTTCTTCGAAACGAAACCAACGCGTTAAAAGGAGAACGTGCGATTACTTTCTCTATTATTTTGCCTATAACATACGATGTTCATTCGTGTAACAACCTAAGGAATGTGTTACGCAGAAATCGGAATGTACCGCGATCTGATTGTGTCGGAAACTGAAGCGTCGGAAAAATGGTGAGAAGGAGCAAAGTAAGGAGGATAAGTTACGAGATTTATGAGATAAAAGGCGAATCCGCAAAGGAACGACGAAAACGATGTAACCCCCTTTGCAGTTGATGTTCGTGTTAAAAGCGATTCCTCGATGTGACTAACAAGCACCGTACATATTCTACTTATTTCATTTGTGGTGAATATAAATACGCATAGAGACGGCTGAGAAAAGTGTACTATTTTTTGTTTTTCCCTTTTAAGCAAAATTTTCTATCATGTGCGATTAAACGCGAGTTTGAAAACTCATTACTTCGATACGATATGACAAATAATATTATTCGAGTTATTTACCACTTTAGTGATTAGTATGAGATGATAATTGTTATTTTAGAAGAAAATCGGTTTCGTAAGATAATTTCTTTTAATTAGAATTTTAATTGAATTACAATTAGAAAACATTTTTTAATTGACAATTATAATATTTTTTTATTTACTTTTTAACTGTTCTAACAGTTAATAAGCTAATAGATGAAGGGATACATCTGTTCATTAACGTTGGATTTATGAACGATTTCGTGTCAGTGTTAGACGCGGCAAAGTGGTCGTAGTTTATAACATATTTCTGCGGATTGCGAATTTTAAGAGGTATTTTTGTGCAAAACACGTGGCGCCTGGAGATACGTTATCCGTATAAACGTTTATATTCGCAGTGTGCAACAACTGCTAATCTCGGTTCGGAAAATATACAACGAGCGTGGAGTATTTTTCGAACTTTCAACGTTGAAAAGAAACTCGTACCATCAGACCATACACGTGCGTTTCAACTTCATACGATAAACTAAAATTAAAGAAAATTCCCTATTCAGACAGAAGAAAATACTAAGACGAAAGTTGAACGCAGAAGAAGAAGGAAGAAAAAGCGACGTATAAAATAATCTGTGAAAGAAATAAAAATACTTGTTCAAAAAGAAACATATAACGAGATAAACTTAATATTCAATATACACAGGGAACTAGGAGACAAATGTTTACGGCTGCTAAATAATCTAGGAAAGATTAATATATTCTTCGTTTATAGAAAATAAAAAACATACTAGAACGGGAATATAATATATCCATCCAAACCAGATGTCAACACGAGTTTCACGATTTTCACAAGAATATATAAACGAAATGCTTTTAGAGGAGTTCCAGCAAATTATGCGGAAGCAGTCTGGAGAATGTGTCGAAAGTGCGTGTCGTTTCACCGAGAAATCCTTGCGACCAGCTATTTCCGTCCTGGTCGCGGCGGCGTCTCCCCGTGTTCCAACACCCCCACTGAAGTCACGCAACACGTTCCAGCATAAGGGCTCTCATAAATATCATCTGATGCCTTTGGCCGCGGTTGTCGCCATCGCGTGGTGGCCAGTCTCTTTCGTTTTCTAGGTGGGAGCGCATTCGTGCGATGGAAACGCGCCATTAAGCTGATTGGATTATTAGAAGGTGAAGAAATGGATTAATCATTGGCATGTATCGCATAACATTCACGGTTCGACCAATGAAAATTATCAGAGAATTGTTAAAAGTGGAATTTGGCTCGATATTCTGGCATTATCGACCAACCTTTTCTTTAAGCATTTTGACATATAGGTGTCCTCTTACAATGTTGTTGGTTTAAAAGAGAGATTATGACAGTCACTTGACATATTTAATGTTACTAAAATATGACTGCTCTTCTTGCAGCAGCTCGTCTCACCAGAAATATCTTTAGTTTCCTAACTGTAAATATATATAACCTTGTGAAAAATTTGAAAATATATGAGATGTGTGTAACATATAAAATACACAAGATAATGAGAGTAATTATATATGAAAAAAAATATCTCTGATTTTAAGTGTAAAACAAATCTAGAGAAGATGAAAATATTTGTTAGAAAAGAAGGTTCGACAAATAGATACCACGAAAGCCACACACTAGTTATAACCTAATATGATCGCTTAACAAACCTAGAAATTACCTAAACTCGCTCTATCGACCACCATTAGCCCCATCTCGTTTACTCGATCGGTAATATTAGATACTTGCATACAATGTAATCCCACAAATAGTGCAATCGTTGGTTCGTGTACCAGATGAAGATAAGAAAATTACCTATTGGCAATTGATCAATGTTGAACTTTCCCTTGTTTTATCCTAATTTGGAACTATTTCCATGAAGTTTTCTATTCCAATTTTACGAAATTCCAATATAGTACGAATACAATACGATAGGTGGAAGAATGATGCATGAAATGAACAGGATTTTGTAACTTAATAAACAAAGTAAATTGGGGTTTTAATCTTAATTTATGTTCTAGATTCTAGAAGATCACGAGTTTTATAATTGTATATTGATAGTGCTATGTATATGACGAATTAAGTGTTGAGTATTTTACGTATCTGGGTCAGAAGAGAATACGTAATAAGGAAAAACAACTCGTTTTAGAATTTCTACAAATGTCCTTCGATGTGATAATCGATAGTCTTATAGATATTAATACGATGTATGTAAACGGATCTTGAGGTATCTCGTATTATTTATAATTTTGGAATAGCGATGAAAAATAATAAATTGAGATATTTAATATTATCTTGAGACCTACTAGCGCAAGTGAATCTATCAGAATCAGAAGAACTGATCAATTTTCATATTATTTTAAATAATTAGAACTTGAGAATGATTATATCAATTGTTAATAATACCAATTCTTTATAAATGATTATAACTTTATCCTGTAGTAAGATACGCGGGAACAAATTCCTTTCTTAATTTCACTTTGAAAATAGAAGTAGTCGACACAAATTAGACACATCAAGGAGAAAATCTATATATCGTGTAAATAACAAACCTATCCTACAAACTCAGAAGCAAAATACTACATAAATTAGGAATTCTTAAACACAACCTATCTTATGTTTTTCTATGGAATATATAGCCTGGGATACATATATATAGACAGATAGATATACATATATATATAGATGGTAGAATACAATGTAAATATAAATATTTTTTTCACCATCTTCCAAATATACAGCAAGTTTAATTTTAAGAATCCACAACTCTTATATAAACATAAGAACACACGATTTAAAAATCTATTGCTCTACAGATACTTCATAAAATTCTCTTTTATAGGCGTACATTTATTTCAAAACATTCCCAATCTTTTAAGAAAATCCTTTTTTATCCTTCTGCTACTTACATCATTTTTACCATTCCACTTACTATTGCTCAATTACCAAAAACGAAGCTATACGATAGTTGGTAAAATACGTTCGGCAAATTTTTGGTCGAACGACATATGGGGAATTAAGTTCCGCTACGTTCGATCACTTTATAAATACTCGACGGAAACAGATGTCGACGACAAGTGGAAACGACACTGGCCGCGTACAATGTATCAAGCCGGTGTCAAACTGACGTTCGTGCGCTCGCTCGCGCTTTGAAACCAACGCGCGCCATTTCGTTGTGATAGCGAGGCATCGAGCTGGATCTGTCAGTAATTGCCTCGAGTCGTGAACCGTTATTGTCAGGCAAACGTTCCAGCGATCGTAAAGATCATTCGGTAGGCGATCTTGAAATATAAATTTACCGACGTGGAGAACGCGTTCGCCGCGTGCCACAGTGCCACGCCACGGTCTTTTCTAACCCGTGTGCAAATCCGCAGGAAGTGAACGCGGTCGCGAGACGTGGGTGTAGTGTACTGTGTATATGTACGTGTGGCCACCGTTTGGCATCGTACCAACCCGCGTTTCTGGTCTCTTAAGCAAGAAAACGAGACGATACGGAGAACAGGATACGCTTTCGAACGATCTTACCAAGCTTTTTAATTGGTAAAATTAATATCTTTCGGCGATTTCATTTTTTTCTTTTTTTTTTTTGGAAATAGGCAACTTGGTAGAATGAACGAAGATGATTGAAATGGATAAAAGAAATTCTGTTTTTGGGAAAATGTGATTGGTGTGATTGGGGTTAGATTATGCGCTTATTTGACAAAGATCATATTTCTATCTCTCTATTTCGAAGATTCTTAAGATTCCTAGGACTTCTATATCTTATTTTCTTAATTTTAGGTAAGTTCCTCTCTTATTTAACTTTTATCATAACTTCCTCTTCAAATTCTATTAATTCTTACATAATTGTGAAATTCGTACATGGTTTCGTTTGTGTGTCTGTGCAGGTAAAATTGTATCATTTTCCTTAATTCCTTTCTACTTTTTCAGCATTACGAAAGAGGATTACTTAATCTGAAGAAGAAAAATGGCGTTCCAGTTTCTAAGGACGGACGAACAAACTGAACGAACAGAGATATATGAGAATATGGTTGAATGGATTCAACGATAGCTTCTGTTGTTTCAACCTGACGAATCCCGTGGCTCTTGAGTGCTTTTCGGCACGAGGAATTCGTAAATATTTCGCTCATATGCTAAAATAAAGCGCCTCGTAGAGTGTGTCAGGTCTTGTAAGCCTCGTTCGCTTATTCATCGGTTGTTATATTGAAAATCGAGATCTCCGATAAAATAACTTTCACCAGTTGATATATTTATCATTTTCTTATACATGCTAAAACTGCTGGGGTAAACAAAGTGACTAATTCATAATATTTCATCGAAAGTTTATAAATTGGCAGTGGTGAATTTTTGGAAATTTGAATAATATTTTTAGTAAAATATATCAATAAGAACTTATTTTTCATTTTACAAAATTTACGTGATATGCAAATGATTCTAATATTAAAATACACAAAATATCTTAACAGATTCGTTACTATATGTTCGTGACGTAGTTTATTGACATACATACGGTGAAAATGTTTACACTTGTATCACATAATAATGTTATACTTTAATTTCACGGTTCTCTAACGTATGTTTCATGTTTTAATCAAGCCTCATAGTCAAACAAGATAATCATATCCATCACTCATACGTAAGAAACAGCTATGTATACGATTCAATAAAATTCTTACAAAAGTTTCAACTGTTCTACTTCGTTCCATAAATCTGTCCTGATATACTATCCTTCAATAAATAAACTATATTTTTACACCCGCACTCGCAGAAGTAGAAAAATAAAAAATACAAACACAAATACATGTGGGAAACATGAAAATATCCTACCGGTGTGGAACTATTTTAACATTGTTTAAAATTCGCGTGAAAACAAAAAAAAAAAAAAAAAAAAAGTGCGGTACGTGAGATACGATAAGAAATATTTCCATAAATTACAACGATAAATTGCTCTTGGTTCTATTTTATCTGGAGATTTGCACAACGAGTCACGAGTACACGCGACCGTTCTATGTACGAAGACTTGGAGTTGGAAGCAAGAGAACAGATTAAACCTATCACATTTCACGATATTGTGTTCTAACCGAGACTTAGATCGATCCCCAGGAGGCTTTTCAAACTTCCACGGAAATCACGACATCCTTTTAATGGCGCAAAGATACGTTTGATCGATATTACGACCTGTATTTTCGTTCTACTTAAATCTTGGCAACTTATGCAGCGGCCATAAATGCAATGCAAGAGATCTGTCAAAGGAGAACCGCACGCGATTCGACTATATTCTATTTGTTACATTACTAGAATATTGTATTTACGCTTATAAATAGGCCTCTCAAAATATAAACTGATATAAACTTCACTACCTATTAATTTCTTAATTTCTTAAGTACGCGGTTAACAATATAAAATGATTTAAAATAAGAAAAAATAAATACGATGAAAATAATATAGGTAATCATAAACTTTAATGTAAATTTAATAAACAGCATTTGAAATATCGTCACTTTTCTGAGCTTTTTAATTTGTAGAGTTGATCAATGTAACTTCCGAAGGGTCAAATCCCAAACGAATTCGAGCAAATACAATGTATTTGCATTTCAATAACAACTAGTACACTGATATAAAACTCGTGTTTAACAGGAAGTATAAAATACTGAATATTATAAACATTGGATCTATTGACTTTTCATGTATAGTTATCTAAATGTAAAAGTAAACGTCCATGTTATCAAAGATATTGAAAAAAATCTGATTATTAGTTAGTTTGACTAGTTCTAGTGTAAATATTATGAAGTTGAATGTATTATTAAATTAATACATATGAAATATTATTTTACTAATAAGAAGTTAGTTTCTTTCAAATTCTTTCAAACATCACACATTTAATCAAAGTAGTATCGACGTGAAACAATGCACTTTCCTAGCGATGTAAGAGTTATCAATATCAGAAATAAAAAATTCTATATGTGAAATGGTGGTGTTATTTTAACCTGTCATCATAACCATATTTATGTATATCCTTACATATATATATTTCCAGAAACTTTCATCATAATTTTTTCAAAATTCACACTCATATGTCTAAGAAAATCATACGACTAATTTAATCATTCATTGTGACCAATAATGACATTTTTTTAAATTTTTAATTATAAATATGACAGATGGAACAAAATTTAATAGATGATATTAGGTTTCAAAGAAACGATATTTCATATGCAACTAAATGTATCAAAATATCGTAGCATTATCTTAATATTTATACATCACGGAATTAATAAATTATTAATCTCATAATTACTCACCACCCACTTATTTCGACCACCAGTTAGACGATGCGTTAAATATAATCATTATCTCGGATGTCTGATTCAAACATGGACGTAAGTTTCGAAAGTTTAAATGGCGTTGGGCGCGTAGCGAGAATACAGTTGGAACGCCATCTGGAATCGTTGCTTCCGGTATTGAGCAGCAGTAGAATGGCAGTTGCGCGCAAAAGTCTGTTTATTTACGTGCTGTCGATGATTAATTGATCGCGAAATCGCGTCTACAAGCGATATCCGATGAGTGAGTTCAATCGAAACGAAAACGAGATGGTGTAGAGGTGAAAACATAATTAAACAGATTCGCAGAATATAAAAGAAAGAAAACGCTAGTGAATGTCGTGACTGTGGAATTCAGCCTATCGTCATCGTTCTAACCTATTTCACGAAACATCGTATTCTTCATTCTGGAATTTTCTGACGCGCTGTCAACGTTTGTTTGCCAACAGTGGTTCGGCATGATGCCATGTTCCCGCAAACGCTGAGCACGGAACCGTGCAAAATTGTTACCATGGCTGACGAAGTACTGCCGGCGAGTTTAGAAAAGCTCGAAATTGATCGTCTCTCATCGAGCTGTCCTCAGTAAGCATTTACCGCCAGAAAGCTCATTTAAAGCGCCTGCTCCTCGCAACTGTCCTATTCCAGTGCCTCGAACATTCTGAATTCTATCGTGTGCGCTCGTTCGATGTATCGGTTCGTTGCGGTTTTGCGACTCAATCCATTTTCAACGCGCGGTCAAGGTCTTCGGTTGAAACCTTACCTCGTTTCAAGAGTTACGCGACAATTTCTTGTTTACCCATCGTATGCGTGCATCTTGGTGATTTGATTTATTAATGATGCAAGCACTCGTGAACACGCATTTTAATGATCGTTACTTCTTGTACTCGATGCTGCGAAATAATAACATCGACTACGATCCGTAAGCAAATGTTTACACATATTTCGAGCAAGTTAAAGGGCCTCCACACAGAGTCATCTACATTTACGAAATATTGCTCCTTGTTAATTTACGCGTTAATACGATAAAGGAAACGAAAATAGAATACAAGTGAAGTGCAATGATTGATGTTCGTCAAAATGTGATAACGTGGATTTATTAAATCTTAAATATAATTTCATTCAATTAGTGCCCCATTTTATCGTGGCTTCGACATGAATTCACGTAGTTGGATGCTATTGCATAAGCGACCGAGTATTAAACGTTTACCAATATCCGATTCAAGGTTACGTGGCAAGAATGATGAATCATCGCGAGATGATTTTAAATCATCATATAGTTAATGTTTTTGTAATGTTTTCAAATCTCTTTCTCGACAAGATTTTATTGAATTTTATTTACGATATACGAATGTTGAAAGGATTATGCGTTCCCAATAATTATTTTTATTCGTCGTGATGTTAATTATCAACACTGCTTTCTATTGTTTCAGTATTACACCCACTGACAAAGCGAAGCCGTCAAATCCATTTAGAACAACAAGTAAAATCGTCAGTTCTGATTGCAGTCATTTATTTCGAAAACGATTGATACCTGTCAAGCCAACATTAACCACAAACAGTCCCAGAGGCGTTAAAAGCACAACGAATTTTAAACCATCAAAAAATGAAAGAGTACTTGATAAAAATAAGAAAAACTCAATAATCAAAGAGGCTGTATTAAAATTAAATAATATTGGCACTAATTGTCTTAGTGATAATGTAGCAAATACATTGATTAAAGAAACATGTAAATTTAATATTTCTGGTAAGAACTCAAAGATTTTTGGCCATGGTACGGTCACAAAGGACTTTAAAACACTAAATATTAGTGAAGATTCTAGACAAGCTAAAGACGATACCAGCATTCAAGATAATTATCAAGCTAATAGTTTCCAACGTGCACGTAGTAATACGATGCCAAGCTTAAAAAGAGGGCCTGGGCCAGGTGGAGGCAATAACAATAATAATAATATTAACAATAATAATAATAATAGTCAATCAGAAGCTGCTGGCTCAACTGGTCAACCTTCAAGTTCAAATACATGTTCAGTACAAGCACGAATATCTCCACCTTCATGCGATGTCACTATTGACGAGCTTGCCAGCTACTTCGAGGAGTTTGTTCATATTCCAAAGAAGATGTCGCACATGGCAGAAATGATGTATATTTAATTATAATATATTGAATTGTAACAGACAGATTTCTTATACGGTTTTTCAATGACTAGCATGCAATACAATGTTTATGCATGATTACAAGTCTAAATACTGTATGTTTGCTACAAATCCAATTTAATTTGGTACCTAAATTATATATAATATACAATAAAACAAAAATAAAAAAAAATCTGTGTTTTTGTAGAGGATCACATTTAAATATTGTTTTTTTTTTTTTTTTTTGTAAAAATGGTAAAAGAGAACAAAGATGATAATGTATTCATTTTAAAAAGCCATTTGTGTCAAACTATTTCATTTAGTTCAATAAAAAGATTTTAATGTGTTTGTTTTTTAAATTTTTGTATTATGAAATGAAACATTGGTACTAGAATAAATTCCTTGCAACTAACGTATTGTATTATTAAAACTCCCAACTTACTTGCGCGTTTATTAATGAAAGAATAATAATGCGTTATATGGATAAAATATATGAATATCACTTGACACTCATCTGTTAATATGATACATAATATATTTATCTGCATAGGCTTATGGTACTTAATACAATGATACAAAGTAACCATTAAATTACTTAATGATAATAAGCTTTGGTACGTAAACAATGACGATATATTGATCCATTTTTACTTTAGGTACGAGTGAACCATGTTGACGCGCGGTGTGTATGATCTTGACGAAAGCCTAAATGCATTAAAAAATATCCATCTATTTGGTGTGACGACTGTTTCATTTTTTAACATTTATAAATGGTTATTAAGCAATTTCTGACACGTTAATTTCGTTGGTGGCCCCGCGCAATACTCAAACTCTGTATCAAAAAACATGAGGTTCGTCACTATATCACAGATTTATTAAAATTTCATTTGAACGGAGCCACAACGAAACAAATTTTCAAAAGTAGGCAAGTCAAACCGAACAAGAAGGATTTACTTCATATTTTACGAATTATAGAAAGAATGAAACTATCTTTTCATGGAAACTTGTCTCCAAGCCGAGAGACGCAGTGTTCGAAAAAAGAAATTCGAAATAATACAAAAAGGAAACTATATGGAACCATAGTACGTATTATAATCCATACTTAAAAGATATGCTAAAGCTGTCACACGATTTTACTAATTGTAAGCAGTAAAAATACTTATTCAATAAGAGTAATAAAAATAGAACTAGCGTTATGAGTTGCTACTTTGATAATTATGACGACGAATATTTATAGGCTATAGACAAAAAATTTAACTCGAAGATCGAAATACTTCAATTCGGGAGCCTTAATATAAAGCCTATATATTTATTCGTGGCAACGAATGGTGGAAAAAACGTTAAAGGATCGATAGCCTTACATAAACCAACTAGCATATTGAGTATACATACTTTGCTTTGAACTACCGAAAGCACAACGATGATAGAGCATTATTGCATTCGTGATAGCTCCATTAAAGACTGGAACATCTATACGTTACAATCAAGTTGAAACACGCAGCGTCTCCCGACCAGAATTCGATTTCAATGCATCGTGAAATACGTCGATGTAAATTTTTTGCTTGTTTTCGTTTTATTTAAAAATCCTTTGAAATTTATTATTTCAAATACAATAGAAAGGATATATACCTATATCTGCTCGAATCTCTAATTTGAATATGGACAAACAAGTATAAAATCGAGATCGTTTTTTAATTATTATATATATGTATATAAATTACCAAATTTATTCTCGTGTAACAATCTCGTAAGAAAGATTGAAATTTCAATTACATATGATTCGATATCGTCGTGAAAAATTAGATCGAGCATATATAGTCGTCAAATACAAATTCAAATGCAGTTGATCTGTTCCTTTTGTCTAAACAATATCAGTCTCTAGATCCAGTGGAAAGGCCACATGATGCCCTTACCAGTATTTAACATTTAAATATACTACTCTCTTCGTCTTGCTCGGATAAAATGATGTACATGCGACAGTGTTGACATTCAAGATAGAGAAAATCAAATACATTACTTTCTATATATGATGGACATTATTTGCCACCGATTCTCGACGAATCGAATTCGTGCATGATTGTATTTCAATATGAATTCTACCAACTATGGCGACAACATGATCGTTAGCGAAAAATCTTGAGTGACCATTCTCCGTGAGAAACACAACATTTTGATCGGTATAAAACGCTCATAGAAAAAGTTTGTTGGACGTAATACAGCTACATTTCTAACACTACGTAAACATGATGCTTTTTCACGTGCATTCACCGCATCATACTATCATAGAATAAATTAGTCAACTCACACAACAAAAGTATGTAGTGTTTGCCTCGCTAATTATAGTAAAAAACATTATATTTATTGGTATACTATGTAATTGTGGCAATATAATGTCGAGTTCGCGACGAGTCCCGGTAAACTTAAGCCACAAAAGTATTCCACATTCGAATCGATATATCAATTGTATCGATATCTATTTGGAATCATTCGTATTATAGTTTGTTACTAGACAACAAACACTGGTTTGTCAGACGTTGGTGCGTCCGTTTCATGAAAACGTTCGTTTCGTTGAAACGACACGATTTTCTTTCTGTTGAGCAATAGTTACGGGCCGTACAAGAAGCATGACATTTTATTGCTCATCTCTTAATATTTTCACGGCAAAATGCGCGTGAAAAAAATACCACACATTCATAGTTGTAACAATTCACTACACTCACGTACATAGTCGTCTTATCATCGCTCGCACTTTCGTACTTATATTCTATCATCTTTTCTCTCTCTCTCTCTCTCTCTCTCTCAGCTTTTATCCCATTCATTCGTTTAATATTTTTTTCTTGTTCTTATTCGTTTAAATGTTTTATATATTTAAAGTGTCATAATGGCTCACCTTGCTTATCGTGACATAGTTCAATGTACGCCTAGGGACTTATACGTCTAACGATACGTTCCGCGGAGGACGACCATGACGAGACAACGATATACGTCCTCGGGATCGAAACCCTTTCTTATCCGAGAAATATTCTTATACAACGAAATTACGAAAAAAGACGAGGATCTGTCGGTGTTTCACATCCCGAGGAGATTTACAACTACCTTCATGGGCCTATCGCCTAAACTCTACCCTAACTTGTCGTTTGTATGTTTAGTAGAAAATTTACAATTTTTTTTTTCAAACACTTTGTACGAGCAACATCGATGACTTAATTTTTACCTTCAAGTAGTATCTCTAGTATTTTTTATTTTATTTTATTTTTTTCTCTCGATAGGTTCACGTAGTTTCAAAAAAAGTTTGTCACTTCTCGTGGCGACGTGCATTTATATAACGTACTTACATATGTTTGTTTCTGTTATTAGTAACTTCTTCTTACTCGCGTCTTAACGAATTTGAAAAAAGAGGTCTAAATTAATACAATGACGAGACATATTCAGATGTAGGTACATTATCGACTCGCCGTAGAGAACAGATAGCTCTTGGCTTTCCTTTACAGATTGTGATCACAGTAAAAAATAATAATATATATATATATATTTATATATGTATATGTATATGTATATTCGTCGGAGAAACGAACGTGTGCTTTCGAATCGTATATTTGGAATACACTGTTCACAGAACAAAAATACACACATCGAAAAAGTTTTTCTCGTTTACGTATAAAACGTACTTAATCTCTCGTATAAAATATTGTCCTACTCGACGTATCGTTCGAAATCAAACGAAAAACTTTGCATATCCTAATTTAATATATTAATAGAATGATTGTATTTTAATACAGGCTTGTGCATTCAATAATTGATGCACAATCTGTGCACTTGGATTCGCAAGGAGTGAATCTAAAAGAAAAAAACAAGATCTGAATTTTAGGAAAAGTCAGTCGCGATTGATTCGAGATCAATGAAGAAGCAATCGCGCAGATTACATAGATGTCGCAACACTTCTGTTTATCTGCGTCGTAATCATACATTGACGGATTAATATAATCGATTACATTGTCTACCATTTAAAATTCTACTTTTTAGTTCTCAACTGTTTCCGTTCTACCGTCTAAACATTATCTTTTTTTTTTTTTAATAATAAGATACCTTTGTCAAATATTTTTAATATACTCTCCAAATTGTGAAAATGCTTAATAAATAGCTCAAACGTTGAACGATTTCGTTTTAGATTCTATAATATATATCGAATACGTAGCGGGTAGAGAGATTCTATACTCTTATCTTCAGTCGCAACGTTTTGGCTCGTTATTAGTCGGCAGTTATCCACGATTGGTCACAAAAGTTTAAAGTCTCATCGATACACAGTACGAGCAAGACTCAGTTTCATTTTTTCGTTTCTCAGTTCCATGGCACACAAGATCATTGTTCTTGATCATGCTTCCTCGATGACTCTCAATTTTCGTAAAGATAACGAAAGAACACTTCGTAAATTATCCACGATTATCGCAGAATTTTCTTTTCCTTTTCTTCTACGTCTCTTTGTTTCTTCTTTCTTTTTTTTTGGCAGCATTTAACAACCATTGCTTCGAAAAATCTGGTAACGTTTACAAAATTCTTCGCCATCAAGAGACAGCTTATAAATAGTTCCTGTACCATTCTGTACTTTCGGTAATTCTCCTTTTTTTCCAAGTTTCCTTCTTTTTTAGAATTCATTGTTCCTGTTCGCGCAGATAATATCTCTGCAGATTTTTTAATATAAAAAAGGACACGGTAAACAGAGTCTTCAGACGTATTGCTAGAGATCTAGCAATAAATACCATAAAACTCCATGGCACAGTTAATGTGCGCTGGATGGAAATGACCGTGCGGTACCAGGTGACTCTGCATGTGAGCTGTGTATCAGTCAGTTGGTGGTTCTAGATAGGGTATTTCGCTAGTGACGTTGAATGACTCGAAATAGTGATTAAGGAACTCGAACGTGGGTCGCTTCTCGGGGCTAGCATCCCAGCATTGTAACATTAATCGGTAAATGCTGTCCGGCAGCGGGTGATTCAATGGTTTAGGCATCCGATAGCCTTTATTGATCTGATCGATTACTTCGCGACCCTGCATACCTGTAAAATGAAACGAACGATCGAAGAAATAGCAATAATTATTTTCTATATTTTTAATTGTTCGATAAATTTAATTTATACAAACGTCGACTATTATGTAAGGACCATATCAATGAGAAGATATCAAACAATTACAATCTTGAACGCAAGTTAATAAATAGTGAATTAAAAACACAGAATTGCAGAAAATTAATGAAATTACAAAAAGAAGAATAAAACACAATTAAAAGTTAATGAATTAGAGTAAACGGTATTATTGAAGCTTACCAGGATAAGGAACTTGGCCATAAGTGAAGAGCTCCATCAGCAGCACGCCATAAGACCAAACATCGCTTTTGATGCTAAATCTGCCATAGACAATGGCCTCGGGAGCAGTCCACCTAACAGGGAATCTACTTCCCTGTTTAGGACAGTATTCGTCATCCTCGATCGCCCTGGCGAGACCAAAGTCGCAAATTTTTGCTTTATTCTTCTCGCCTATCAGGACGTTCCTCGCAGCAAGGTCTCTGTGTATCAATTGCTTGCTCTCGAGATGTTCCATACCGGATGCCACTTGTGCAGCAATGTAAATCAGATCCTCGAACTGCATGTATTTGCCGTCACCTGTCCTGAGAAAGTCCAACAAGCTGCCATTGCACATGTATTCTTGCACGATATAAATCGGTTCTTCCTTCGAACAGATCGCGTACAACGCGACTAGATGTCTATGTCGGAACTGTTTCATGATAGCCGCCTCTTGGAGGAACGCCTCCGTAGACATGGTCCCTGGTCGCAACGTCTTCACAGCCACTTCGATTTTATTCCTCCATTTACCGTAGTATACCTCGCCGAAATTGCCGTGGCCTAATTTCCGTATCAGCTGTATCTCGTTCCTATTGATCTCCCACTTGTCTCGTAACTCGGGCCCGAGATCCCACATGTCCGGCTGCGGTTTTGGACAGGGCTTCGAAAGCACATGACACAGACCCAATGCATTCTCTGCAACAGTCACAGTTCGCAAAGTTACAGAGGAATTCCAACGAAATTGTTGTTGCAGGGAACACAGTGTACAGGTTGATGTGGTTTGAAAAAAAATACCGTCCAAAAGTTTCAAATCGTATGCGTCACTTTAGAATTCTATATGCTGTAGGAAACATTTTAATAAGACAAATAGAAGAAGATTACTTGTTAGTTACAGCGAACAAAAGTGGTTCTAAATCTTCGACCGGTGACGTAGCTTATGTTGTACGAAATAACGTCTTAAGGCAAAACTACCATATTTTAAGAGCAGAATACATATGTAAATGGCGCAAGAATTATATTTTTACGATCATATATTTTTCGTAAAGAATAGAGACAGTAAAGGGGGAGAGATTAAAATAAATCACTAAAGATTCAATACAACTTACTGCTGTACGCCATAACAAGGGCGGGTAGGGTCGGGAATGTCTGGTTGGTAGCGATAAAGAATCCTCCATTGTCGAGCGGCTTAATTTTATAGTGTTTTACATGATGACCCCTTCCCTCCTCCCAATCCTTCACGGATAAACTGTATCCTCGTGGATTGTGCTCGCTGGGTCTCACCAAGAACGTTCCCCGAGGGTTTTCATCCACCAGAAGAAGCTTTCCAGCTTCTTTACGGGAGACATTCTCGAAAAACCAACTGCAGATGGAGAAAAGAAACAGAAAGGAACAGTGTCCAAGGTTTATAAATTTCAAACTTTCTCGATGATTAGATGACACGTTCGTTTGCTTCTTCCAATTCTTTTAATTTAATTTTATCGGTACGCCGCGCTTTGTTCCGATTATTCGTGAGCGTTTCGGTTCGCTTTTTCAGGACAGACCTGCGAACGAAGGTTCCGTGTCCTGATGGCGCTATATCTATACGTATCCTCGCTGTGTCTATGAAAACGACGCAACAAAGCGCAACGTACTAATAAAAAGACGAGTGAAGAAACACGGACGTAGCGGCGGAAAAATAAAACTTTAAAATTGCTACTTGCGTATGCGAGTTTTTCTGATCTTTTTATTAGACATCTTTTATCAGTCTATTTATCATTTTTATCTATCTTTTGCTAGTCTATCGCAAGATATACAGGGTCATTGGTAACTGGAGGTACAAGCGGGAAGGGGGTGATTCTACGCGAAAAAAGAAGTCGAAAATATAGAATAAAAAAATTTTTTTTTTACATTTTTTTAAAAATCTACAGTGAGATCCGTTATAACGAGACGTGATATTTTATCCTATATTTTCGACTTCTTTTTTCGCGTAGAATCACCCCCTTTCCGCTTGTACCACCAATTACAAACCACCCTGTATGCTATATCTGCTCATTGGTTTTGCAAATGATAATTCAACTTTGTAAAATTATACTATCTTGCCTTTACTCGTTAAACTTTCCTTTGTCCGCAACTATATGACAACGTCGAAGATCGTTAAAAGAAAATTCGTAACGAAGGAAAGCAAGTCGAATGTATTATATAAACTGCTAATTGGAAAATGGAAGGAAGACTCACTCTTCGCTCTCGACCGAACGTTCCACGGCCACAAAGTTCCACGGGATGAGACCTTCTTGCAAAGTTGTCAAGTGTAAAACTTTCCACCAGTCGGGCTCGGAATCGTCCAATACTTCCATCCGGTCTCCCTTTACGAAACTGACATCGGTGCTCTCGCGCGCGGTGTAATTGTACAGGGCCACCACGATCTTGTTCGACCTTTGCGAATGCGCTGTTTCCAGAACAAATCAACGTAGAATGACGTACACGTGGAAATACGAACTATTTAAGGAATCGAATCCAAATTTTCGTGAATGAATTATATTGATATTGCGCAGATTATTGGCGATTGCAATTGCAATTGACAGAGTATCGATCGACGAGATTAGCACGCGTCGATGAAATACTGCGGTCGTCGATTCATATAGAGTTATCGTTCGCAAACAAACTATCGTTGAACGTTAACGACGAAAATATTGAAATTTCGAATTTTAACGATTATTCGTCATATACATGTAAATATTGAAAATTGAATAGTTTCTCAATATGAATGGACAAATTTTTTGAAAAGACATTCATAGGACAAAGTGATGAATTAAGTATAGAAGTTAATTACATAATTACATATGGTCTTTTTTTTTACATTTTGCTTCTTTTTGCTAATTCAAAGCTACATTCCTGTGAATTTACTATTAAATGCACAAATAAATTAGAAGATATTAATTACAAACATTTGTTGTTCACAATAATATCATTTTAGAAATAAATTAATATTTTTGAGCAGTTGTACGAGTCCTTTTTATATACATAAATTAGCAATAATAGAATGTTTCAGTAATATTAGTTGCCATTATAATATATAAACTATATTCCTATGGAATAAATAAAAATAGGCATCATATTATACTGACTGTACTGAAGCAATACAAAATAACATCTTCTTTCTTTATGTTCAATTTTTAGAAAATCACAAGAAATCTACAGCAAACATATAAGTTAAGCATACACGAATCGAGGCGTTCCTAACTTCGATTATCAAAATATAAAATGAAATTTAAATATCGAGGAGTTTACCAAAAGAAAAAAGCTCACTCTTAAATCTATGGGATTATCTTCTACGAAGCTGAATAATTGAAACGAAACGATAATAATATCTTCCTGCTGGCAAATGTATTATTTTCATTAATTCACTGACGGTGAATCGCATATCCATTCTGAACTAAAATAGGTATAATAAAAAAAGTTTCTGTCTGTGTAATAAACAGATCAGCTCGGAACGTGAAGCATATTAAGCAAAGTAAATCGCAGGCTAAAATAGAATCTTAAACTAGAAACTTAAAAGTAAAATCGCTATGTTAAAAAAGTAAAATAAAAGAACATAAAAATACACACATGCAGGCTTAACGACAGGCGAGCTTGTTTTACGGGGCTGGTGAGGAATTTGGAGCTTACAAGGTGTCGGCCTCGGTCGTATGATGTCTGCCCTCGTTTGTACACCCCTCTGATTCGGGTCAGCAGTGTACCGATCCAAAGAACCTCCATTACTGTGTTTTGAGCTTAGTCCTGTATCTGCTTTCTTGTAACCTAAATAACCAAGCCGAACATTTGTAACGCGAAATTATGATAAACGACGTTACGTGTGACGTTACAGTTCAGACGTAAACGAGGCTGAGTGAATCAACGGAAACGTTACTTTAAAAGAGTAGAAAAATTACAGTATTTATCGGGTTGACGAACTTGGAACAATTTAACAAATAATGTCATTAGCGAGATTTTAAAGTGGTAAATGAATCGAAGTACAAGAAATCTTTAAGAATATAGATGATAAAAATCTTTTTAATTGCTTTCTTCTCGTGCACGATTCAGATAAAGATATTCGCTATGACGAAACGAGGAGGTCAGAGTGGAGAATGAAAAAATATTTTCTAATTCCCCCGTAATAATTCGAAGAAAGGTATCTAGAAATTCAGTCTACACGACTCTATCGGTTGGAGTCGATGGAGGAAAGCAATTAAAGTAGGATTAACAGGAGTTCCAGTTAACAAAGCTGGAACCATTTAATACTTTAATTAAATTACATCAAAGAGGATTTTTAATTTGAAATTAAAACTCCCGTACTACGGCCGTACTATTCCCTTCGAAATACTTTTAATAAATCGGATCTCTCGATGCAACTCTTTATTGCACGCTAAAAGGAAACGCAACTCGCCATAATTAAACAGCTTTTCTACTTCCACGATCTCATTTTACTCTGTGTTTTGTTGCATTTAACCGGGAACTTCCATTCAGGAGTTTCAAAAGACATACTTGAAAAAAAAAGAGAGAAAGAGAGAGAAAGTGAAGAAGGGAGAAGAGAAACAAAACACGTAGTAGGAGTTTTGTAAAAGAAAACTCATCGCGGTTTCGCCACGAGAATAAAAAGCAAGATAGAAGGAGGCTACTCACCAAGGGGTTGAGGCTCTTGCCGCTTGCTACAACACTTGCCCATCTTGGATGTTGTGCTCGATGTTTCCCCTTTCGATCCTGATTCTACGCGCCTTCTATGCTGATGCGTGCCCCCAGGAAAGTCGCCATCTCGTGAACTCGGGCTGATACGGCGCGACGGTGGTTTCCGTTTCGACTTTTAGCATCACTTTCTTCTCTCCATCGCGTGTTTATCGAATCCGCGCACCTGCAAGGTAAACCAGAATCGTCGACCATGATTCCTCTTCGTCTTGTTACAGTGAGGCGACTTTTGAACGTGCCACGATGCATTATCGTAATTCACAGTTAAGGACGTAGGTTTATATATACATCGGGAAACTTTTTTCTGTTCCTTCACGTTCAGTTATGATTTATCGAATTAGATCTTTTTAGTGCCACTGTGCATTCGTATATTTACAGCTTGCCAAGTTCTTATGTTTCTTAGTTCGATCTAGGATGAGACGAATATTAATTTAAACAAATTGCTATTACAGTCAAGTTTTTTATGTTTGTTAGTTTGATCTGGGATAGATGGGACGAATATTAATTTACACAAATTGCTATTACAGTCAAGGTTTTTACGTTTGTTAGTTTGATCTAGGATAAACGAAACGAATATTAGTTTAAACAAATTGCTATTACAGTTGCAAGTATTTATTATTTCTCTTATGTTCGCTTATGGTGTTTTAAGTTATAATTATTCAGATGTGTTTGTCATTTCGAACTCTTTCACATTTGCAATTCTAATTTGCAACAGATGGAATTCGTTATAAGCAATTCATTATCAATTAGTTCGACGTGGATTTCTTTCGCGTTGACGTGATTTATTGAATTGCAATTATTAATATATTTATTATTTCTATTCCGGTGCAACTACAGCGAGGAAGAAGCTGACTTATGAAATTGCTTTCGCCGCTCCCTAGCTTCCACCGGTGGATCATCGATCATGTTGTATTTAAAGAAGACTTAGAACGTCCGTGTTTTATTTCTCCTTGCCTTGTTCAACATCGTGCATCTTCTTTACCGGAGACTAGCGTGTTCCTTTTCGATGCGAGACAAATCAGGCATGCCGCCTGTGTTTCCGAGTAATACGTTAAATTAAAACGAGCGTAACAGGAGGACTCGGAGAATGCTAACCAGTTGATTGTTCGCATTCATAGACACGGTGAACGTTCTCAAACAGAAAAATGTTTTCTTTCCTTCGTTCGTTCGTTGAATACCTTTAATCCGTAATTAAAATGCTGGCGTCCAGTGATAAATATTACACATTAATTTTCCTGGATGTTTATGAGTCATTAACTCTCTTCCTCCCTTTTTACCTTTTATTTTCATTTCGGGTATAAATTAGGAATTTTTCTTGTAGGTAGAAGCTGTTATAAGCATGGATTGTTAGTGTACCATATCAGACAAGCTATTGCATTGACATGTGTTTCAAAATAACGAGTGTTAGTAAGTTTAATATACACTGTATAATCTCACTACACATACATAAAATTTAATAACCAAATAATAATTATTTAATAACAATTACACGTTTTATATATATTATAATTATTGTAATTATTATATTATAATTATTATATATATTATATTAACAATAATTATAAAGATAATTGTTTTATTTTATTCGGATAAATATCTCGCGGAATAATCATTTTAGATAAATATTTCTCATTCTATTACAATTCTATGATTGTAAGATTCGAATGCACCACTCGAAGTTCCTTAAACAAATCTAACAAATAAGCAATCAAATTTCCCTTGCGCTCTTTATTTCTTCTTAAGTGCAATAGACCTAAATACGCGTAAAATCTACCGATCCATTTCCAAGGTCTCTCTAAACGCGGAAACTTCCAAGGGACCTGTTAATTATTTCCAAGTATCAGTTGCCAATACCTGGAACGAAGTAAACTAGTCAAACTCGAAGCCGTAAATACAAACGTATAAACTACTATCGAACGACAACGTAAGCTGTAAGGTTGCAGGTTTTTCCGCATTGCTCTCGATTCCTTAGGGAAGACCAGTCTGAAAACAAAAAGGCGCGACACGATCGCGAAGTCACGTACAGACATTTTCTATATCCGTGGTTGTTCTTCCGATGAAATCGTTGCAAGGGATGAGTCAGATAGAGCCCTGTTTCAATGAAATTTGACGTGGTAAGAGATATAACGTAGATACGTAGATATGTTAACATGTATGTTATACACAGTTGATCAATATTTTTGTATTTTATTTGGAAAATGACTAGTTCTTTCGTAACGTAGCGTATAAATATATATATGTATGTATAATATTGTGTGATTTTATCAAACTTTAAATATATTTTTGTCATAATTGATTAGTCATGTGTAGCTAAAATTACTATTTCATATTATTTTAATTTATTGCAAATTTTACTTTACAGTTTTATTTTATTTAATCGTATCTGTATAGGATTGTTTGCGTTGTTATTTAATTATTATTCATTTGATATGGAACCATCAGCAGGCGAAATTTCATTGAAATTCGAAAGAACCGTGTCAGATGTAGCATGATACGTAGGAAAAGCACGAGCAACAAGGATAAATAAAGTTAGGAACGCGCCTACAGGGTTCATTTAGAGTTTAGGGGAATACGACTATGTCTTTTGTCGTCCACGAAATACCATTACAACGTGCATAATTACGACGCGACGTTGCGAATTCTAAGTTTCTGCGGCGACCTGTTACACAAAAAGTGAAAAGCGACTTGGGAAAATCAACTTTACGACTTTTCATCTGCAGGCCTGCTGCAAACGAAGCCTCTTCGTGATCCTAATTCTCTACCGGCATAAATTGCACGTGATAGAAATTCGCTCAATTCAGACGCTATATATACGTGAGAAATATTACGAATTTGTGTCAAGAAGTAAAGCTCAGACTCGAGCAGCTTTTTATATTCCGTCAAGTGTTTGTTAAAGATAAAATTCTAGTCGGTTTGTTTTCAGATATCTTTTATACAATTTATTTAATATTGTTTACAAGTTTTAAGTAGTTCGTTTAATATTTTAGGGTACAATGTGTCCATTAGTTATCGAATTTTAGGTAGATTTTTTTTTTATTAGATTCTATAATTAAGAGATAACTGTTCTTTTTTATTTTTTAGTTGGATCCGTTCAAAACGATTTTATATTAAACAAGATAAATATTTTGGAACGCGGAATAGAATATAGACCATGTTAAAATTACATGTTAGTATATATAATTATTCTGCGAGTACTCGTTTTAACTTTATGAGTTGAAAGAATGGGAGAACTTTAGACAACTTTCTTCCAGGGACAACTTGAGAAAAGGTCATTTTTATAGTAAAAGTACAATACAGTAAACTTCAAAAGATTAATAACTCGTTTCTTAGATTATAACCATTTTACGAATTTAATTGTTGTTTCTATCTGAACCGAAGTTTTTTCGATCTGACACTTGAACAGCTTGCCTAATTGTTCTTTTTAGTCTTCTTAGTTTTAAGAAATTAGTCTAAGTTAATCTTAGTTCTAGTTTAATGACGGCTTTCCTTCAAAGATTTTTGTAATTTACAAAAGTTTTCTATGTCGTTTGAATTCTACTTTCTTAGTATTTAATAATAGCCAAGTTGAATTTCTTACACGATGTAATTTTTATACGGTCTAATAAAGACGTAAAACAAATTGCTGCCGTTTACCAGCACACTTTCACGAATTTTGATTATATTTGATACAAAGATGATCTACTGGCAACGCACTACTTTGATATCCTCTTGGATTAATACAGAGAAACAGTTTATTAACGAGAAGAACAGTTTCTTTTCTAGAAACGTTGTTTCATCTACAACAAGATCTCTGATGGATGTGGTGAAGAAATACATCGAATAAAATTCACGTTAAAAGTTCTAATTATCATACTTTTATAATTAAACAAAAAATCTAGAGATATTCTATGCGTATCTTTTCACTCATCTTCGTCGTTACTTCTTTTCATCGTAAGAATTTTCAAAAGAAAAGTTTAATAACGTGGCGAAGAAAGAAGCTTGGAAGATATAGAATATTTTCCTGGAACTTCTTAAAATTTGATAACTGAAAATACACATTTCCATATTCAGAAATATTCATCAAAATAATAAATCATATATTGCACAAAATTGATATTTTTTTTAAGAAAGTCAACAAAAATGTACTTGTCGCGTTCTTTTTCTTATGATCTTCGTGTATACTTCTCGAAACAAAGTTAAAGAGTTAAGGAACCTTAGCATAAAACGAGGAAGATACTGGCACGGTACTTTGTGTATAAACTTGCAGCATTACATAAACACGCAAAATGACGAGAACTCGCTCAACTTCCAGAGAGCTGTGGCCATGCATCGACGTCGATCGAAATATTTACGAGCCTCGTAGCCGTCTCTGTGCTCCTCTGACACGAACGAAGGTGCGAATGTTTCGAGATTCGTCGTGTGTGTTTAATATCCCGTTTGGAACGAAGTTTCCTCGCCTACACGTACACGCAAACTATCACCTGTCTGTGAGCAAAATTTTCGTACACGTGTCGTACGACGGAAATACAGGACGTTCTCTGATGGTTGTAGGCCGCTTTCGATGACCGATAAACAAATTATGGTGGCGGTGGAAGCGGGCAGAAATGAAATCACCGCTTGAAAGGATCACCGCCGTATGATAATGATAATGACGTAACACGAGGAAACAAAATTTCGTTGGGTCCAGTCTGAATCAGCTGCGAGCGAGACACGGCAATCGAGAGGACCACTTGACTTATGGATCATGTACGTATACGGTGGTTTCTGGTAAATTTTGCTTTTAAAAGCTGACACTTACGTCAGTTGAAATTAAAGAGGTATTGTATATAATGTCGATTTAAATTGTTAATTCTCGCTATGAGTTTCATAAAAGGAACTTTGTGTGGCAGAGAAATCGCAATAAAGTCGTCTCTTCCTCGTCTTTCGATCTGTTTTACGACCAAAAGACTTACTACGAGTAGATCGTGGATATTTATGCAAATTCGTATCTTTGAGAGTATAATTAAAAAACTGGAACTTTGATAACAAATTAGTTTATCTATTCGCTATTGTAAAGGGTATTATACTTTTACATAATTTTGCATATTTAGGTATATGCATTTTTCATCTCAAAATTGTCCATAGACGCGTAAAAATCTAATTACGAGAGAGAAGTTGCCGAGGGCCAAAGGAAGGCAATTCGAGTTTGTATTCGACGCAAAATTTTGTCAGAAACTTTGGTAGCTTGGATAAGGAAAACCGAAGGAAGTATTCCTGCATTTGACGTAAATCCAATCCTTGGATGTTGTACATGACCCAAGAATAAACTAAAAAAGAAAGAAAAAAGGATTTAGAATTAATAGGAATTAACGTTAACCGAGGTGTAAAGCAAGCGATTCAATGAATAATTAAAGAGCGTTTAAGTAGGTCAGAAGAGATCTAGAAACGAGTCGGGTGAAAATGCTAAACGAGAGTCTTTGGTCGCGTTTTTAATCGACGCGGTGACGCGATGCGACAGGACAAATCCAGTTCGACATCGGCAGTAATGAATTTAGGACGGCGGTAATCGCGAGCAGAGGCACTTAAAATATCGGTGTGGTACTTAATCTTGTCGTACGTTCGACCGCGTAATTTCGCGCGTTGTAATTCAGGATGTGGTCCTACGATATTTCTCGTTAATACATAGGACCATGGCAATTGCTTTCCCTCCCGGACAGAGCCGACGAAAACTTCGATATTTGTGGTCTGTTCATTCCACTTTTGGGTTTAATTTCATTATAATTTAATAATGATTTAAGCGTTGAAATTATAACTCTTATATGTATTGCTCCTCCATATTTTTTTATAAAATTGAACGATTTTGCACGTTACAATTAACAAATTCCTCCTTTGTATTCCTTGCAAGGTGCAATTAATTTCAACGTTTTAATTATCATTAATATACTCTCTTGTTTTTACGTTTCTTGTAAAACGAATCAAATTGTACCGATATAATAGCTATTGTGGTATTTATTGAAGATCGTTAAAAGAAATTTACGTAAATCGCGTAGCACCACCGCGATCTTTAAACGTGCAATTCTATGAATTTTCTTTGCGAAGAATCCGATGGATTCTTTTCACGAATAAGATAAGAACATATAATCTTAAACGTAAACAGTTTATTTAACCCGAAAATGCCAGTTTCAGAATGAACCGCAGAAAGGACATGCCGATGAAAACTGTGGATTCTCCATAGGATAAGCAACATGTACCGAAGGTCCTCTACATTTCACGAGCATCTGTAAACTCTAAACTCTAAACCAAATGACATACCGCGTTCCAGCAGCCTCGGGGCTTCCAAAAACCCGATCGACGAGGAAAATACGATGGAAAACCTTCGGTATCCGCACGTTTCCCGCCGTTCGCGGTCATTTGAGATGGACAATGTCGAGAGCCCATGAAAAGGTCCCACGAAACGGGTAGAAAAGGGAAACTTCGTGTACGGAATGTTTCCGTAAATCAGAAGATGCAACGGGATGTCCCGCATACTCGTCGCGCCATGAAAGTTTTTAATTAAACAGCCCAAGGCTGCTGTATCTCGAATATTCGAATAACGATGCGTTGAACTTCACCTTGGGATACAGCGAATTCGTAACTTTCTTTTCGCAACATATAATGCTTAGAAATTTGCATACATCTTTATTTTTCAATGGACCATTTCTTCACCATGTTCCATTTATACATTTTATTTCTATTGTATCAAATTTTTGTAGGCGTAGATAATTGGCAATACCATGAGAACGTTACTATGAAAGTATTATTTACTAAATGACACTGGGACCTGATTGATCAATTAGTATGTAGATATATACTGTAATAAATAGCACGGGGTGGAAATATATTTTGTAACCTCCTTTGTACGAAGACTATGCAGCAAGAACACGACAAGTCACGTTTCTTACTTTTCGCAGAAAAACTGTTTTAAGATTCAGGGATGATTTATGAAAATGTATCCCAAAAATAGCAGATCCAGGAACATGTTTCGTCGCCGGATAGATACAAGTAAGTTAGATAAATATAAGTGAAAATTCGAACAAAGTACGTAAATAATATAAATGCGAGGGTAAGTTAGAATATGTCCTAAAAAAAAAAAAAGTCAGAAATTGAAAGTGCTGCAACACGAAGTTTAGCTAACGACAGACAGAGAAAGCGCAAGGCGGTCGATTTTGCTTGGCCCACCCCAGTGGCGAACCCCATGGAAACACCATGGCGCGGGTACAGGATAACGTTCATACAGGACTACACCACCACCATCATAGTAACACGTTCTCTCCCTATGTCTTTCTCTCTCTGTCAAATTGGTCTGGGCGCACATGCACGTCACCAAAAACACACGCACAGAGAACAGGGTAGGCGGTCGATATCCCACGGTTGTGCGTATATACACGCTATCTGATGGGGCTTTTATGTGACGAACAATGACGACGTTTCGTGGCAGGCTGCATACAGAAGAATTAAAATTTCGTCGTGGCGCACTTTGCTGCTACTTTGAACACAGATCGAAAATCTTACGACGAGATGACGATATAGAATCTTTTAGAAATCTTGAAACTCTCAGTAGACAACCAACATACGGGTCCGATAGTGTAACATGAAATGTATCGCGTTTTGAAAATTTCTAACTCAACCTGTAGGTCTATAAAATATTTTAATGAATAAAAATTGTATATAAAGCAGGTGCGTAACTGCGTCATTATCATCACAATGCGAATATTTATGCAGATATAAACGAAAGAAAAAGTATTTCATCCTATAAACATCGTAACGCGTACATTAGTTTCGATATTTTCTTACATTTCGATATATCGTACTATACGTTTCTGGTTATTTTATGGTTCTCGACTATTGTATTAGAATTATATGCAGATTACGCTGTTCGAGTATGGAAAATAAATAGTATCTGTAAAACAATTTAAAGTAGATCCACGTAGACTTTTATGGCTTCATATCCAAATATGTTTAACGGTTTCGCGACTAAGGAATGCGGATTTTGTCATTAATTGGTATTGTAATTAATAGTTGCCAACCCAAAAAATTCCATATTTTCATAAACTTTGCCAGATGGACGATAAATGGGTCTATCTAAACAGATATTTCTCTCGTCTAGCAAATGCTCGACGAGTATACTCGACGTATTACGAATCTTTACGTATCTTGCCACGTCTTTGTGTATTTTATGTACGTTTTAAGAATAATACATTATAACGATTAATGCGATTATTATCATGATTTTTGTATTACATCGAGATGCAAAATGATCGCAGCTATTTAAAGGTAGAAAGAAATTCATTTGATATATTTTTGACGTCATTCTTCGTGGTTGAAGAGAAACCATATTTTAGAATCTTTTTCTTCGCCCCTTAATTTGAATACTACTAAATTAAATACTAAATAATTAATATATCTTAGTCTTCCTATTTCCAAATGACATATTATCCGCGATTCGTCAGTTCTTTTTATTACACGAAACCCTAAAAACACAGCGCAATATACGGCCTTAAGTGGGTCTTACAACCCTAAAACGTCACTCCTACTTACTCGATGGTTCGATTTACGACATCGTTATATGCATCCTGCCATATCCCAGGAAGAGGGGGCGAAAGGAAGAACAAGAGGGGGAATACATTGTTCAACGGGGGGGTGCGGAGCCCCGAGACTACTTTTTCCTCTCGTTGATAGAAAAAGTTGGAACAATGGGTGTATTAAAGCTCGCTTACAACTTGAAATCATTCGTTTTGAGTTTAATCAGCGTGTATGTGTAGGTTACCATGTCACGAGAGTGATGTACTTGACGTTTTCGACCTTATCGTATCGTTCGTTTCGACGGCTGATGTGTTTGTCAAACAGATTGATTGTTATACGAGAAACAAGATATTTGAGGCTGCCAATAGCTAATCGTATGAATTTTATTAGCTTACATGGACAAAATAAAAATATTCATATTCCTAGAATCGTTTAAATTCAACTTTTTATATAGCATAGCGCAAACTTGAGTTAATTTCGTCAAAAAAAATTCTGTACAAATAGTTACGTATATTAATTATTTCATTTGCTATAAAGTTTATTCGTTCGAAATAATTAAATAACATTTTTTTAAGGTAAAAGTTGATAACAGTCGAGAAAAGATTATTTGTTTCAACTCGAACAGCTTTTAAATGATATCTTCTATTTTCCTCTAAACAGCTGTACCGAATATATTGACAAAAATAAAATAGTACCAACGAATTCATAAGAATATCATGATCGTCGTAAATCAGTGCAGTGAATTTATACAAATTCATTCTTGGTTAATTATATGATGGCTCGCGCGCGTCTTCCGATTTTGCATGTTCACGTTATGTTTATCGCTATTTAATTTTGGTTAATTAACGATGATGACGTTTAGAATTACGTGGATATTAGATTCCATGGTACGTGTATACATATATATATATATATATATTCGTGGAAACGCTAGAATTACATCTGTTAAATTAATATCCGTCGTTAATTAGAAGCACCGGTTTGTTTCGTTTGCGTAAATTGAATATGCATATCTCGTATCACTGGGAAAGTACGTGGAATGATATCTGCGAGGCGAGACGCAGACAGGATAAGAATATTATTTTATCAATAAAATATACTGTGCAAACGTATACGTGCGAATGTGTAGGATGAATATAGAAGAAACAGCAAGATATAGTTACTTTTAGAGACACTTACTATGTATGGAAAAATGACAATGTTTACTCGAAAAATTAAAAATGGCAAGAAAATATATAGAACAAAAATATGGAATATTTCGTAGTAAGAAGATATCTTGAATTCTCTAACTAAAAGAATTACAACGTAAAAGAATAACAGTTTTTACTCGATAAATTGATGGAACATTTTATTTAAAAAAAAAAAAAATATGAACAAGATATGGAATATTTGAAGACAATATCCTGAATTTTCTAATTAAGAAAGAGATAGTGTGAACGATTATGAGAAATTGCGTTAATTTTTAGTAATATTTATGTATAGAAAAATAGCAGATGATGGAATATTTGATAAAAAAAATCTCATAAATTTTGTAGTTAAAATAAGAACTTATACAGGTATCGGAAATTTGAAAAACTACAGGGACGTTTAATAGAAGAATTGTTGTACCTCACAGATATTGATACAAAAAGGGTACAAATACTAAATAAAAACAGGCGTTATTTCTCGATAAATTGATCAGCAATTTATACTGGCATTGATAGATACCTTTGTAAGCAAAAAAAGAAAAAAAATAACACTCTGCTACAATAGATTGTGAAAACCTATTTAATCTGTAACTATAGTCGGAAACTATTAAATACGGAAATGCTATTTCGATTTTCTGCTCAATAAAAATTCAACGGAATCAACAACTTTTGCAAAGAAGCATACGTGCGTATTTCAATTCTATAGAACGAAATCCCTCTGTAATTGGAGACAATAGAAAAACAAAGCTTTAACAAATTTCGATATTCGAGGAAATTATTAGAAATTGTAAAAGAAATACACTTATGTACAAAATTTGTCAATTACAATTCAAATGGACAAAATTTCAGGATTTTATAGAAAATGAAACTTGAAACGAAGTAAATGCTGTAAATACGAGGAAAGATCGATATATCAACATGGGAATTCAAGGAAACAACAACGTATGAATTATCGAAATAAAAGAGAACTAGTTTTCAAAGAAACGAACCAAGTACTCGAGTATTCGAAATGATGTCCCTGTTCATTGATACATTTTTGTCATCGAATATCGTTTCACTACATCGTACGAGTGTTTCTTTCTATTGATTTATTTGAACACGTGTATTCTGTTTTTACTTTCACTGTCTTCACCGATACTATGAGGTTCTGAGGAATCCCAGAGTTTATAAAAATTTTCACAAACATCAAGTATCAAGTAACAAGATTCTCGACGATTTTCAATACTTTTACAAACATTAAGTTCGCATGATATTAGCATCATACGATACTTGATGTTAAGTGTCTGGCTAATGTTCAATTATTATAAACTACATTCAAATATAAATTTCTCAATCTCAGAATCCCAGCAGAGGATCGACATACATATGTACGTCCATTTCATTGTAGTAATTAATACCACAATTATCGATCGATAATATGTACGCAAATATGTACGTTACACTATAATTAACTACTATAACTAACGCTAATAATAATTACAGATCGCTATAATTAATCCGTTATAATCTATATCTAATTAACGTATTTCGTTATGAGAAAAACAATTATTACGATCGATTACAGTTTCTTCTATTTTAAACTGCAGCCTGGGATCTAATAATTCTAATTGTCCTAAGATCGTTGGACGTCAAGAGAATAGTACAATAGGCGATAATAGGTCGTCTCTCTACCTCTACAAAAGTTGATCTTAATTTCATCAAAAGCATCTGTATAGCTCTGACAATTTCAAAACCAAAACCTTGAAATCGGTCGTTCATCTGATACCGAGAGAACAAAATTTCCAAGTTTATTAAAACTTTCTACGCGATAAATTCCACGTTCTACAAAGCTAATCCCATTTCAAGCCCATAAACTTGCAAAATTTCATCGTATCTAAGACACCCTATACACATAACCCAGCGAAAAGCTACCCACCGAATATACCAAATTGAGAAAACGCTCGCTTAGTACTCGCTTTACTTAGTAGATCGCTTTCAATTTCTAAAAACATCACCAAATATTCTCGATTGTTCCCTGGTAAGGAACTATCTATCGATGGTTTTCAATGCAAAACGACATACATAAGCTCGCATTCATACATGTACGTATACATGCATGTACGTAAGTACATACATATATATCCAGATAATCCAGCGAGTTTTATCCACAAGCAGAGAACTCTAGGACCAGCAACCCCGTAGATTTGTCGAGCTTTTGCCCCAACCCTTGAATATCGTCTTCTTGAATGGATATATAAGCTCGTGATTTCGGGGACTACGCCCTTCCTAACCTTCCTACCCTTCATCCCCGACCGCCTCGGCGCGGCGCGGCGTCGCGCTCCAGGGGGTGGCCGATCGGACGTTATTGCGTTGCAGGGGCGTACGTAGGCCACGGTGTGTGCACAGTGAATTTCCCTCTGTCCGATATACAAATGAATTCGCCGCATCTAGTTGGCGTTCACGAAATACGATTACGCGATGATGAATCGTGCCGGGCAAATAATGTACTCGCGTGCCCATTAGAATGTCGGTCGCTAACGGAAACCCAGTTACGGGTCTCTCCCGATGGTTCTGGTGTATATACAGATGGTTTAAAAAAAAGCGAGTGATATTTGAATCGTCGATAAGCGGTTACATAACCGTTGCTTTTCAAAGTTTTAGAAATTTTATTGCCAAACCATTTGATCGATGGTTAGCTTATGTAATTGCATTAATTTTCTTTGATCGATATCTTGCCAAGTTAACAAGTTTGACAAATAAGCAGCTCATGTATGAGTATAATGAGTTTCTAATTTCGATACCTAGCACGTAGCAATAAGGAAGTGTTTCGATATGCTCGCAGTTGATCACAAAATATATTTATATAGGTGTGTTCTTTTTTGGAGATTTCTCTTTTAGATTTACTACACGTAGTTGCAAGGGTAACGAGTAACGAGATCGAGCAGGAACACCTAACGATTTCGTACGAAAGGTGAAAATTAATCTACGTCATCGACCGATGAATTGCAATTTGATGTTCGCACCAAGTTGCGACGGGATAATTTTACAATATGATCTCGACGATCTGTTGGAAACTTTAACGAGCATCGAAGTTTCGTAGCAGTAGTCGACTTTTGGGATGAATGTAAATTTTCTAGGTTAAACGTTCCGCGTATATTATATCGTATATGCTGTTACCGGTTCGCAAAGTTGAGTTTTATTTCAAAGTATTCTTCGTTTAATTCAAAGAATGTAAATGAGAGGCGAAAGAAATCGATGGACTACATTTTGATATTACTTTAGACGCTGTTAACCCAGATGTAGAATACGTTGTCTCCGTTTAATTCACCAGTAAGATATTAACCTGAATTTATTTTTTTATGCTGAAACCAACTCGATGAAATTATTAAGGAACAACATGCTGCATTACGGTAAGGATTGTTGCCAACTATTGTACACGTTGTATCGGTACTTCATCCTTTCAGGGATCAATATTTACGTTACTTACATATTGAGAGCTCATTATGTTCTACAAAATAGGCCAGGATAGTGCTTGACTTCCGACTTGTTAGCATTATGAGGCATATTCAAGCCAAAGTGGTTCACAGCAAATTGATACTTGTCATATTTGCAGGCGATTAACATTTATCTCATAATTTACTTCTCTATAATTACGTTAAATAGCTGAAAAATTATATACGCTCGTATATTGAAATAAAAAATAAATCGATGTTCTTTTGAAAATACGAACTGGTTAATACTTTACACGACTATATAATATATATAAAAATATATATTAAATTAAATATATAGTATATTTAATTAGAATATATGATATATATTAAATTAATGTAATATATAATTTAATATACGGATACGTTAAATTACAAAATATTAGATGTCATTAACTCTTAGTTGTGGAAGCCTCGGTCGATTTATTCGAAATCAAAGCAAACGTCCCTTAACTCCACAGACAGAGTCACCTTTTTAGAGATTAAAAAGCAACTATCAGAAACTGTAATGAGAAACTATTACGCCTAACGTACGACTGATTAACCGTCGAACACACGGCACCGTGCGTTCTCATTTTACGGAAACGTCGCTTTTAAAAACCGTTGGATTGAAAATTCTTCCATTAACAATCTGTCATTCCACGCGGTCCTTATCCGCCTCCAATTATCTTTATTTGTCATATAAAATGAAATCTCAAAATCTATAACACGCATAAAGTATTGTCCGTAAAAAGTATCGGCACACCACTGTACTTGTTACAGTATTTACGCATTAACACTAGAACTACCGATAATTAACACGAAGTTATTTCTACCAAAAAAAGAGTCAAAATGACTGGTCTTTAAAAAATACGTAATAATAGAATATTTTGGTATTTATTGATTTATTACTTTCTTACAGAAGCAATTCCATGTTATGAAATTTTTGGTATTATTAATCCATCTGGGACCATCATCCCTAAACGAGGGTTGACGAATTTATAAAATTGTAGAACCAGTCACTTTGAATGGTGTGGTATTTCTAGTGTTAGCATTTAGCGATCGATCCGGAATTTTTCTGATATCTGATATCATTGTATCGAATGATACGCAGTAAAAATTTTAGAAACGTGTGGCAAGTTGTACAAAACGAGGAAATTGGTTAATTGGGGTTCCATAAACAGATTGCGGCACCCTTTTACACTTTGATAAGTACCAGCCACTTTGCTTGGTGTTGGTATAAGTAGCCTTGATACAAAATTATTTTCAGTTTGAATACATAAAAAACAAAATAAAAGTTATATTATTCTTTTAGTTATCGTTACGAAAGTCATTACATCATTGTAGAAAAAAATATAACACGAAGTAGGAATTTTAAAATTAAATTGTAAAACCAGTCAATTTGGCCGGTGTGATAGTTCTAATGTTAATTAATTACCATTTACCATTTAGTTCACAGTATCATCGTATGATTATAAAAGTCAGAGAAAGGACTTTCAAAGGAAAGGAACAAATGCGTTTAAAGAAAATACTTAGTCGTTGAAACGGGGACAGAAGTGAAAATATTTTTTCAAACAGATACTTTCGTGAGCCAGTGAACATTCGTTCGAAAGCATTTGTTTTTCCCTATGCAAAACATTGTAGCAAACAACTTCGTATTTTTACTTCTTTTTTTGGCTATACTTTTAGCTGAAGTAAATACAAATACGAAGAGAAAGGGAAGTTACGAACGATGCTTGCTAGGGTTGCTTCTGACGGCACCGAATCCGGAGATGCCCCCAACTTGGACGAAAATTAGGGGTTGCAAGACAGAAATGGCTGCCTCCCCTCAAACATTTCGCGGAGGGACGTAGAAACGTAATTTGCAACGCCTTCGACGATGGCCTCGCGGTCCCTGCTTCTTGTCGTTGAAACGCTTCTTCTTGGTTGAGACGATGCGCTCACGTACCGTAATGTAGATCATATGTCTTCGTATAATATCTGTTTCTTTCACGTGGTAGACGCGATCGATAGTGTATGGAAATCAATGTGCTTCCCTAATCATTTGCGTGGGATGAGTCACTTTCGCGAGGGCTGTGCGTGTATCGACGAGTTCGTTCCATATGAAGAAGAACAGAGTTTACATGGTCGGACTAATTTCGATAAAAAGTGCTGAAACTTTGATATTTCTATTAATACAATGAAGAAGATGAAAACTAAACAGAGAGATTTACTTTATTTGATATTATAGTAAGTACTCTGGAATTAAATTGGAATATTTTATATTTTATAATCATAGCGCGTATCCCCGTTTTTCCAATGAAGCATTTTTATGTCAGATTCTATACGTTTCATTGACATAGTATGAAATTTTTGTAGCCATACGGAAATACTATTTAATGATACAAAATCTTATCAGTTATTATTTAAATGTTGTATTAAGTACAATGGTGCGGCAATACCTTCTGTAGTTGGCATGAATATAAATCATGAAATTCAAGCATCGTGGAAAATCTCAGGATTTGCACGAGAACGAAACGCTCTCTAAGGAAATGATACTTAAGGAAACGTTCGCAAACAAAGGACGTACAAATTCTAAAACCGAAGAAAGTTCAACCCACGAACAAACTGTAGCAGCGTTGAGAAAACCAATATCAATGGAATTTAATTTGTTCTATTTTATCTATTTTGACACTACTTTTGTACAGTACATTTACGATATAATAATAACAAAATAAATAAAAAAAAAAAAAGACAGAGCAAATAATAAACATAGGAAACATCGTTCAAAAGATACCCTTAGGCTACAGCTTCCAGCTTAAACGAAATCATAGAGAGCTATTTCGCTTGCACAGACTATTCCATTGTAAATACCTAGCTTTTATCCAAACCCTAATCTTTGCGACGATCTACCTTGCCCGGATAGTCCCGTACCCTAACCACATATTTACAATGCGATTAGAAGGAAAAATGGAACATCAGAGAATCTTCTGTAGTAGGAAACAGTGTCACCGGCTGATGAATAATAACAGTCGCCATATTGACTGGCAGACGTTGTACGACGCGACGCGACGATTCATTAGGTATGCTGGCAGTAGAGAAGATATACGTTTTAGAACGATTGCGGACTTCCTGTCGCGGATAATTAATCATGGTGCTAGTCTGGCTTGCGAGTGACTAAGGAGGCTCGCTTCGTAGAAATTTTCGTACTCTTCTTCGGTCGACGGATAAAAGTTGGCGCGCGTTTTTCATGGATCCCAGAAATACAGAGAGAGAGAGAGAGAGAGAGAGAGAGAAAGCTCAGCATGTTTCTCGAGTGGAAGGGTGGCGTCTGCCAGGCATTGCGTAGCCCGAAGGGAAAGAAGAAAATCACACGGAGGTGGTGGCAATTTCTTGGTCAGCGATTCAACTATGACGCATTTGCATTTCCATCGAAGTTGCACCCAAATCTCTGACGCGTAGTGCGGTTGCTATCTTTGCGTCGGCCTCGGGGCTGGAAACGATCCCACGTACTTGCATACTGCAGTCCCCATCGTTCCATCTAATTCCGTAGATGTCCTCCAGATACTTGGGATACCCGTTTCGTTTCTATTTCTGGGCAAGTTGGCTCGTTATTGGACCGAGGCACGATCATTGTCTTTGTACTCGGTTGTGTGGAATATTTTATCGATACGATAGAGCAGCACCCTGCGTATGGCGAGATTAGAAAATTGCCACTGACGTCGTATAACGCAATTTAAGAAACAACAAGAGCGACATGCTTCGTACGGGAGTAATAGCCGAAGGTAGGTTTCAAGACAGGAATTCTGAAGTTGAAAAATTATCCAAAGATCGATCAAGAAGAAATTGAAAACGTTGTGTCGGTGGGATTTAGTGTTCAGTTTTACATTATTCTGGGTATATATATATATAGCGAAGAAGAAAGTTTAGATTTTTATTGCTTAGAATGCTATTTTCTGTTATACCAAAGCAACTTTCCATTTAATTCAGATATTTTGCGCTCTCTTATATATCCTATCCTATACGTTCAGATTTACTTTCTTCAATGGAATCATATACCTTTCACTTCACTGCTCCATACAATTCGTCATGCTTTTTATTTCGTTGATTTAGGTGTACTATCGTGTACTTCGTCGTTATACTATTGTACTCTCACCAAATACTTGTTGCAACTATACGTTTCTATTCTTCAAACCAAAGTGACAGATTCTAATAAATTATAAACGTGACATTTTAACGTGTCAAGATGGAATAGTTCTTCGGTTATTACGCCACCTTTAACTACCCTTAATCACTTTCAATAGCTTCGTATTGAAAAATTTTACGCGCTATAAACCGTAGAAAACCTTTCTCGAAACACGATATAAATGTAAGTACGTATACCGATTGTGAGTCAGCATACGAGCCAAAATTTATCGTGTTCCTCAATGGACCCTCAGACATTCGGATCTTCCCAACTAACCAGCCCAACACGTGAGCTCACGAATGACGTCAGCCGATCAGTTCAAACAGGGTCAAAGATCTCCAGTTGCTCGACCGATGACTAGAGTCCAATGTGACTCCCACTGGGATCATCGCGAGCCTCTCATTTCCATATTTCTTCGCAATAGATCGGTGAATTTATCGTTTCTCGTTTCGCGTCAGCGCAGCGGAAGCACGAGCAGAAATTATTTCACGCCTCGTTCCGTAACAGCTACTTGCGTCGTTCGAGCGAATCCTCCTCGTTCTGGGTCGAAGAAGCTCGCAGCACCCATTTCGTAGACTCGTGGCTTCGATTATTATTAAGTCAGTTTTTTAGTATTTTTAATTATTATCAATTATTATTATATTTATTGTTAAGGATTATTATCAAGCAACACGGTAAAATCTCCGTTTCAGGGAAACACAGAATAAGGTGATACGCACAGATAAAGACACACTTTTAACGAGACTTTCGAACTTCTTGCAAAACTTTCAATAGCAGAGATGATACACGGTGTTTACGATAGAACTCCAGTGATTAGAGAAAGAGTAGTCACTCGTGAAAAAGATTGGGGAATAGAAATAAGAAAAATGACAAGAATTCTCATCTTCTTATTCGATAGAGTTCTTGTTCTTGTTTAATATTAGACAGGAAAAGACAAGAGGAAAAGAACAAAAAACATACGCATTTTAATCGATGGAAGAATTATAATTGTAATAAAAAAAAAACTATACTCAGATACAAAAAAATCAATCGATTCCTAGCGAAATTGTAGAACGTTCGTGACACAGTGAACTTACGTGTAGTATACTTCGACAGAATAGTGACTCGACTATAACGTTCAACAAGAGAGAAGATCAGCCGAGTGAAATCTCTGGGTTTCTTCGGGACTGTTTGTTCCGCATCGTTGGTCCACGTTTCTCCTGGTTTATCGGTCGTCCAAAAAGCGTGCTCCTTCACCGTACCTTTACGACGTGACGCGTTTTAGCAGGCTCTTTGTCCGAATGGGGGGATTAAACGTTTCGATGGAACCTTAATCGTGCGGTTAAAAATTGAACCGCGGATATTTGATCGGAAAAAAGAAAATGATCACTGATTTCTAGATACTTTACTTCTTTTAAACGGAAAACAGAATACACTTATTTACTTAATAGTTTTATACAAGCTGATCGTATATTTGTCACAATCTTTTTGTACCAACTTGAAAATTGTTTACTTTTTTCCAATACGCGAAAAAGAATTTTACTTTTGCGAACAAAATTTCTTATCTGCAATCTTTTCCAAGTTAGCTCTTAAGTCTTAAGCTGTTGAACTTTGGAAGGTGATTACACCCCTCATACTTGAATTACCACAGCTACAAGAAAAGATACACATTTCCTACCTTTTACCGTTTTTCCAATCTACGATATATTTTGTCCAGCCGGACCTTACTTTGTTGGGCGAAGAGCCTCGTAACGAAGGTACGTGATAAAAGTAATAAAAATTGTAAAAGTTAAGGATCAGAGTTACATTTTATCATACTTTATCGTAGACTATCCGTGGCCCACCAAACACGTCATACATTAACACGTAGATCCTTGTAACTTGTAATTGGAAGGTCGACGACGGATCGTCATCTTGAACGTAACTGGTTGAAGAGACGCCGAGTGGACACACGCGGAAAAATCCTCGGCTCTGGCGATTCCAGTGTTTCGCGTTTCTCCGAAGCGCAATTAATTCCGCGCGAGAACATCGCGTTACCGAACGAATTCATTAATTTCATCGACAATTTTTAGCGCGGAAAGACGAAGAAAGGGGAAAAATATTTCGTCGTCAATTAGTATTCCGTGCAAGAGCCTTGATGTTCGCGCTGAATTTCCTTCCTCGTGAAATTAGATTTACGTTATAATTAATTTCGTGCGAAAGATGAGGTTGAATTTTGAAAGTTGCTTCGTTAATTTTGTCACTGCCAGTATTTATTCAATGGAAATTTAAATAGAAGATATACCTACAAAGCATTCTATCTTTTTATCGTTTTAACTAAACTTTGTCAATATGAGTGAGAAATAAGCGAGAAAAAATTTGTAACCGAACAGCGATAATCGAACGAGCGACAAGCAACGAATAAAATTGTATTCCTTGTTAAACATTTTTAGTAGAAAATACGTAGAAAAATTGATATAGAGTTGGAGAAATTTTTGATGAAAAAGGCGCGGTAGTTCGAGTAAACAGAAAAAAAAAACTGTTTATTAACTTTATCGTTGACTTTAAAAGATATACAGCAAAAACATATAGCGGTCTGTGAAAGATGACGGAACTCGCGCAGTATTGCTTTGAGAAGGAAAGCCAAGATGAATTTTAAATAACACGAGATTCAAATGAAACAGGAAGAAAATAATACGAGAGTGTGAAGAAACATTGTCTTCGTTGTTCCTGTTCGAGGAATATTCCTCTTATTTATGAGTTTAAATTTATCACGTGCCTTGACCTTCCCTGCTTGATGAAAATAAAAAATACGACAATTCCTAGCTGCGACAGCATGTTTTCTTAATTAATTAGAAAATATTAAATAACTACTGTAAAAATTACAACTTGGAAAAATATATGAAATATATGTAGTCTGTTTAACTCGTTAATTTTAGATTAGATTTATCAGAAAAATGGAAAAATTCAAAGTTTTGTTATTTTTATCGAATGGATTTTTTAAATTTTAAATTTGTAAACTAGCTTTCGTTTGATATTTTTCAATCGATATGATTTTTGTTATATGAAAGCGATTATCGAGGTGAATTCAACAATCAACAATGTAATAGTATAATTTACTGACTCTGAAATATATAATGTATAAAGAAATTTCCTACAGCTTTTAATGAATTTATTGCGCAAAACAATAGAATTTCGTAACTGTATTCGACAAATGTAACGTCATAAATTTTCGAAATTGATATTTATTTTAATTCCTGTGTTTCAGCGAAAAATAAATCGCGTTGGTCATTGATCTCGTATGCCTATAATATGGAAAAATGTACAATTGGATTCAAAAACATTTACAGGCCTATAGTATTATTTATAGTTATATCATAACTATAAATAATAGTTTTATTTATTATATTAAATAGTATTATTTAATATTTCCAAATTAACTGAAAAATTCACTGGAATTACGTTCTTCTTTTCACTAGTAGACACTGGATATGTATGCAAGTTTATATCGTTATGAATGCAACTAAAGAAATACAACCTAAGTAGACTAATGTCATCTATCCATCAAATCGTTTAAGAATAAGATCTATCGATTAAAATTATATTCTTTAAGATTCGTTTTAAGATACGAAGAGTTGATTTTCTGAAGATTTTCAAGATTAAAAACGCGTCAATTTAAATTGCAAATTGCAAAGACTAGGATGCGTTGATTTAAAATCCACAGTGTATTGTATTATATTTTTACGGGGTTGTACAGTATAGTATAGTATAATTTTGTGCTGATATTTAAATATATCAATATTGTATTAATAGATATTGAATATTTAATTTTTATATGAATATTAAATTTAGGTTAATTGAAATAAATATTATATTTATTGTACTGTATTTTTGAGGGGTTGTACAGTATAGTATATTATAGTATAATTTTGTATTAATTTAAAAATATTTAATATTATATAATAGTATTGTATAGTATTATATTTTTAGGTGAAATGTACATACAAATGTCAGTGAATACTACAGTTTGGATATTTGCCTCTGATCCAGCAATGCGTTCTATGCATCGTCGCACTTTCAAATTTTCCTTAAACGCGCCAACACGTACAGTTGCAAATTAGATTATTTACGCGTGTCGATAGTGTTTCTAATGAAACGTAACTCGCAGGTTAATTTCATCCCTTCGCGTCGTCACTGACGACAAGATACGCTTGATACGCGGTGAGAAGTTGGTTTCCCTTCGGCTACTAATTCTTCCTAAGTTTCAACGAAATCTGTGCGCGGCTGTGTAACTAACTTCCGGCTTCGTCGGCGTTAAAAGCAACTCAATTATTTCTTGAAACCTGGCGATCAAGTCACGGTAGTGAATTTAATATCGTGGATATCGACAAGGAGCTTATAAATAGGAGGAAACACGGCACCCTCCGCTATATCGATTATGAAATAAGAAGAGCTTTTCCCTCCCCCTGCCCTTCAGCTTGGAAACACATCTCTAGCAGCCATTCGCGAAGAGTTATACCCGTCGTAGAAAAGTCAATAGAAACTCGAGACAACTGCAGTGCATAAAATCAATAAAATCAGTTTTTCAAGTCTTCTCCCTGACGCTCTTGCCAGGTCTTCCGCGTAACCGCAGCACACGTTTATGCGTTCTTTATGGAAATGAGACTACGGTATTACGTTGATTACGGTAGGTAACAACGAAAGAAAGAGCGTGTTCGTGCGTAGTTGATGTAAAAACGGTGAAAATAATTCATAGATATCGTATCGAGACTGTAGGAGAAGAATATGACAATTTGTATTTTTTATTTCTTTTGAAAGAAGTTTTAAAGTTCAATAATTATAGAAATTCTTTTTATTTGATTTTTAATTTTTCGATAAATTAACGTATTTCTGTATTGCCTTTTTGGCTTCAAAAATATTCCACGATATTAAGATATTGTTTCATTTATTCTGATATGACAAAGAAAGAAGATTAGTCTTCCTCTTTAACAATTATTTTTAAGGCATAGGAAGAGTGTATTTAAGAGGAATAAAGTCCAATTTGATATTTATAGTATTGATATCATTACGAAACTAATCTTACAAGAATTCCAAGTAATTTCGACTTATCGTGATAGAAGAAATTTGCGGATTTGTCACGGTTCACGCCACTCCTCTCTAGAGAAACAGAAACAGGTTTCGAAATTCATTAGGTTCAGAGATGCTAAAACACCGTGCATTTAATAGTGTAATAACGCGACTGAATGTATAATTTAGCACGACGTGTTTGAGCCTGCAGAAGTATCTACGTAGAGCAACTTGTGTAAGTTTGATTAAACCAACGATCATGTTTAATGCTGGAATATTAAATGCCTCGCTAATATGGCTATATTTGTTTCTACGATCGTAACAGGTATACCATTAGTTAAATACGACAAAATATGCATTACAGATCGAATTCTATTTTTTGAACCATTCCATGCTACATACCTCGAAGTTTACCAACTTTCAACGAATAACTAACAAACAAAATACATATTTTTCTCTATAATTCTGGAATCTTACAAATTTCCATCTGTAACTCTGCTCGACATGATTGAATAATAATCGGCAGACAACATAATAATCGAAACTTTGCGATATTCTCGAGTAAAATTTGAATTTTCTCTTAAAGGGCCGAATTAATTCACTCGCCAGCATCAAACGACAGAGATCAAAGCAAGATTATTCTAATTTTGCGATCGTTATCATAACCATCCAGCACGATTCACGTCACGTGCACAAGAGAAAATACACGCGTAACATCCTCCTAACGATAGACCGACGTTCTGCGGCAAAGAAAACGGGACATAGTCGATATCTTGATCGAACGTAACACGAAAGATCAATCGAAAGAGATAACAACGGCTCATGGTCGGAGCTGAAGGGATCCATCGATCGGATCGCGACAGATCGATGGCCGAGACGCGAGTCCGACTCGTGTGTTTCGAAGGCGAACGTCGACCTCGTTTAACCTCGTGACTCGGTGACGTCTACCGTAGCAGGTACCAAGCAGCGGAGAGAGGGTTGTGTGTTCCATGACTATGACTAACAATAAGTCACGGAACATCCGTGAGTCACGAGAGCTAGAGCCAGGTCAGCGTAGCCCATCGCTTGCCGACGAAGAATAGGACGTCGTTAGCCGCGACTCGAGGAGCTCGACCCGCGGCTTTCGAGCGCCACTTAACCCTCGCCGTGTCGCGTTACGCGCCCTTGCGTTCGTGCAGGCCTCTTCATCGACCCAAAATTGTGCCCAACCAACCGACCAATCGGATCATGGGACCTTTTTGATGTAACTCTATTTTTCAGAAAGGATCCAGGATTTGGAATTGTTTCTTTGGCTTTCGATCGTATTTTCATCGTATTTTACGAAGACTCTATGCGTAGTCGGTCGCAACAAAATTCGAACACTGTACACTTTTAATTCCTATGTTTTCGATAAATGTACAAGAACCAACAGAGATCTATCACGCTATGTTACATTGGACTATGTAGGTAGACCTTCTATGTGGAAGAAACTTTTGAGTTATTTTATATCGTTGTTTAACTATTAACCCTTTGCACTGCTACGTCGAGTGTGACTCGACATCAGTTCTTATCTCAGGAGCTTCTTTGTCGAGTTCCACTCGATATTTTTTCAGTGTTATCTTTTTTTGTGAAGCGTGCGAAAGAAAAGCAGGATTGTATCCTGGAAATTGTTTCAAGGTATATCGTACACTTAAAAATTACAAAATACAACAATAGTGTGACTAAAACTGGTATTTAAGTCTTAAATTGTCTTATTTTTTAGTTAAAGTAAATTGCAAATAAAACACTTAGACGCGTTAGGAGCTGCTGGTAACGAAATTGAAATAAAATTCGGAGTGCAAAGGGTTAAAAGAAACACGAAGAAAGAAGGAACTTTTGTGTGAGAAAAAGTTTCGCTCGCTGGTACTAATTATACGCGTAAAACTAAACAACAGCTAAATTATACACACAAAGCTAAAATTAATAACGATTATTCGCGAAAGTTTAATATTTAATTGGGTGTGTCATATATTTGACGACGATGCAAATTTCTTGGTATAGTGGAAATAAGTTTCTCGAACGATCAACAGGAATTTGTTTCTATTCTCCTTAACTTCAATCATAGATTCTAACTATGATTCAACTTCGAATCATAGTTATTTCGTTTAATTCGAATCTGGAAAACGACTCGTAGATCTTAGCTCGATTGAAAAATAAATCACGACGGCTGAGAAAGGTTCTCGCCTTCGACGTTCAGCCATTGACACAACAAGTTTCCAATCGAATCCAGACTTCTTCCCGACTTTTTACTTTTTCCCCGAGTTTTCCCTCCAACATTTTTAGTTTGCGAGTTGCTCGGTCGGTCGAAAGAGGAGTTGCTCGCGATAGAAAAATCGCGGCACGGGAAAACTTGAGAAGAAAGCGGTGTTCAGGACGTAGAACGATATTCCGCACTTTCGAGAAACACCCGATTCAGCGACTTTCCTCCGTTTCGCATTCTTCTACGTAAGTACACGTGACGCGCATGTAACGTGCTGCTCGGCCGTATAACGAATCTGAATGTCATCTTTCTCGCGTCTAATCCGATCGTACGATGACCCATAACACTGAATATATGTGGCTGAATCGTAGGTTCGTTGCAATTATTTTTTTACAATTATAAGTATCTTCTTTCAATGAAGCAAACGATGTATTACGCTTTTTACATATGTATTGAGTTGGCACTTAGTTGCCAGGATATAACCTAACAAACACGAAGATGGTACCCCGCTGGGGGTAGCCACCCACATGATAATCAAACAGCCAAAAAATTCTACCAAATGTCCAAATCGGACAAATTGTGAATGTAAACAATTAAATAAAAAAAAAAAAAAAAATTAGTTGCCACCCCAAATGTATAAAATCTACCTGTCAAATTTCCTTAAGGACTGGCAAGAACTATTTTACCGATCGAATAACTTGAAAAAATCGAATTATTATATCCGAACGCAGCGTCCAGGGACTATAGGTACTGTACGTATACCCTTCTCGACCATACACACGTACAAACGCACGTAAAATCGATATCACTTATACGAGCAGCCTCGCAGCAATCATTTCAACTGTGCTAAAAAAAAAAAAGAAAAGAAAAGAAAAAGAGGAGAGAAAGAAAAAGGAAAGGACGAGAACGGCCCCGATGACCAAATGAATCTTCAACGGTACATTGCACCTATTGTTCGAACGGTGGAAAATTGAAGTCGAAGCTGCGAGCCAGCTGATTAAAGGGTCCCCCTCCAATTCGGGCTCGTTACGAGATTGCTCGTGACCTTCGGTCAATTCCTTCGGGACAGAGGGTCAAACAAAGGATCGATATCCGTAAAAAAAAGGAGAAAGAGGACAGGAGAAAAAAAAGGAAGAGAAACGTCGAGGACGCGACGACGAGGTTTTTTTCAGGCTCGTGGAAATTCCTTTCACCCGGTCAGCAAACAGAAGACGAAGAGGAAGAAGAAGAGAGGACGGAAGGAGACATAGGAGAAGGAGTAGGAAAAGAAAACGTCGAGCCATTTAACCGCGGAACGAGGTCAAGAGCTTTTCGCGGTTCCGCTTTCAACCTTCCAATTCTTTGGGGATTAATAGACCGTCCCGTGGGAACACAGTCGTTACGTGATCCGTTGTGCCGCGTTACGTTCGCCTTATTGAAAACAAAATCGGCCAGTGAGCCAGCATGGAAAACCGAATTAAACTTTATCGCCGCCTGCTACAGGAGATGACACGAGAATATTTCCAGCGAGCCGAGAGGTCTCGAGTGCCCTGTGCTTGCTCAAGTTTTCGTTCCCCTGTTTCGAATATTCCGCGTTCTCGCGGTGCTGCGAGCTTCTGACAGGCTCGTCAACCGTAATTATTTTTCTCTTTCGGAATTTAATTACGCTCGCTGTTTTGCAAGGAACATGCTTCCAGATCAAAGGAGTATTCTGCGAATAAATAAAGAATCGTGCAAATGGACGAAGGATGTACAATACGATGTGTATAATCCAAAGAGGGCACGAGTCTCTAGCCTGGTTTTCGAGATATTCTTCCTTGAAACGAATTCGACTCGATAATATCACAGTTACATTAGTTATATCGGTTAAGCCAAAGTTATTAAAAAATACACAAGGAGCTAAAAGGATATCCATGCGATATAGAGTGAAGCATTTTGCATGGAAGTTGTATTTATAATCTTCGTCCCGAAAAACCAGATAAACGCAAGAACGATACATAACACACAGTGTCTAGAGGATTTTTCTAAATGTTTCTTTCAGTAATTTCCAAACTTTTGCGTCTACCTATAGCCTACCGTATAGTAACATACTTAGAAGCGATAATTTCAAAGAATCTTCCATTCCAACGCGTGCAATCGATCAATTTCAAGATAGAATTACGATAAAAAAAATAAAGAAAGCGTAAAATTATCTTCGACCGCTAAGCACTAGTTTTTGTCACGCCCTGTATCCTCTGCTGGTCTACTAGAATCGACAAGAAATCGATGGTTCCACGATTACTTTTAATTTATCACCAATTCCACTATTAAGTCCAGGCAATTGTCGATCTCTGTTCAGTTGGTTAGCCCCGTTCCTGCTTTCCTCTCGTTTCTTTTGACAGAGTTTCGTTGGATTCGGCGTTGAGGGCGTCCGGTGAACGGAACTCGCCTCCAATCGTTCCAAGAGTTATATCCTCTGAGAATTATAACCACTGGGGGAAACACAACCTCTCGTAGGATATTAGCAGTTGAACGAGCTTTACCTGCTGCTCTCTCCACAGGGTATACGAGCGCCAAAAGTGTCAAAGGTGGCCTCTTTTCTTTCCGCAGTGTTAGAACACAAAAGGAAGATGTCCACCTTTGGAGAATTACTGACCTTCCGTTCCAGAAACAGCGTGAAACCACGTCGAGTTTCGACCTTTCGTTTTCTTCTTGCCTTTTATTTCTTCTTCTTTTGTATATTTATGATATCGTTGCGAAGGATGAAACACGATAACGTTGAATTATGTGCACTTTGACCCTTAAAGGTCGATATATTCCTAGAGTCGTACGTACAACATACAATTAGATTATCAGTGAAGCTTTATAAACGACGACTTGCGAGGTTACAGTGTTGATAAATCCTCTCGTAGAATAGGAATGATAAAAACAAAGTTTCGCGAATAAATTTTACCAACTAGAAGACAACGGATTATCGTGTTTAACATTTTTAAATTTGCGCGAGAAAACAGCCAGAAATAAACAACGAATGTTTATGTAAATTCATAGTTTTGCAGGCATAAATAAAACAAAGTTACTGAAAGTAGAACGCGAATAAATGTTTTTTTCTTTTTAGACGTTCTACCGGATACATAATATATTTACACGATCTTAGTTCTAAATAATTACTGAAAAATTATCGATTAACCGCTTTTTCTTAATCATTGGGCGATTATTGATTTTACGAGTTAAACAAAAAAACAAGCTGCAGCTTGTAGCTTGCAGAGTAAAAATGCCATGGAAAATGCCATGGAAGAAAAAAGACTATACTGATCCATCAAAGAAAGGTGAAGGTTGTTAAATGTCTTCTCTTATGTAGATTATGATGCGTACTCTTAGTACCATCTACATTTTTTAATGTTTCTGAGTAAGGATGCGTGTGAATCGGTCAGATGGATTAAAAGCATACGATAAACAATTAATTTTAGAAAAATGTCATTGAAGTTGTTTATAAGAGGAATCGATATTTCAAGTTGCACAAGTTTCGTTACATTTATAACGTAACTAATTTGTTTCAAATCAAACGAATATATATTTTATATGAAAATTCTTCTATCAAACAACACTACGTAATAAATTTATAAGCGAGTGAAAAAAGATGTAATCGTGTATAATTAAAATTATAATTGATCATGTATTAATTGTGTAAAATCATACGCAATTTTTACATTAAAATCCTTCTTCTCTGTAGATTGAACAAAATTGGATATCCTCGATCGGACAGAATCTTACAGCTATTTTAAATCATTTGGACGGCGCAATTACTTACAATAAAAATAAAGAAGCTGGAGCAAAAGCCAAAAAGGCTTCCACGTGTTAAACGATTAACTATAAAAATCAGAAATGACAAGACACGAATAAGAAATGAAATAAACAAAGATAATGTTTGAAGTATTTAAGAGTGGCAAAGGATGAAGTGAAAATGTCCGAAGAATTTCAGAGAAAGCTTCATGAATCGAAGAAGAGTATGGAAGACAACGTTGATGCGATTATTTCCAGCAAATGGAAGACGGTACAATCGCCAAGCGGTCAATTGAAAAACATTGAAAGGACGTAGAACGTCACTGAAGACTATCGAAGGGATTCGATCCGTCATTAAAACGATCACTCTGTATCTGTATTCATTGCGTACTTCGCGTACGGACGTTTTATTTTATCGATCGTTTCCCAAACTCGTTTCCCAAGCTCGTTTGTCTCGAGTATTTTAAGCAGGCGGGTATTGAAAATCATTGGAAGGACTTAGGGTAGCCTACAAAAGCCTATTGAAAATTCTAATCCACGCTCGAGTGTCCTTACAGAAACGCCTTTCAGTTGGAAACTAAGATTTTGTTCTCCGAGAATTCCCACAGGGACTTTTATATACAATTCTGAAGCTTTTACCTTCGTTTCGTGTTACTTTGAGATTCGCGGCACGAAAGAGAAAAGGATCAAACTCGATACTGCTTAAAAGTATGGAAACAACGTTGAAAATGTATCACGAACGCTAATACGTCAATTATTACTAAACTGCGCATATTTATGCAAATTCGTATCTTTGTTGTACCGTAGTAAATTGAAGAAATGAAATTTAAGTAGAAACTTGTCTTTGTCTACTAAATGTAGCAAGTACCTTACTTTACATATTATACGTAATTTTCCATTATTTTCTACGTTTCTGTACCTTTAAATTTCCCATAAACGCATAAAAATCCGCAATCTAGTCGTAATATGTATTCCCTGATATTTAATACAAATTAAGAAATCTTTCAATTAATAAAACTTTCAATTCCTTTCATTTCCTAATTATTTTATTATAAATCTATTAAATATAGGACAATACGTTAACATTTATAACCGACAGTCCGCCTATATGTCTGCCACCCTATAATTAGCCACCGAATTACGATTTACTGATGGGAAAAATAATTCTTTAATTGCGAGAAATATAATCGACCAAGCATATCACCTTTAGGGAAATATTAAGGATTCAGAGCGCGCTATAGGCGTTGCTAGTCGCTAGCTTATCTAGACACGTCCGTGAAAGCACGAGAGACGACGGCCAAGGATCCTCTTGGCTCTTGCGTCTTTCGCTGATTTCCAATTTAACCGCTCAAGAACTATCTAACTGGTATTTTACGTTCACCAAGTGATCGCCCAAAGGGTGCATGCTTTCACAATAGGAGATTTAAGAGTACTTATCGTCCTTTTCCACGTGATAACGTATCGCTCGCTCAAACAGAGGGAAATAATGTTAAAGATAATGCCCAGAAGCAAATTTATATAGTGGATCTTCCGAACACTGGATAACCTTTTTCATAACTTTCAGACGTTATTATTTTACAACACTTGCTTGCTGTACACCTAAATCGCGTCTTTGTAGGTCGTTTAGTTTTTCTTGAAGAAGATAAGATTTGTATTTGGGTTCGGATAAGAATATCTATTTTAATACGTTCGTTGATTAATACGAGACATTAAGATAAATTTAACGTATATATGCATGTTGCACTTTTCGAATAATTTGCTTGGAAAATCATGGCGAGATATAACAAGGTTCCTCGTTAACGCGTGAGACGAGAATACATTTGCAAACTTATAAACCGAATAATGTTCGTGGCTGTCTCATACGTTAATAAGGAACCATGTTACGTTTCAGATGAGAATATGAATTCAATTAATTTGTCTATAATGTTTCCAAATGCAGGATGGTGAGATAATGTTAGTTTTGTCAGTATCATTTAGAATAAACGAACTAGTTCTTGAAAAGTAGGCAATGCAAGAGTCTAAATCGACGATGAATTGTATTATTTATTAAATTATAAAAATTATTTTTTTGAAAACGTTGCAAGGAAATCCGACCACGTCTGAATGAAATATGATTTGTAATAATCGATACGATAACGGATAATTAAATATACGAAACAGGAGCGAATCTGAATAACCATTTACTACAATCGCAATGTTATGAGTCCAAGTAATCGTCATCGGAGAGTGAGGTCCAATTGATCGACACACGTAACGCGAAAACAAAAGCAGACGAGCGTTCAAACGGTATTTTAGTCGTCCGTGTTTTTCCATTTTCTAAATAAAGCCGCATTATAGCGGCGACGATCTACACAAAAGCGGCGCAAAAATGAATACAACCGGGCAACACGATTACAAGCAACGAAGCATGCCTTTTCCCACCAGCCTGACAAAGCGTCCACGCGTAGAGAAACTTCAGGATGTCGCGGGTACAACTACAGTCCCATTGCAACCAAACAACATACAGATAAAGAGAAAGAAATAAAAAGAGAAAGAGAGAGAAGCAGGGACATAGAATTGGATAGCGATAGAGACGAAACGAGTAACGAGAGAAGAGAAAAAGGGATGGCGAAAAGGATGGAGACGAAGGGGATTCGTTTAACTTTTCCAACATTACGATTCAATGGACAACGAACGACGCGGCTTTTGGAAAAAAACCATCGATCCTGGCTCACCTTACTGGTTACGGGCTCTCTTATTTTCTTTCTTATGTTTGCCTCTTCTTTCGAACGAACGCGTAAGTTCGTTCTCGCGTTTGGTCATCGAGTATGCGAGTCGCGTGTATAAGGGACTTCCTTCGTGCACTGACAATCATCGCGTGGAACGTAGTCATCGTCTGCGACGCTCGAAGACGATACCCAAGTACGTGACGATTTATGTGAACACCGGAAGCTGGTTGAACGTGAGATCGAAATCGCCGGAATCGATATGTTCGACTGATATATAGATTCTAAGGGTTGTACGGTTTATAGATGTTTTGTTTTTGAAATGTCGATTTCAAAAATTTCACAACTCGTACAATGTCTTTGATTTTCTAGCTAACGCGAGATGTGCAATTTTTGATATCTCAGCTGCTTCAATATTTTCCTCCTTCTTTTTTATTAGCGCAATCGCCAAGTTTCGTTCGTATTTCATCGAATCTCTACACTTGTCGATTGTTAAATTCGTAATCAATAACGCGCTTACGTTCACCTCGTGTTGAGTTTTAGAACACGAAATTTCCCACTTAAATCGTTTTATACGCCGTTTCAAAACTAAGAATAAGAGAATTCTCGCGGTCATTATACGATTTTAATTCTTCGACATTCGTGTATGTGTTGGGCTGGCAACTAAGTGATTATGGATTTTGCCATTAGGTGGTATTGACAAAATCCGCAATCATTTAGTTGCCAACCCAATAAATGTGTACACCTATTTTACGATTCAATGTATATGTATGCTTAAAAATTTCATGTATGTATTACTACAAATTCTGCCAAATGTCCAAATCGGACAAACTGTGAATGTAAACAACTAAATAAAAAAAAAATGTGTTACTACACGACATACGTACGTATGTACACGCCGAAAGAAACAAAGAACGAACCTCAATCTGAAGTTCAGCTCGAGTTCAGCTTCTATGACACGCGTCCTCCCTTAGCCATTGGACATTTCTGAAACACATCGTTTGCTCATATTTAGTGATTGTCGTGTGGCTATTGTATTTTAAGGCGTTAGAATACACATTTTTATTCAAATATCATTTTTGCATGTATCACAAATGAAGTAATTAATATTTCCTTGGTCTGTGTATTCGATATTATTATTATTATCGTTGTTGATAACAAAATTACACGTAACACTTGAACTCGAATCTTCTTTCAATTTTCTCTATTCAAAATTCCCTTGTATGTGCCGTAAAAGATACATGTATGGTATTTTGTTCTTTAGAATCTCTGCATATAATGTTAATAAACGCGTATAATGAAAGTCGCCTTGATTATTCGTTATTTCCCACGAACCCACGCAAATTCTTCGATATTTCATTTTTTAGCAGATTAGATTTACGAGATAAATACAATAAAATTGCTCCTATTCTTATTTCTTAGATTATTCGTAGAAGATATGGAATTCAACCAAGCAAATTACACGGTGAAATCTTCTCCCTAGAGACACATATCACATACAAATGCGCTATGCTCGTCGTTTCTCGCGAAATTCTGCTGTTCCCTTTGCATTTGGTGGGTTACGATTGGCCTGATAAAAACTCATTAAAGTTTCAAATTGACCAAAGAACCGGTTCTTTGATGTCTTCCATAGAGAAGTTCTGCAGGAAGGGAATCTGCAAGTTCCGTTCAAATTCTCCACCATGTAAATGCCATACTTACGATAAAAGTTTCCCGATCGAGTGTTTCGAACTTGAAACGCGGCGATGTCCGCGTGAAATACGATCGTCAATATTCTTGCTTAAATTGAATGAAGTTATTAAACGTCCAGATCGAAGGAAATCAAGAACGTACAACCTTTGTCTTCCGGATATTACCATTGCGGATCGAGCTTTGTAATATTTAATACCTCGTTCAATTTCTTTCTTTCGAAAGATGTATACCGTGTGTACAAAATTGTTATAATTATATTTAATTAAGAGACAGTCTAATTTCAACAATTAAAAATTCACGAAGAAAATTATAAAGACGGCGAGGAGAAAAGTTCTATAGAACGATGTTGGGAATTTTCAAATCTCGATTTTAAAAAATTTACAGGCAATTAGAATGGAATTAATGTTATTCGCTGGAATTTTCCAAGTCGTAAGCTACATAATACTACGACCAACGAATTCTTTTATATCCTTTCGGTTTTCTATTTCTTTCCTTTCACAAGGAAATCTCACGTGTTACGAGTCGTTTGGTCGTCGTACGTACTTATCGTAAAATTATAAAATGAAAAATTAATATGTATTTTATAACGTATAATTATCGGCCATTAAATTACCGCGTAAGAATGCAGCACCGACACAAGCAACAAAGCTTAAACGCAATCAAACTCGCCACACTCTCTTCTTCCACGTTGTTGCCAACAGTTGCAGGCGTTGATATTTTCATACTGTCCAATCACGTTCCTCCACTTCTCTACCCTCTTTCAACCTTCGATGATCGTATAAAAAAAGAAAGGAGAAGATCAAATGAAAAAAGTGAATCTGCGACGGTGATGGAACAATGCCTGGCACAGATAGTAATATACGGTGGTGCAGAAAAACAAAGGACATATCTCAAACGGGTTTTCTTCCGTCTATCGTAAGAAATATATCGTCGTGGAGCGCTTCGGGGGTTCTTGCGAGCAAAGTCGCGTGGCTTCGTGTGTATGCCCCTGAGAGATCGATAGCCTCTCCCCCGATAAGGGTAGAACGATTAACGTGGTAATGACGTAGTGGAGGAGTGCAAAGGCCCTCGAGGAAGACTCGACGGCGGCGCGGCGCGGC
>NT_176730.1:399508-414883 GCF_000188095.3 Bombus impatiens
GAAAAGGGAAAGGTAGGATTCGACCGACTGCGAAACGGGGAGAGGCTCGTCGGCTTGTCTCTCTCTCCTCCATCGGGCCGTGCTAATTTCAAATCTGCTCGTTGTTCCGGCCAACGCGCCGACAAAGCTTTGATGCCTCGGTACGCTACAAAAAACTAAGATAAAAAGGAAAAAAAGAGGGGAGAAAAGGAAGGAAAACGCGACAGACGAGAAGGAAGAAGAAGAAGGAACAAGGAAATTGCGATATGGATGAGAGGGGAAGAGAGAGGAAAATGTACAGTGTCAAAAATAAAGATAAACGTTTAAGGATTTATATCGAAGTACAGCGAAGTTATATGGAAGCAAGTTATAGCGAAGATAGTATCGAATGAGAAGAGCAAAGAATATCTGTAATCAACATACAATAGCTGTCGAGAGTATTCAAACGCTAATCAACATACAATAACTCACAAAGTATTGGAACACTTGTAGAAACGTTTTATGGATACGCGACGGTATTTCTCGAGCGAGAAAAATATGACACTATCGAACTAAAAAAAAAAAAAAAGAATGAAAGAGAAAAGTCACTATAGGGAAAAGTCACGTTCGATGTACTAGCGTCGATTTTTAGTGAAATTTCGCGGTTGAGTCGCCCCGCTTTGATTACCAAACACAACCTCGCCTTTTTTTCTGTTGCTAACTCTCTTCCGGTAAAGCGTTTTTTTTTTCTTTCCTTTTTTTCGTCATGAATGATCCGAGTGATATTTTTAGAAGCTGTCGTTGCTCCATTTTCCTGTCACGATCACTGGTCGTTTCCGAAATATAAACGTACAATAGTAGGATGATGGGCGAGTGTGTACGAACTGAATGTAGATGACTGGATGAAGCGATTCATGATCAGTTTTATAGAGAATATTTGTTATCGATAGGATTTGCGAGATGTTCGAAAGTGTGGAAGCTTCTGCAAGTGTTGTTTGGTGAGTAGTCGTTTAAAACACGTGGATTTTTTATTTGAGAGGATCGTTGTGGATAAAAGGATATTTCCTCTATAAGAAGAGTAGCCTGATCTTCTCGATCGGAGCTTTATTCCACGATAATTTGTTAATGAAATTTCTATTAAAACTTTAGAGAAACCGTCAAGCTACTAAAAATAAGAAACAGTTTTCATAGAACGATAATGTACAAATAAAACAACTTTTCATCGAGCAGCGAATACTTCTGAAAAAGAAAGAACGGTGATACGTGTTTTTCAATTTAATTTAATATTGTATCAATGCAATCGGCTATGTAATCTAAATTGAACGTCCTATTAATGTATTCTCTCCTATACGTATTCCACCTAACTTCTACAGTTTATCCTAGATATTATGCACGTGTGTTATCGAGCATAAGCTCGAAATATAGATAAACACAATAGATAAGAAACGCAATAGATAAACGTGTTCTTGTTTTATTCCATATCGAGCACATTAACATATTGTGTTGAGAATAAAAACTGAAAATATATATATGGGGGGAGAGGAAGAGGGAGAGGGGGGGGGGAGAGAGAGAGAGCAACCGTTTCCATTGTGTATTACGTTAGTCTTTTAAATATCATACTGCATGTATATCGGGAATTTCGTTGCATAATCGGATTAAATTTCCCATTAGCGCGTTCCACATATAGTTTGTATTTTGTATAACAACGTATTACTTTGGATAAATTCTGTCAAATTCAGAATAGGATTATTATACGTGCCGTATCGGTAAAATATTGTATTCTTTCTTTTAATACGAAACTAACAACTGTTGGGTGTTTTTGTATTTTAATTTACATCGATGGTAAGGTAAGCGAATCCCGAGGAATTTTCAAAATAGGATTATTATCCACGCTGTACCTATTAATGAAATATTGTGTTCGTTCTTTTAATATGAAATTTTTAGCTTTTTCAGTTTGAGTTTCTCTGTATATTAATTGAAATGGCAAGATAAACGAATTCTGGCAAATTTAAAAATTATTCTCTCTTTAGAAACAATTACAAATTTTTAGACATTCTAATATTTTGATGTATACAATCGTTGGTTTTCATTAAAATATCGTACGATCGATATAATGGCGTTGTTAACAGCCACGGAGGTATTCAAATACATTGAAAGATTCAGACACCCATGGACTGGCCGACTGCAGCTGTTTAAGCATATTTATATTCTTATCGACACGAATAAAGAAATAAGACACAACAAGTATTATAACGAGTATTATTCTTTGGATATTTTCTATATTTTTACATATTACCTACATCCTATAAAGAATTCACAGTCTACTAATTGTACATTACACTCTCGTACAACGTTTAAAAGCCTCATATAGAATATTGAAATTCCACAAGTACAGAGTGTTAGAATAGGAAATCGGATTCAGAGAATCGTGTATATTTTACGACTAATTTCTATGTTAACCATCCACTTGGAAAACGACACATTCCCCAGCTATTAACGACAGCGAATGCATTGAAATTCTAAGGCTCCATCCACACTATCGTTTCGTTCTCGGTTCCATCACATCCCTGCGTGTCCACAGTTGTTTTCCATCCACGTCATCGCACCGATCCGCCCTCGATTCGGTCAAATTATTATCCCGTACTTTCCATTATACGTACTCACACCGACAGTAACGACCGATCTCACCTCCGATCCCGTCGTTCCAACGATTCTTGGGAAGAATATTTTACTGCAGCGAGATCGGATTTGTTGGAAATTGATGCGATAACGTGAACGCACCACATGCATATGCAGATAAAATAATATATCAACGGGCGATTGTAAGCGATAAAACGCAATATATATCTCGCTTGTCCGTGTGCTATGTCGTAGCGATTAGCGACTGCCAACTTACCATCAACGCACGACACGTGTAAAATCCATGAAAGACAAAATAATTCACAGTTAACTGAGTTTGACGAGTATACACGTCGAACGAAAGCTTTATTTCGCTGCGTTTGACGCGTATATTCGTCGTCGCTCCTATCTGATCTAATCCCATGACAGATTTCTGAAATTAAATCCCGCAGTTGACTGGTTAACACGTCCTCGTCATATAGCAGAAGCAGAAACGTTAACAGTTAGACGATATCTTTTTCATAGATGAATGACATTCCGTTTAAAAATCTATTAAGAATTTAAACAAACTGAAAATTAAGTAACAAAGAATGAAGAAAAAATGAGTTTCTATTAGGCCAGCCGTAGCAACGCTCGAAAAATCATGGGTTGCCTGACGATAGATCGAGAAACGCGTTCGCTCTTCGTTCTATCGACTCAGATTCGATCCTGCTGCAAGCAAAATATTCTTTCCAAGGATCGTCGTGGAGACTAGATCGAACCAAGGGCGAACCGATAGTGTGGATCGAGCCTAAAAAGTCGAAACGATGAAATGCAATTTTCCTCGCTAGGATGCACTTCAACTCGAGAAACGCACGGCGACTACAAAATGAATCCCTCAAAGTAGAAGGTATTCGTGACGATAAACTTTGCCAAGAACAAGCTTGAACAGTCGTTAACTTGTCAGTGAAGACATAACGAGCGTATACACGCATACAGCTTACGTAGTTACGCGCGTATTGCGTGGCAATTAGAACTAGGTGCTATTGGTCCAACCAAATTGTCGATATTTATCCGCTAATGGAACCATATCGTTAACCAATTGGCAATCAACGTTAACTAGAAGATACTTCGAATAACGAATGAATCCATTTTATGATATGGATCGTTATTCGAATTATTCGCTGTTCGTGAATAACGAATAAATTAGGTCAGTACTGAATACGTATGGATCCTGATGAACGACCTAAATATCAACAGTTATTTGTAACATATTAATGATTTGACGTACATGACGTACTTTTCTCTTATATCGAATTTCGAAGACGAATATATCAGCCTCTCGGATATCAAATTTTCTATGAAGTTGTTTATTCCATAAAAAAAAACGAATAAATAAAATAACGAGGAACAGGTAACGTGTAACGTCTATATAATTTGTATATGATTATAATAATAAAGTTAGTAAAACAGCAGGAGATTTTATTCAAGCAGTAAATAAACGAGTAATAAATAACGAATGAAACTTCGTTCTTTGCTTCGATAAACGAATAAATGCTTACAAATAACATTACAATTAACAAAATAACGAATGAACGATTAATAAATAAAGTTGTATTTCTTACTTAATAGACAAACCAATAAGAGAAAAGAGAGAAAAGGAACTATAACGAAGCGATGGATGGTAAGAAATAAAATTTCATTGACTATCTATTATTCGACTAAAAGTTCATTGCAATAAATTGTACACCGTGAACCGGATACACGCATACCGATGATTAGAGACAGAGGTGAAAAAGTTGACTGATCGTGACGGAATGGCAAAGGTATTATCGATCGATAATAATCGTCGTTCGATCTACAAATTTATATTCAATCTCGACCTACATACAGTCAGCCGACTTTCGTGCGGTTGCACCATAAGGAAAGTTCCCGGAGAACTGAGAAAATTGCCAATAAATTTTCGCACGCGCCGCTTCCTCGCGTTACGTAGTCCGCTGTCGTTATTAATTCGGTCGTTGTACTCGCTACAATCGATCGATTCGTTTCCAGAAGAACCAACCGGTCGCCGATTTGCACAACTCACTCTGTGTGTGTATGACGCGCACAAAATTCGTTTCGTCCCTTTGATCGATTGAAATTGCGCGCGCGGCGTTCTGTTGTTGGCCACTGGTCGCTGCCTTTCGAAAGTATATTTCTTCTTTCATTTTTTCGATTAACAGATGTGCGAGTTGTCTTATTTGAGAAATATATTTCGAGTTCGAGGTTTCTCCAGTTTGTTGGAACGAATTTTCTCGACAATGAATAAAAATGTATTTTTATTCCATCAATAAGAATATATTAGCGAAGACACGATTTTCAACGATAAACAAGAATACATATTTTTATTTTATTAGTAACAATAGTACGGTTTACGTGTATTACATTCAAATCGAAAAATTCGTGATAAAAACCCCGATTCGTATTCGTTTTCTACGAAAGCGTCTTTAGTTTTCCAACGTGTTTCAATTTTTTTCAATAAAATATCATTCGTACTACGCGATTACTACAAGTGTATCTGTAATTATATTTCGATAGAATCGTATTAAAATAAATCATGAAGCTGTGAAACTATTAGATGAGTTACTTTAATAGAACGGCTTTAATTCATTCGACAACAAATCAGAAAAACGTAGATCGTTTTTCATTATATGGTAAGTCTCAAAGTAGGTTTAACTCTGGCTACAAATTTGATTACGGTTATATTTGTCACAGAAGAAGATTGTTTACAGAAGAAAGAAAAAAATATTACGAATATTACAGGAAAATACAATATGATAACAGAAGATATATTAAAAAGAAGAAAACAAATAGATTATATCGCACGACACAACAGAAGGTTAAAATATACCTGCGTATTTTAATACTTCCTCGTAATGAAAACTTTGAGAAAATATAAAAATTCTGCGTGGAAAGTTTAAAGAGGATGAAAAAACACGGAAGAAAAATATTGATTGAACGTATCAGAAAGCTTGATTGCTTCGAGTCATTTTAACCGTGATCGCAAGAGAACACTCCCCCGGCATTAAGTTCGCTAATCTCTTCCTCAAAGCTTTTTAATCTTCAGCTCGAACCCTTTATCTGGTATCGACAGTTTGTTGTACAACGCCTTTGTAATCGGTGCTCTCCGTCGTATTATCGTTCGCGATTTACTTTTAACGGCTGTAAAATTACTGTTAACGGCCCTTTCATGATGCAGGAAGCGGAAGAAGCAAGATTGAACTTAGGTCAACGGTACGCCATACCACAAGTCTAACTAGCCTCAACTTTCCGCACGAAAATTTATCATTGTTTAATACGGTTAAGTTCGTTGTTAATGACCAGACAAGAGACACAGCGAGTTCATTTTCGAAGTTGACCATAAAATTTCGTGATTCAGTTTGGTAACTACAATAGTGCCATTTATGCTCCTTGCACAATTACATATTCACGCGAGTTGATATCTTCATAGCAATGCAATCTTGAAGGTCTATAGTCTATTAACGAATAGATAGGAATTTTGGAAAATGAGAAATGTAACAATTATAAACAAATAACGTAGTAATAAAATGTAACAAAGAGCGATAGGATTATACGTATGTAAAGGAATAAGTAAGGAAAGAAGGAGAATATTAAAAAAAGGGTGAGAAAACAAGACGAATACTTAAGTGCAAATAAGAAAATGTAAAAATAATAAGAAAATAATATAATAAACGAACGAAATAAGAAAGTTTGTAACTATAAGAAAGGTAAAAAGATATTCTTCAAAAAAATAGATAAGAATTCTGGCATGGTTTTGTATGAATGAAAAAGAACTGATTCTCGTTCTCGTTCAGTTTTCATACGCGACCTACGGTAATACGGAAAATCTGTCTCGAGCACAGGTTGATTCTAACGACGATTTTGCAGGTTATTGAGTTCCGTTGTGCAGACTTGTCGCGCGGTTTGCATACTGAAAAGACGCTTTCACACGACGATTCGTGAACGTTCACAAGGATGACTGCGATTAAAATAGATCCAGCGAGAGTGAGGAATTGTTTCCATGCACGGAGTGATTCGCTGGTAAATTTGAAATGCGAAATGATTGAAATAGGCGAACGTAATCGACTCGTTTCAAATATCATTGCAATTCTTCCAGTGAAGACCGAAATCATTCGAATCGTTAAACTTTGAATGCGACTAACCTTATTTATGTTAAAAATAGATTTGTCTGCACGATGAAGAAGGAAAGTATAGGAAGCTTTATACTTAAATATCATTTTGATGGAGTAATTTTCAAAGCTGTAAATTTTTTATCTATTAAATAGTGAATATTTAAATAAAGAAACTATGCAAAATAATTGCACAAAAATGACCAAATTCCTATATTCTAACGAAACTGAATGCTACGAGTGAAAATTTGGTCTTGTTTAAATGTAAATAACCGCATCCATAGATGTTGTATAGTACAGAGTCGTGACACGGTTCTCAATGATCTCAATGATCTAAATGACTATGATTGTAGCGGAAAGAGCATCAATCTCCTCGAAAGAACAGCCGAGAGAAAGTTCAAGCCAGCTTATTTGTTGAGACTGAGCAATAAACGAAGGTAGTGCTGCATAATTTCGAGCCAACTAGAGATCCAATTACTCGATCCTAATTAATCACTGGACTACATACTGCTTACTGCTGACTGACAAACAACTCCTGACAAGTGAATTCTTGTTCTCAAATCCTGTTTTCCAACATACTTGTGCTTTAGACTGCCTCCTCTCGACAAACAGCTCTTGTGCTAATAACTACCAACGAATAGATGCAAACTTTGCTTCAAACACTTCCAATTTAACTACTAAAAACTATTTCATTGTTTAGATACAAATGTAACTTTGCCTTTGCGTATAATATATTACTAGACTGTGGATATTTATGGATTCACGGTAAATCTTTAAATACAATATGCAAAAATGTATTAAAATATTTAGACTATTTGTTACAGCGTTCAGTAGATCAAACAATTTTCTGTCTACTTTCCGTTTCTTTAATTATATTCACAAGAATCTGAATTATCCGCAGTCTATACACATAGCCATTACTTTGCTACTGCAAACAATAAGAACAGAAATACATCTTGTAGTTACAAAATACAGAAACAGAAATACTGTGATACTTCGCTATTAAACGTGATAAAAACTAACAATTCCATTTCGCTATAAAAAAACGATAAAAGCTACAATTATATTTCGTTAATACGAACGATGAAAGTAGAAATTAAACAACAGCCTAATCTATTTTCAAACCTCACTGTACGTACTTTGAAATATTAAAACAGTGCGGAGAAAAATGCCCTTTCTTTTTCACTACAGTAAACTGGTCTACAATTATTCGAAAAGCACCAAAAAAAAAAGTAATTTCCAAATACATCCGTAAATCATCCAAATCTAAACGATTTCTCCTCGAATACCTATTCAAACATGCAATCGTATTTTCAAGTTATCGCGTATTCAAACGGGAATAAATACGTAAGAATGGATATCGGAATGAGTAAACTCTGTCGATTCACCAATGTACCTGGACTTCCCAGAATAAATATGTATGCGGATAAAACGACCATTCAAACAGAGCATCGAGATTCGATCGTTGGATAGCGAAATTTTCGTTAGCTGATTCGAGGTTTCCGGAACAGTCGGCCACCACCGAAAGGTCAGTCGCTCGATGCGAAAATCGTGTCGGTGCTGTGGCCAGTCGGCGAAATAACGAAAATTCAGCGACGTGTGTTGGAACACCTGGCTGATTCGCAGGCTGAGAAGGTGCTCGCCCGCACGAATTTAATTCTTTCGAACCGAATCCAAATTTCATTCTCAGCCTGTCCGCCTTTCCCGAGTAATCGTCGATCCGTGCGCCGTACCGGAAACTCGCCACGACGGCGACGTTTGCGTTTCGTAATACACTTGCCCACGAACAATTACCCGCGAATAAAAAAGCTTCTGCTTTTGGATCGTACAACGAAATTTACTTTTCCATCAAGTTCTACGCGAGGAATTTTTAGGACGATAATTAAATTAGTGTTGGCCGAATTTTCATTCAATATAATATTTTATATTGTTCGTCCTATTTTATTTAGTTAAAATGTCCTATCTATTACCTCGAAACTGAAGAAATCTGAATGTTTATTATTTTCTTTATGCTATCTTTGTTTTTCTTCGATTTAAGATAGCCTTATTATTCGTTTTTTTTTTCTTTCGTTGTTATTGGCTTTTTTTATTGTTCTTATTTAGACGATACGAAACACTGGGAACTTCAAATATTTTAACATATCTAAAATAAGAATAAAATACATATTTGAATATGTTTGAAATAAAATGAAAATATGATAACATTACTTAAGTGATAATATACAAGAGATCATTCGAATATAAAGTTACACGAAGAAGACCATTTTCATGTGAAATATGTTAATAAAATGGATATTTCTTCGTCAGAAGGCAGTGTTCCCTTAATGGAAATCATACATAGTATTCTATACTCCGTCCACACACATCATGTACTAAGTACGTATTAAATCTTGATTTCGTCAGCGTCCAATTCATGGCCTACCCTTACGAGCCACAAAATGTGACCACATGTGTCCCACTAATTTCATCGTTATGTGTTATATACTGCTAGATACAACCTAATAGCACGCGTCTCTAGGTCGTGCAATAAAATACATCCTACACATATTTCCATATTGTACTGACATTATAAATGTGTGGGTAACGAATCGATTAAGGACTAAGCTGATATACCGGAATAATTAAAATTTCAAAGTATAATGACGCTCAAACATTGACTTTTATCATAAATTTTATCCCATAGATATCTACCTTAGTATTTCCTTTTTATGAATAAACGAATGAAATAAATATTATAGAAAAATACGGGCTGCAATTTAGGATAGAGACGCAGTCACATTTTCCAATCTGAACAATATACAAATGTAGATAAATTTAATGACAGTACGTGATGCTGCATTTCGAACGATATTTATGCTTTTAAAGGAGATTGACGTTGGAATTTATTTATTAATCAATTCAGGCGTAACTAAAAAAAAAAAAACACAACCGCTACAAATATGTAAACAAGTATCTTTTTCTAGACATTAAAAAAATTCAGAAGAGACGAAGAGATAAATTTTATCTTATAAATAACGTATCGTTCCTATGTATAATCGCTTTAAAAATATCGTTAGATGAAATTAGATGAAAACCTACGTGTGTAAATAAGCGACAACATTTTAATGTTAAGAATAAGAAGTACGAAGTTCGCGCGTCGTTTTATTCAACGGTTGAAGAGTAAAGGATCCATAATAGGACCATCCATAATAGGATTCAATATTCAAATACTTCAAATGACCCCAACCAAACACTCAATCGTATTGAAACAGGCAAGCGTCTCGTTTCTCTAACTTAAAAGGAGCGTCGAATCTATCGGTGACAAAAAGCAAAGTAAGCTGTTTGTCCGAAAATAGAGTCTGGTTGTTCAGTGGCGCGAAAGAGGAACGCGAAGAAGTCCGATCGGAAAATAATCCGACGGATCCCTGTCGCGTCGAATTCGGGGTTTCTAGAGCACTCGGACACAGTTTTTTAAAGGTCGACAACCTTTCCACCCTGCGTCATTGTTGAGTTACGTTGGTACTCCCGTTCGATATCGCTAAAATGCTATTAGGTCGATCCCAAAACGACTTCCTGGCGACTTCTCGCAGCTCTTTCCAACTTCGTTTCCATCTGCTTCGCTTTGCCCGTGAGCACGGTTTCCAGAAATTTACGAGACTTTCCTAGGCAAACTCGGAGAACGTGTTCCCTCCGGAAACGAAATTCTACAGAAAAAGCGGAGGGCGCGTTTGCGAAATAAAATAGCCGTAAAGTTTCTCAGCGACAAACAGTTGGTTCCCTGTCGATGTCGTTTGTCCCAGATTGATTTTGCAACTCAGACGATCGTGCTTCCATTTTGTTTGATAAACGACGATAAGTTTCGACGTGAATAACGATCTATACGTGTGTTCGATCTAATTCTACTTTCTTGTTTCGCACTATGGCTCCCTCTTGCGCGATAATTCAGTTAATAATAAACGAACTCTTGGTGTTTGCGTAAATTCATATCTTTACGAATATACGAGCCGTTAGCAGGCCAAAATCATTAACTACACTTTTTGAAATCTTCCTGTCAGAACTCCCGATCGATGTGTATCTTATAACAATATATTTTAATAACATAATTTCATCGATTTTGTCTACTTCTTCTTTTGTGAAGTAATACGTATATCTCGCAAAATTCTGGGATTATGCTGATATTAAATGCTGAGATTTCTTTGACTCACAATTTTTGTTACAGTGTTCATCAACTTGCCCACTTCGTGGCTAGATCGTTCGCTTCCCACATGCCACGGGGCACCGTGTCTTCGAGTGTTCACGAATTTAACTGAGTGTACCTGAGTATATCCGAGTGTATTTGAGTATATCCGAGTATATCCGAGTGTACCCGAGTGTACCTGAGTATCCCGAATGTATCCGAGTACACCCGAATCATCGGTACAGTGTAAACGATCCTCCGTGGCAGACACAAACATAAGAGATCGCACCCTTGTCGACACTCCAAAACTAACATGCATAACTCTTATTGCCAGAACCGCAGTAGTCCTTAAATCCTTATGAGTATCACCACTCAAACCCCAGCCCTAAGCCTAAACCCTGATGATACATTCCCACTATCGGTTATACAATATTTACTGAAATAGAACGACAATAGAGCATAGAACTCATGATGCATTGAGCTTGACACGCGTATCTCCTCTATAGAAGAATCGACGCTTACATATTCATATCCACGCACCAAACTTTTGAACTCTCATCCGTCTAGGTACAATTGTAATCAAGGAAATAGAAGCTAAAAATAGAGGTTCATTGCATCCATTAAATATCACAGCCAGCAATCTACTTCGAATATTTTCCTATATTATGGTATGTACATCTTGTACAATTTTACACCTTTGAATTTTTCACAAACGCATAAAAATTTGTAGTGCATTAATAATATTACTTCGCCAACACAAAAGAACCCTGATTTCTCTGTCACGATAAACATCCAATACGTACAGTGACTTTATCTTTTCGCGAGGTGACACCAGGAAGGCTTCCGGTTATCGTTCGATCTTCTTCGACTTCTTTTCGACGTGCAACAAAGACGAGACTCTCCAAGGTACGTTGTACGTTCCTTTTGTCTAAACGCCGACATTATGGCTGACCCTACTTTTCCCTACGCCACTGTGCAAAAGGTTGGAGGGTAAAGTAAGTAGGCACTTCAGCGAACTATTGATAGCACTAGCCAACCGTGGTCTTTCAAAGATTTGTCTCGCTCTCTTCTGTTCCCGGTTCGAACCTGGTTTCGCCCCTCTTGTTGCGTGTATTCCACACACACCAAGTTAAACACCCGTTCACAGAAGTCTTAACTATGTAACGGTTGTGTTATTTTCATTACTAACTAACGATCTAACTAGACAATACGCTCGGCTTTTATTTCATTCCGTATAATGCCTGTGCGCTCAATATCGCGCTGGAGAACGATCGTTGCTCGCCGTACTATACTACCAGCCCGAGCGTCAGGTTTCTCCTATTGCTTATTGTCAGTGGAAGAGCTATGAATTTTTTAGAACACTCCAATGGTGTATTTCCAGGATAAAAATACTCTGCTTTTGCTACAATTCCATGTTATCGAGATATCAAGGGTTTTTGCGTTTTTCCGCTAATTACACGACAAATGTTTTATTCTTCCCTTTTTCCTTTTTTCTCTTCTTTTTTTCGCTACTATTATAGTGGTTAGAAGAAGTATTCGCATACGCTCTTATTTTTTAACGCAGACTTCGAATGCGATTTCGAATATCTTATAAGTTTTATTTCATAACTTTTATGGAATACAGGAATCTTTGAATTTTGTTTATTGAATATTTCAGCAGATTAATTGAAAAACCATTTACTTTCCCTAAAGGACTTTTCTTCGCGAATAAAAATTTCCAATTGACCAGTGATTAAAGAAGCGAGTGATTCAAGTTTCTCAAATACAAGAGATTGAAATATCCAACCGCAATCTTACGCTAATTAAACGAAACATTCAGCCAGGTGGCTTGTAATTAATCGATGAATGTGCGCATTATATCTTTGATTTTGCGATACGTACAATGAAAATTTTCTTGAAAATAAATTCACGACAAGCACGTGTATTATTTCGATTGTACGCGTACAATGTATACAAGATAGGTGCACAGGTCGCAAACCGCATGCTCGATAACGAATAACCTGCCATATACAGAATATTCGAACAGAGTCGAGGCGAACGCGTACGCGTTTCGCCGTAATTACGATTCTCGATATTGTTTTCGGTCGCATTATTAGTTCGAATTCCGGCGAAAACCACCGAGCATCACGGGAACGATAAATCGATGAGATCCTGACGTAATAGGAATCGATTAACGACCACGCACAGCGTGCTACATATTACTATCCTTATCGACGTTTAACATTGCAAGATGATCGCACGAAGTCTAAAAAAAATTGCTTTAATCATTAAATACGTGCGATATTGATAATGCAATTGGTTCTGAAAAAATTATTCCGAATGAATAAATGTTTGTCTTTCTATCCCCATAATATTATTCGACTTATATGCGAACATAAATATCCATCTAATTAAATTCACTCGCTTCCACGATGCCTACATATATATACGTTTAGTATTATGAAATAGAATGTTATATACGTAAGTACATTGTACTTGCGCGTATTATCTTAGAAATCTATCGATTTAGTAATTTTCTTTAATGCAACAGTAGAAGAACGTTAAATAAAAATGACAAATAGAAATCTTATAAATAATTGAGAGCAGAAGGGGAAAATTAAAAATAAATTGCAAACAAGCTAGAAATGAAAGCATGGCACTCGGAAAATCAATAATAAAAAGTAAAGGAATAAAAATACTGTAATTAGAAAGGAAATAGGAACGTTTCCAATAGATTGAAGTCAAAACGTCTTACGATTTTTTCCAGCAGTATAATCGATGTCTTGTTTCCAGAATACAAACAATCGTATCGCTCGTATATAGGGGTGAAAAAGAAAAGGAAACGAGCCGTGTAATACAAACCAGACACGAAACCCATATGCTTCAATTTCCGTGCACTACCCGGCGGAAAAGGAAACAAAACTAACGGCGCGCGATTAAAAACGGATAGTATAACCCTCGTGTTTAATTTCCCACCCTTGCTGTGCTATGGCAGAGCTGATTCGACTGGTAGAATCGAATCGAATCGAATCGAATGAAACTTCCTTTCTTCCTTTCTCGCCAGATAGATAGGACATACAGAGGAAATGTAGATTTAAGAGTATCGAAGAATCAAACAGTTAGAAGATGTAAAAAAGCATATACTTATGTGTCATCAGAATTATTAAATCACCCTATGAATCATATCTTTGTAATATGTTATATCCTGTATACTAACGAAACGTATATCTTTTAAATTGTTACGTAAACGTTATCTACTGATTGCTAGTAACAAATATAACAATAGCATATCGGTAACAATAATTAAAACGATAGATAATCACCGATGATATATAAATTACATAAAACCAAAGAATCTCCAAACTTGTCGAGGTGTATATCAAACGCGTTGGTTTATTTATTAAAGAGACGAGTGATAAAATTGCAATAGTGTATATTAAAATCACTGCAAGTACAAGTACAGAGATAATGTATACCAGCCGTAATCGTCGCTCGCTCAATGCTACTGTTCGACTCTACGCTCACTATTCGACTGTATGGCTCGCTATAATGACTTGTTATTATGACTGTCCTAGAGAGCACGTTCGTCTATTTGTATCGACAAATGTTACTACAAAAAGTCCAAACGTAACTCCGGTTGACGAATACAAAATAAACAGCGATAATATTTTGTCCGGAGTTCATTTACCTTTGAACCTAGCAAACCAAAACAACGTTGGTATTCCAAGGTACAATAATATGAGGCTCTCCCGATACAAATCTTCCGTTGATTCATATGCCTCTACATTGTATCATCCAAAGGCAAAATTTCAAGCACCCAGCAGTATTTTCATAAATCACGTTTTAACCCGAATTCAAAGGTTCTCACCAATCTGACCGAAACATTTGCACGATCCTGCTGACAAATCCATATTCGCCTATAGCTCCTCGCGCAAGTTGTCCAATATTTTTCGTAAACAAGCATCAGAGCGGATGCACAAGCGACGCCGGGATACGCATCGACCGAGCGAGTGCAACATCCAGTTGCCAGCAAGCACGAAACACTTCCCTATAGTTTATCCCGCTTGCTCGTCTATTTGCTCCCTATTTTCTGGCTGGTGGCACAAAGTTCCTGCGCGATGCATACCGGGACCGTGGAAAGTTGTCGAAAGAACGGGAAAAATGGCGCGGTAAAAAGCGGAGGACGGCCGAGTTTCCGTCTTCCCGTTTTATTATCTAGTCTCTGTGTAATCTCTCTACCCTTTCTTTATCTCCCTTCTTCTCTTTCTGTCCCCTCTTTACCCCTTATTATTTTTTCTTTCCTTCTTTTTCCCTCAGTCCCGCTGGGATCGTGTTTAACATTTTTACGTGTATTCAACTGGTTGCCGTTCAGCAGGGTTTCGTGCTCGAAAACTTTAATAAACGAGCCATCCAACCGTTCGTTCGCTCTTTTCTTTCTTCGTCTCGTTTCCACCCTCTGTTGCTACGATGAAAGCGACGCGAAGGCGGAGGATCGGTGACTCTGTCCTCCTCTCG
>NT_176730.1:415269-502083 GCF_000188095.3 Bombus impatiens
CGCCCCGCAACTGTGCTGTTCTCCGTCTGTTCTCCGCCGCTTTCGACTCTTTGGGACACACGATCGATCGATATCCATTCCCCGGGGGGAGACGAATTTTCGCACGGCAACAAGATATATCCGGAGGAAATAGGCCCGCGACATTAATAGACACCGGCAACATAGTAACACCCTTTACGTCTCTATCGGTCTTGAGCGGGATTATCACGATTTTCCACGAGTGCATATATTTATAATATACAGAGGTATCGAGTTGGATAATAGGGTCGTTCGCGTTTCTTCAGAAAAGCGTCGAAGATCGTTTGCTGTTGTATGGAATTTATTCAATTAGCGACGCGTTTTATTATTCTTTACAAATGCGTTAACGATTTATATGTTGTATATTTTGAAAGATTTTTACAGATGCATCTCAATGTGTATATTTTTATATTTTTCAAAGTATTTTACATTTTCGAAATATCGAAAGAAATATCGTATATCGTTAATTTGCTGATTCATATCGATTTATGTCGTCTATGGCTTCATACAGTTAATTACTCACGTTCAGACTGTAATTTCAGACTGTAGTTCTTATTTCTGGTAATGGATTCTTTTAATTTATGGTTGCAATCAAACATCAATAGTATCTCTTTGTTTAAACTGAATATGATGCTCGATAAAGTATAGTTCATTAAAATCCACGTAGAATTAAAAGTATTTTCTCGACAGCTTAATGTATGAAAGTTGAACAAATGTTCGATTAATTAAAACGAAATTGGCGCTTGAAAAAGAACATGTGTACTTCGATTTGTAATTTCTCTTCTTCATTTCTGTGAAATCAATCTAACAATTTGAGAAAATAACGTATGATATAATGATTCTTGTCTTATTTCCTAAAGAAGAATGTTTGATATAAATAATGCAAATAATCTCCTTGCGTTGATCTAAATCTCCTCGATAAAGAAAAAGCTCATCGACACAATTTAATTCGATAAATAATTAAACGAACCATTCACATCGTCGTATTTGTTTAATCAACAGCGATGAAACCTTATCGATTTGAAAGTAATCAATATAATGGAGCATCTTCCGTGAAATTGTGTTTTAATTTTCGCACCACCGTTAATCCTCGAAGAAATCCTTTAATCTGTTTTTCCTTTTATCCTAAGTCTTATAGGACACAAGAAAACAGAAGGAAAGGAAGAAGAAAAGAAATACGAACGGTATATTTTTAAGTGGTCTCAGCTGGAGTTAGCTCTAAGATTAGATAATAAACTCTTCGTTTTCTATTTCATCTGACATCTAAATCCTACGAATTCTCTCTAAGTTATGACTGTGTCTTCTTATGTATACATAGACGATTTAACATAAACATCTAAACTCGAATAGACAACCAATCGAAAAGTATCAAGAATGGAATTTTCTCGTAGTCACACAATTCTCCTCGACTCTGCAGATAAAAATCGAACTTTCGAAAATTCTCCGATTCTTTTGCAATACTCCTTTCGCGTATATTTTTCGTTAAATAACGTAGTTACGCAACGAGCTATTATTTCCTGATTCTATTGTAGAAACTGATTAATTACAGTAAAAAGTGTTTTAGCTACTTGCATTTAACGAATAACTAGGATATAACTAATTTTTATCACGATGTTTGCGATGGATAGAATATATCGACAGTGTATAAAGAGACGACGAAAATAACAACAGCTTATGGTAATTGCAAACGTTTTATGCCCCGATTAATCACGTAACAATTACTTGGTCCTACAATTAGTAACCGAATAAACGAGGACGTTAGATAAAGAGGAAACGCGTTAAAGCAATTTTCACCTTCTTAATGTTTTTAACAAGAAAAGAGTCCTAAGTGTTTCCTTCCTATATCGTAACTTCTTTTGCTGTAGCATATACGCACGTCACTATGCTCTTTATCGCCACGTGTAAAATATTAAACGCACGAACGTTTTGTAATTTTACATTATAAAATTATAAAAGATACATTCAATAGTGTTTTAACAAAAGATGTTATTACGAATAGAAAACAATATAATAAATCATGTTCGAAATACAACGACCGGCATGAAATAAATTTTTCAGAATTTTTTAAAATTTCATGACGCAAATCGTTAATAGGTAAACATTTCGTACATTACAGCCAATGACTTTTATCTCATCTCCACTACACGATAACAGAAATACATTTCACGGCCCCTAAAAACTGTATCAAACTGTTTGTTAAAAATTTCGCAAAAAAAAGCCAACGCAATTTCCCAAAATCCCCACAATTATCGGTCGTACCATAATAATCTATTGGAAACTTCTTCTCCAAGAGAATTCTTCGCCAGACTAGCAGGCGATCGTGCAACAATGTATTAGGGATGATCAGCGAATTCGAGACACGTTTTGTCCAATGGCCCTGATAAACACGTGCGACCTGCCTCATGGATCAGAAAAGGAAGAAGTCTGGACGTATTCCTGGCTCGGATATACGGCCGACCATTAACGAACTGCCCCGTGTTCAATTGAAAGAACGCACAACTTCGCCAGGGGTAAAATTCGTGGAGCACGTGGTCGCCAGATGCGCCTCAAATTGGTCCCAGAAATCACCAGGCCTCCTTGATATTATATTATAATAACTGACTAATGGCAAACATTTTTTTTGTTTCGGCGGATTTTCAATAAAGTATTTGAATCGCTAAGCTCCTTTAGCTTTTAATCCTGTTACATTCTTTTACTTATTTTCGATCTAAAGCTTCCAACTAGAGTTTTCTAACATCTTCAGTCGAATAAAATACGAACAAAGTGATTACCTTCGTTTATCAGAATCTTCAACGAAACGTTTGCATTATCAATCCTCTTCAACCCTGCTGTATTCTTTCGGTCACTATATTTTTCTAACATTGGAAAATATCTTCGTAATAGTCTCTAAAATATCTTCAAAATAGTTGTTTTGAACGAGACACGAACTTATGTAAATCACTCATTTTTAATTTCTTGTGGGTGATTCAATATACCGTATGTGTGTGTCTATATACAGCTGGAAAGATTTCAAAAGCTGCAAATTGTTCAGTGCATATTTCAATCGTCGTAGCGTAAACTATTTTGTGCTATAGTGCAACAAAAATGGTACCACTGCATCCCAAGAAGTTAAAAGTTACAAATCTTATGAAAGTTTATTGAATCCTACAGTTCTGTAAATATAAGAATTTGTAATTCTCGAAAATTTTTCATTGTCATATTATCATCTTCGTACGTTCCATTCCGCCCGTACGTTCTCACGTATGCACTGTTTATCGTCAGCATGAATAATCCATCGGACCACCCGGTGTACATCCCGGTGTGCATATACGCGTTGTTCCGCTTTGCTCGCCTTACAATAGGATCGAATCTTCCATGCATTCATAAAGGACACGTGGTACGTACCACGTTTACGAACGTTCACTGAAATCTCAGATCAGCCAAGTTACTTTGGCAATCGTAATGCAAACTAGTTTGTTTCAGTTGATTCGCAAAAATCTGATTTATCGATCGATTGCTTGATTTTCTCATACGAAACTGATTTTTGTCAAATTTATATAAATATTGTTGAAAAAAATTCACACAGAAAGAACACTTGCTTTCTTAAAACTCGAACGATCCTCAATAATATTGTTCCCTTTTTAAATTGAGCAATTCACTCATAATTTCTCTTATTATTACAGACACTTTAGCAAATTCTACATTTTCAACTCCTTCGTCGTTTTAGTATTCCTTGCGGAAAATCAAATTATTTAAATTCGAATGACACCAAGTCACTCAACTTTACTTGTATAAACACAAACTTGAAGTGAAATTATTCCAATTCGAACAACTTGACCAAACTAAAGCCTGAGTAAGCCTTTACAACAGAATCAACTCTTGAAGGCATGTAACTGGTTTTCTAAAATCCTGTGCTTAAAGAACACGTGGTTTCGTGCGTAGAATTCATTAAAGGGATTTGTTAGAAGCCTAGGTAATCAGAAGTTATTGTAGAAGTTGCTATTGAATGGTAGAGATTTTTGGTTCATAGAAGTGAAGAAAGTCACGATCGTTCCTAAGAAGCTTACGCATAGAGATTATAGTGAGAAGGGTAGTTAAATTGATTGGTAGAATTGACAGATACTTTGTCTGTGCCTGGAGAAATTGATAGAGGTGCTAAGCTCATTTGTTTGATAATGAGATGGACTCGTAGCATCGAACACACGACTGGTTGTATTCAGAACTTGTAGTTCGAGGATTTATAATTTCGTGCGGTGAATAAATCTAATGGTTTTATCGATGAACAATAATTAGAGAAAGAGATTGGTATGTAGATCGAATATAATAATAATAATTGCAAAAATAAAAGGTCTAACGCACCATTTTTACGGGTTTACTATTTTGATCAAAGCTATTAAAACGGGAATATGTATAGAGAATGAAATTTTCACCAAACTCTTTATAAACTCCGCTGAAACTGTTTATAGCTGCAAATATATTAAAAAAAAAAATCGATTTCTCTCGATGATGAAGGTTCGTTTAAAAAAGAAACCCTTGGCAAAAAAGAATTAATAAGTTGGGCATGTTCGTGTAAGCCCGTATGCAAATAACGCGATTAAAGCGGTTGAAAAAATGGAGTAACGACCTGCACACATCGTCGACGTCGAAGTAACTCGCGCAGATAGGCCAGAAATAATAATCCATGGCGAAGGTAAATGCACGGAGGAGAGGTTGAAAACGTGTCGTCGACACGTGTTGCACGAACGATACGACTCCTCATAAAATCATCGAACGCCTCTGCGAAAGCCCGTGAGAACGATCCTGTTCGCGACCGATTGGCTTTTAAAGCCACGATGAAAATGCGATACGCTTAACTCCACGTTGATTGCGCTTCAAATATAGGTAGAGTGTTAGCAATGAACATGATAAGAAACAATTTAATTGCGTAACGGTACCATTTATGTATACAGTTTCCCGAAGAAGTTCCTATGAAAAATTCAACGTGATATTCGAAATTCGTGATGTCAGGTTGGTCTAATAGAAAATATGTTGCAGCGCGAGAGATCGTTCATGCGAACTTTTACTCGACTGCCTCGTAGAGCAACTTAACGCGATCGAGTCTCTTTAAAACGTTCAGGAAAGGACCAAATTAGGCTTGTAGACTTGTAGAAGAAACGAGTGGCTACTTGACGAAGTTCTGGCGATAGACTGATTCGGACTGACGATAGAACGATGTTTGAAATTAGGCAAGTTGCCGACAGTGGACACTCGAATTTTCTGATTTCGTATTTTTTCGAGATGGAGGAGATGGAGAGAAAAAATGCTTGGCGAGTGTGTGTTTCGAAGAAGCCAAAAATGTAATCTCTGCATACCGGTCACATTAGGTAGCGAAAGGCCTTGAGGCCTGATCAATAAAACAAGAAAGCAGGCTTGGTTTAAAGAAAGAAGAAAGATATAGCAATTCCACAAAATTTCCTGTCATTCGACTGTCCTTGGTTATAAACAGTTGTAGTTTCCTTAAATTGTTTCTGAAGACTCTCGAAGGTTTTATAATCGTATTGTTGCGTTGCAACAAAATGTTTGTTTGAAGTTTTCATTGAAACACCTGAATCAAAAGTCCCTCGAATCTCGTTGTTGATAGTTGATTTTTTTTTAATGAAAGTGTAGCAAACAATTGTTTACTTGCAAAAAATAAAATAATTTTAATGAAATTTTCATTTAAAGAAGATGAAAAAATATAGGTATAAAAATTAGTCTGAAAATTCTGTAATTTCCAAGAAATTACACTTACTAAAGAAGGAGAGATTATATTTAACATGCACAAGCCTGATACAATATCTATATTTTCTTGAATTTTTAGAAAAACTACCTTCATAATAGTTACGTAAGTTTTATTTCATGGTAATGCCGGCGGAAATAATATTTTTATTCTTTCCTCATAAAGAAGAGTTATTGTTCATTCTTATGGCCAGTTGTAATCCGAATGTTCGCCACAAACGTCTATTTCCATTTTTCACGCGTAAAACCAGCCGATGAAATTTAAATATACTACTTAACAAGAAGTTTCATAGTTTTACACTTTAAAGCGCGAGCAGTTTGAAACTTCTAATAGTCGCATTTACCGGTGGGGATGATGTGAAAGAAAAAAGAAGAAACATTCGTTAAAAGAACGAAAACGACAACCTTTGCACCTCGAAGTAAAAAAGTAACAAAAAAATCCAAGGATTCTCGTATTCAACGTTTCTCTTGCATAAATTTTCGAGCTTTCTGCTTCCAGTCCACGTATTCGTTTGCACAATCCTAAATCTCTTATTCATTAGGTAATCCTAGTCCATAATATTTTCTGATATATACCATTAATATCTAACAACATTCAACTTGAAGGTACATATTCTCATCGATAGAGCTTCATCATGAGCGAGTATAGAATACAAAAGTAGCAATATCATTAAACGTTGTAGGTACACTTATCATCCTTGAAACGTGCCAAGATCCCTCCATTCTACCAATAGAAGGCAAACTACAACGCTTGTCCCTTCGAAGATCATGTTTTATTTATTTCCCTGGCTTTTCCGGTCGCTGACGTTTCAGCATTCTCAATCTACCTTTTCCTTCACTTATATGGTGTGTGTAAAAAAAATACTTAGCTAGATTTCTTATTTATATAACTTTATAAAATAAAGAATAATAATAAAAGAAAAGTAAATAATATAAACAATTCGAAGTGTATACTATTTTTAACTTATTCAAGAACCTCATCTATCTGTATAAAATTCCCACGAAAAATTATAAATTACTCAGCAACTTAGTTCGCTCAAAATCGACAATTCTAACGTTAAGTTACATTTCATTTCGATAGCTTCCGCCGCCAAGAAAATCGCAATCACTTCGTCATCCTTATCATATTGGGCAATGGTAACGTGCAATGTGCTCTACGGGAAAGTAAATCGATCGAAGAATTTTTCCATTATTAACTCGTCTGCATTACACCGGCTATTTCCTTCGTCCTTTGTTTCCCTATCTCGCAATTTGTTCACCACCTTGATATTACACGATATCGCAATTCGCAAATACCATTGGACGTCTACCCTTTTCCCTTTCAACCCCGTTCCTTTTAATCCTGTCTTCCCGTCTCTTAAGCACGCAAGTCTACAACCGCTTTCCTCGTTTCATTTGCAACTAGGTCGCAGACCTTGCCACAGAGAGAGAAAGAGAGATAATTATCGACAAATCGATTAAGAAAAATATGCAAATTCGAAATGATATAAACGACCTCGTATCGGAAGTACATATCGTGATTTTTCATCAAACTTATCTCACCAACGTTTTGCTTACCTTTCCCGTTCACTGTTACGTCAGAGACAAAAATGTCTTTGACGTGAATCATTCTATAATCACATTATACTACACGTTAAAACGGATAATGTAAATACAGTATATTGGAAAAAAAGGAAATTATTGTGCTTCGAAGTGATTAACGATGAGTTCGCTTCTGTGTATGAAATATTTCTGTTTACCCGAGCATTTGAATCATCTGTGTTTCTTTGCTTTGATAATAGCGTTTATTGTAATTTGAAGTTCAAGCGACTGTTTACTTGGAAAACCTAGCGAGATGATGTCGAGTAATATTTAATATTCCGAAGATATTCCGGAGAATTTCTTAATCGATCTTCACCGAATATTTATAAAAAATAATTTAAACGTTCATTATGAACTTTCGTTCATATAATACTTAAATTAATACTATAAAAGAAATACTTTGCATACAAGGATTGATTGTAAGTACTTAATACAATTATATATTATACGGTAAACTTGAAAAATAATTTTCTTCGATCGATTCTCAAAGAAAAAACAATTACAAACGCATTTGTTATTTGTTGGTTATAGGTAAGCATATTATGAATATTCGCTATAAGATCTGCCTGTATAAATACAACGAATTTCTACCAAATATTCACACAAATAACTACACCAGTTGGACGAGGATAATTGCGAGCGCAGCATATCGAAGCCAAAGAAGGGAAGAAAGAAACGTGCCGGTCCATCGAAAATCCCTTGTGGCCAGACAAGGCATATGATCAAAAATCCTTCATTTGCCCGTCCGTTACTCGGTATGCGGCACGAGAGTACGAGAGCGACCACGGACACGAGACAATAGGACACACTCCATGCAACATGTGTTACCAGTCGAGTAAAAAGAAGGAGAGAGGGACAGGGTATACAGTGTTCCTCGTGTCCCTGTATCCTTGCGCTATACTGGTAATACACACTGCGTGTGCACGAAAGTGGCAAACAAGCGGTAAAAATCGAAGGACCAGCTGGGCCAGTCCGTATCCTGGGCCCATTGTCAACGTGCTTATTACAATCGTCCATAGTGAAATTGCTGTTGTATACTATCCCTTCCATCATACAAGCTGCATACAGGCGACATAATGGCACGTCGTACGCAATTTCCGTTTGCAAGATTCGACGAGTTGTTAATACATTTCAAGTATTACTTCTAATCGAGGAAACACCCAACAGATCTCACAAAGGACATAACCTAACAAACACGAAGATGGTACCCCGCTGGGGGTAGCCACCCACATGTTATATTATTATACCACTAAGCTATAATATTTTACCAAATGTCCTACTGGGCAAATTGTAAAATTTAAATAAATGCAAATTGTAAGCAAATTGTAAAATTTAAATAAATAAATAAAAAAAGCTTGTAATCGAGCATTAAGTACGAATGCCTGTATCTATCAGTTTGCAAGAATGTTGTTTATAAACAAGCTGAGGGTTGCTTAAAAAAATTCCTTCATAATATCCGAACGATACTCGGAGATATTAATTTTTTCGTTACATATTAACTCTCCAAAATGAATTTTATGTTGTCTTAATATTCTGCGGTTCATAATAATCTAAACGCTCTATTCTATTAAATAATATTATGATCTCGTAATATTCCAATGAAGAACAAAGTGACTATTGGAATTTTGAACACCATCTCTCATAGGTATCCGGAAATTTCCAAAATGTATAAATGAACGAGAAACTAATATCAAAAACAATATTTACGTAATTATATGCTACGTAACTTTTTACTGAATTTGTCCAATATAATCGTGGCTATCTTCCCTCGTTCGAATGTTAATGAAATTTCAAAATGTTTTATATCAACACATACTACAATTTATACGTATTAGGTTGTTCGAAAAGTTTCTTTCGTTTCATAAGCTGATAATAGATGAACAACAATTTGTTTTGTATTATTTTATTCAATTAGGTATGATCTATTTCTATTACTATATTCGTGCATAATTCAATAAACTAATATAAAACAAAAAACATTGTGCGTCTGTTATTTCCTTATAAAACGAAAGAAACATTCCGGATAACCTAACATAAGTTTTGTATGTTTCGACCGTTCGTAGGGAGACGCGATCTCGAAGAACCGCGCCAGCGGGAGTCGTAAATTCCCGTTACGATTCGAATAATCGACGCCACGAATCGATCGATCCCTTATTTCGATTAAGATAATAAGGGTGAATGAGTATAACGCTGATATTAACAGGTTGTAATATATATTTTCGACAATCCAATAACTTCAATATTTGATACAATTGTGCGTATGTTGACTGCCAAACTACAAATGAGTACGACCTTTCGTGTTGACGACTGTGATGAATGATTTTGACTCCATTGACTGTATGTTACTCTGTCGATTGACTGTCTTCGACTTGACGACTCTGATGACTTGACTTCTAACTCCTTCTGTTCCTCGAACTATTTTTAACTGACTTAGACTGTTACCACGGAGCCAGTCTAGAGATGTGGTGACTGTTCTGTAGTTGTCGCTCAAGACCAGAGAATGAGTGAAGTTCGTTCTCGTGTTATCGCGGAGGAAAGCTCGGGGTGGGCGTGTTTGTTGTATGAAGGAAGCGGATTCGTTGCTCACACTTTTCGTTAGGAAAATGAGGGTAACGAACCGCGATGCCCATTGGTTATGACCAACGTTATGAATGAAGATGTGAGGAGGAAGTCTCCTACCAACGTGGCTCATGGTGACATTTTTCATGGGAAAACCAGCTATCTCCGTGATTTTTAAGAGCGAATAATAAACCTAAGGACTGTTCTAAGGACCAGCCATAAACCGAAAATACTTGCAGGATTAAAGATTCCGTTAAAAAAATTCTGTTTATGGTGGTTCCTTAGGTTTATTAAGGGTGTGTATAACGGTGCGTGGCATTTGACGGTCATACAATGAAGGGCGTCGCACGGACCATCTCACGCGACGTAACAGTCGATGTTGAAATACTCTCGTGAGCCAGTGATACGAACACCTGGCACTCGGAAGAAATTCCGCACTTAAGGGGCGTGTATGATTTTTGGAGCATATGTTTAGCGAAGATTGATAGCGCGAAACGCCGCACCCGCGCCACGCCGGCACCGAATCGAGCACGTGCGTGCACCGGTGAAAGAGGGATCGCGTGATGAGGTGTCATCAGCCTGGCGATGCTCGCCGACGCAGGCTAATGCTTCTAGCGTGTCGTAGTGAGCTTGAAGCGTCGCGCGTGGTTCCATCCTCTATACCTATACTCTATAGTATTTAACGCGGTGCAATGCCGCGGTGACGCTTTCAACGGGAAAAACGCGAGCCTTTGAAAACGAAGGAAATATGAATGGGTGTCGGAGGACTGAATCGCGCGAAACGAGGAAATTTGAACGGAGTGGCGGGCATTTACGTTCGAGTAGACGGGCAAATTTTTGTGATACGGACAGCAGCGTGAAGGAAATACGACTTTTTCGATTTTTTTTACCATACCTACGTGTCCTATTTTTAATATTCTTTTTCAGGATTTTTGTTTGTTATTGTATCAGATGGTGTAATGTACAGGGAGTCTCAGAGATCGTGGTATGGCGGGAAAGAGTTCTTAAAAAAATATAGATTTTCACATACGACGACTTTGGTTTTTGAGAGGAAAGATACTGAAAGTCGATTATGCGGATATCACGATCCTGCTGCACCGTTTGTCGATTTCGTGGAATTTAGTTTCAGTTTCAAGAGATTTAAGATCGATGGTAGCTCATTAAAAAGAATAAAAATAATGGATAATATAAATAATGTGACGACAATTTTGATTCTTTTTTCTGGGTAATAGCAGGGTTGCTGGAACACCTAGTACGCTTCTATGTATGTGACAAAATAAATACGGCAAAGCACGAAACATTCAACTCGTTAAAGCAACATTAAATCTGTGAACTGTACAAGACGATAAATTCTTTATCTCGGAGAAGTTTCGAGGGAAACCTAAACTAGAGGCCATCGGCGACGAGATTACGTTACTATCCAAGAAACAAATTAGCGTTTCCGTTTATAACCTCAATGAAAGTTGGACACAACAGATAGCGAGTTTAAAATTATAATAAATTATTCTGTTCTCGCTGTATTCTAACTTAATCGTGCGTCGCTTAACCCTTTTACATCTGGTGATAAAGTATGTATCTCGTGACGCAACGTTATGGACGAGACACTCTGGGGTTCATAAATATCCAAACACTTTGGTCGATTCATGGTAACCATATTTAAATTTGATTAACGTGAACATACGAATGACGAATTAATAATTAGCAGCAGAATTTACTATTCTTCTCTAGAATCAGTAGTTTAAATTACTTATCGAAAAATATAACAATAATGTGTCTTACAATTCTAATCGTTTATATACTATACATTTAGCTGCACATTAAAAACTATTTATATTCTGCTGCTAAAAACTATCGCTTGCATGAACGTCAGAATTCTTCCCATCAGTTCAGAAGAAATAAGATCTATTTGCATTTTCACTGTCCGTAGTCGCACGTCGAACTGGACAGTTTCAATGCACAAAGCGTGTCTTTTGTCTCACACGTTAATTTAATAAAAATACGTCAGTGTAGATGTTAGTCTCAAAAATATATAAAGCTTTTGGTAACGTCTTATTAACCATCAGCCAGTCGGAATAAAATACGAAATGCTGCGTAAACCGCGAAATCGTTTCGTTTCTCTGCTACAAATGTTCACGATCCTTGGTAATTCCAGTGTTCGTAAAACCATATAGGATAGATAAAAGAGCGAAATCGCGATCGTGTTAGCGAGGCGTATTATCGAAATCTTTCTCGACTCCGGGCCAATCGTGCGCGAGGAAGATCGTTTCGAAACGAACGTTGAAAGCAGCGAGAACATCGACTGTCGAACTAAAATCGAGTCGAGAACGGATCGAAGATGCCAGCTGACTCGCTCCGGACGGCGGAACGGCCGCATTGTCGACGAGATTATTGCCCGAGCCGTCGATGAAATTGTACCGTTCACTCGACTCTGTCAAGCACCCACTCTTCGAGCACGGGATCGCGAGTCGACCCTCGCCACCGACCCTCTTTCAACCACCCAACCCCTTTCGACCAACGAGATTTCCAAGTTGTTGCGACGCTGATCGTCGGACGAGTCGACGCACTTGGAAAAATGCATTTAGAATATCGACCGATTCTCCAGACGGACGAATAAAGGAGAGGCGCTTAATGTAAACAAGAAACGAGGATGTAAAGGGTTGAGAACGTGGTATTTCATTAAAACCTTGGACATTTTGTAGAAACTCGATGCACGATAAGAGAGACGTTGACAAGTGGAGGGAATTGAAGAAGATTCACGATGATTTCTAATTTGGAATCCTCGATAATGCAGAATAGACTGGCAGATTACGTATGTATGTATACTGAAGTATTGCAATACTTGTAGATACGTTTTATGAATGTATTATGTGTGTTATGCGAAATATTTTAAGTTGTTGTTATGAGATTCGAATATGATGATTATATATTGTTCAAGTTTGAAACAGACCTGAAAAAAATAGGAATTGGAAGATATTTGATAGAAATAGAAATCCTCGATTACAAAAAACTAAAATAAAATACATTAAACTTTCTAATCATAATTAATCTCATATTATCATATTTAGGATGAACCCAAAACTGTATTATACGTGAAAAATAAACCTGAATGGTCTGAATATCTACATTTCAATTACTGCAGGCCATCCATTACGTTCGACACACCGTTAAGCGTATACAATACAATTATTTGCATTCAATACAGTTTCAATGCGTCTCTACCTCTTCTATATCTATTCATTCTACTCCTGCATCACATACCGGTCCATAAAAGAAACCAACAGTTCACGGATATACCGCATCATCGGCAAATAAACAATCGCCCTTCCCCAATCCCCACATATGTATATAACTTATACGAGCCATATAGTAGCAGTACTCGACTGTGTAGCAATCGTCACAATCGACAAATCGGCTGCAACTTGTTAAACCTAAGCCTAACGAGCCTCGACGACAGAATACGACGACAACGTTCACTTCTCGCCATCCGACTAGTTTCGTCCTTCGTATTGTCGCACATGGCTTGCTCTGACTATACAGGATGTTACAGAAAATTAAAGTTAAAGTCCAGGGACTTTTTTATCCATCGAATAAATAGACTTAAAAAGACATATAGAAAATATATTTGAATGTAAAAACTATATATAATACCTGTGTATAAACCGTTCGTATATGAGAACTTCGTATAAAATGTTTGTATATCAGATGCGTATACGAATATTTATATGCAGATGAAAATATTTCTAAAACACTGTCATTTAATATTTAAATGGCCCTTCAGGATTTAAAATAACAATATCCAGTTGCCACCTATCGAAAGGACTAATAAACACAGGTTGATGAATATCGTTAACTTCCGAGTTATAAGATGATTCTAGTTATGAGTTTGAAGTAACATAAAACGTATGACTTTATTGCGCGTCTATCTACAATCCATCGAATGGGTGGTTAGATCGAAGAAAGTAACCACGAAAGATATTAACATGTACAGTAATTGTACGATTAATACCGCACTTCTTTTAAACTAACACCGCATGATTTTAATTTTATTACTACTACTATCGCGTGATCCTAAAATCTGCCCTACCTTTTTGAAACAGCCTCTATATACGCGACAAAGACAGAAAGGTGAGTGAGAAAAAGACAGTGAGAACAGGGCACGAGGAAAAAAGGGCAGGTGAGAAATGTTCTACGTGCCATACGCTATACGTGGGCGATTCGCTCGATTAATCTAACGCCGCCGTGCTACACCTCCGCCTGAGTCCGCTCGTTATTACGGTTAAACTGTACCCCGGCTGGACGTAATACCATACAGCGGTGGATAGAAGTGGAAAACGACAGGGGAAGTTGGTGGTATCCTTCTGCTCGACAGATAGGGAAGAACGTTCCTCTTCTTTCCAACCGACGGGGTAAACCTCTCTCCCCTTTCTCTTAGTTTACGGACAACAATTACACTTAATATCCCTGGCGAATTATTATTTCACAGCTTTCCGATGAAGACACTGCAAGTTTCTCTCGCGTCGATGCTTTTACAGAGAGTGAGAGAACTGCGACAGCTCTCAATCAATAATCGTAATTGGTGGCGTCGTCGCTGGAAAATGCCAGTGAATATTCGTTAATTTTCCGCGTGCGCTCACCCACTCGATCGCCCGACAGTTTAATTGGAAGTATCGCGTCGGAACTATTACGAAACGGATCGAGTGTAAATGAAAGCTGTTTCCTTCGACCTTTCGGAGTAAGGGTGGTTATTTTATTCTCTGAAGACAGAGCTGTATCTCTTTGTTCTTAGGTCAGTTCCGCGCGAGATGCTTGTTTAGAAGTAAAATACAAGAAAATACGTGGTGCAGTATATCCATTTATAAAATAGGATAACTTCGTGTCGACCGTTCTTTCTTAATTGGAAAACAATTAGAAATAGATAGCTATGAACAACTATAAATATCTATATTGTATTTCTTACACAAATAGAAGAATCGGAGGACTCGTATCAAAAATATTCCTTGTTAGTCTTTGCTTCAGTGGAATGGAAGCGGAAGAAGACATCCTATATAGCATTCTCAACTATTATTCAATAAGTTGCAATATTATTAACAGGCTACAGATGTTTATGCATTTATGAACAATTTTAATATACAAAAACATACAGATTAGATAGAGATATGCGTACATCGTCATCGGTATAATAGTTACGAACATATCTTATATCTATATCTGTATACATACACAGTAGTGTTTGTATATCGAGCAAAACAAAGAGAAGAAAAATGAAACGGTCATCCAGAAGCAGCTCGTAAGCTATGGAGTCGAAAAATCTAATTTTGAAAATGTTTGTCTGTTCGCATTGTTATCGCGTGAAAACTACCGAACGGATTTTGGCGAGGTTTTCTCTGTTCTATAGCTTAGTGTCCACGAAAGAAAATAGGATATGTTTCGTCTCGATCCATTTTGTAAAAGCTGAGAAATAGCCTGGCATCTGAGTTGTATACATTCCGAGATCGAACCTTTTTATAATTGAATATTGTTTACTCCGGAGAATAACCTAACTGTTAGTATAAAAAATATGTGGCTATCCCATTCATGAAAAATTCATCCGCTTAAATATTTTTTCTTACGTTAGTAGTCCACGTGAACGAAGTCACGCACAAAAACCAGTAGATACTTATAATGATGAAATATCCGTATAAAACCAGTCTTACGATTAAATTCTTATATATATACAGTAGGGATAAAAGGTAGAGACGCGAACGTGTTACCGGTACGCGGATGTTACCGTGGATCACACGATTCCTTTATCGCTTTCTCCTTTAACACGCGTACGATTTTCTGTATGATGGGTTCGTGTCGAGGACAGCACAATGTGCCAGCAGGATCGCCCACGAGAGAGAGCCTCTCGATAATTCAACGGGACAGGGCGAAAAAAATCAATAGTACAACTACCCCGATGGGGGAGGGGGTCCCCTAACTCTAACATGCATATATAGACGCCACCGGGGCCAGGAACGCTTTTTCCACCTCGTATACTTAATGAGCACGGCAACCTATTTGCGCAACGCGCATGGTTTAACACTCGACGATACGACGAGCCGTAGGTCAAGCGATCTTGCATGGTTTTTCCTTCCTTTTCTTTTTTATTTTTTGCTCCATTTTTTGTTTCGTTCGTTGGTGTTTTTCTTCGAACGAAGACGAAGAAAAATAATAATTTTGATGTGAGAATGACAAGGGGAAAAGGGAGGGATGAAAATAGGGGAAATTCTGATTGAAATTCAGATTTGTTAGAAATTGAATTTCTTGTGAGTGGGATCGTTTAAGAGCGAAGAAGTATAACGTGCATTTTATAAATACGATAACGTTCTTTCCATCATTTTCCACGCAATTATATTTTTCTACGTTAAAGAATATCTTACAATTGGATTGAACTAAATATGAAAAAGATCGTATCGGTATATGTGATTTCTCGCTTTGATTTGATATCGAAGAATTCTATATTGAAATGATAAATTTCATTTTGCATTAAGAGGCTTTTATTTAGTTGTGAAAAGGAGTGCTTTTGATCACATTGATACATTTGTATGCGCGCGTGCATTCGATTGTCCTGGTATGCCCACCATAAACGTTCTTGGACCACATTAGCAAGCACGGTATCCATTAATGGTAGTTAATGTTATTCATACCGCGTAAGGTAACTGTAAATATTAGGCGAACGTAGAGTGTTTTCGCAAATGAATCGGTAATTGCGCGTGTAGTGAGGACGTAATTAGATCCGTGAAACGTAGACGTGTTGTAATGTTGATAGAGTGACGTACGAGTCATACGAGTGGAAAAAATATGCAAAAATTATACATATTTCTAGGTAACGCTGCAGAACAAAGATATCACAAATTTTACTACTATACAAAAAGAAATCAAAACCAACATTTTAACTTAATTTTGATTTTTCTAATCAGATACACAATGCACATACAAACTGAAATTGATTATTAAAAAGTGATAAACACAAATTTAAACAAAATGCACCTGCATTTTTAGGTAAAAGAAATACGAACAGGGATATCACAAATTTTACCAATGAGCAGCAAGAAAATTCACGCCAATATTTCAATCTAACTTTGATATTCGCGAACTAAAATTGATTAGTTAGACGAAAAATACGCTTCATCTGTAGATCAATCTCATTAAAAGCTCTTGCCTTACTAATTATTACCAACTACTTGCTGAAAATATAACAATATCAGTCAATCATTTAAGTTGACACGCTGTAAACGTCGTCCTAGATTCGCAGAACTTTCGAATAGCTCCCGCGAAGCGTGAGAGGGCGTAAAGCATGGCGTCTAGCAAAGAAAACAATTACGTCCCTCGGAAAAGTTTCGAAAACGCGGCGGAACAGGCGGTGGAACGTTGGCCTGTCAAAGGGCTTTTCATCAAATTTCTGAGGTAAACAGTCCGGGCGCGGCATGGAAGCACCGGGATTCTTATACAGCGGAACACGGGAAACGAATATCGAGCAACGAGATCGACCGAGCCGTGAGAGAAACGCGAACCTGTCCCTTTTCCTTCGATAAAACGGCTCAAAGGAATTCCTGTGCACCTTGTTTCTCGTTAGGAAAGCGGAATCGCGAGGCGCTCGCGTCAAAGAACATTATTTCCCACCGTGAAGAGGAGAGAAGAGAGCGAGAAGAGAGCGAGAAGAAAGGAAGAAAATGTGATAAGAGGTCTCGAAGCTTTTTGTGCCACCGCTTATACACAGGAAACGAGAGAGAAAGAGAGAAAGAAGATCAGGCAGACTTGCATGAGTTAGCAACAGCGGAACGAAACGGAACGGAAGCGTTTTCTCTGCGTGACGCGCGCGTAAAAGTGCGTATCGATTTGTGAAAACGAGAGTGATGCGAGTTTAGGAGCTATTGCAAGATGGGGTGGTTATTTCAGTCGCCTAAGCTTCGACATCTTGACAGTCAATCTTCAACTTTACGTAGAACAATGGTACGAGCCAGCGTTCAGTAAGCTTAACGCATTCGCGTTGAACATGGGAATAAATGACCAAAATTACTAAACATATAGCGAAAGACAAAAATATTCGTACAGTCGATCCATTGTATAATATTACAAAAATGGAAGGAAATAACAATTATTGTATTTACTTAGGTAGACAAAACGATTCGATTCGATCGAATAAAAATTGTTCATAATCAAGTTTAACGAGTTACGAGGCACATTCATTTTCAGATCTACCCTGAGGAATCTAAAAAGGCAAATTACTTCCTTTCACTCAAATAACTCAAATATTCTACACTTTATTCTATATTTTCTTTCTATTTTTCGTTTTGTTTCTGTTTTTATCTTTCAGAAAGTTACCGTCAAGCTCGACGCGATGAATCTCGTTAACTATTTCGAGGGTGAGCGAACCTAAAATAAGGATGGTTTCGAAGGAAGCTTCACAGGGGACTCTGAACAACCCCTGGAGATTAGGGGCTAGGGAAAAAACACGGGGAACGGACCGACGATCGATTTTCCCGAAGGTTTTTCATCGGCAATCGTCCTAGACGCATTGTTCATTGCCCCGTTTCTCCTGTCTTTGACCGACGTTGCAGTCACCAAACGGTTTAATCCTCGAACAATCTACATATGTCGTGTTGTTAAACGCATATTACATATACGTATTATAATTAGGATAAATGTCCTTCTAACTTACTAGCCAACTTAATTTTTGCGTGTACAGGACATATTGATGTTATATGTCGGGTTATCATTAGAGTTGGGGGCGTATAGCGAATCTTCACGTGAATGGCCCATCGTTGTTACGTACTATAGATGATATTTATTGATACAAATGTGATTATTACAGAGTTTAACAAGTAATAGCGGCGATTGGATAATCGAGATATCGATGACAATGAATTTAGGTTCGATAACGAATCCACGATCAAAGGGATGACGAATGCGATTTGATACACGACTCTGGTGTCACTCAACGTACTTGTCCACTGTACAAGTAGAACTTACCGGACTGAATCTCAGTTCAAGTGGAACTGCCCTTATATACTCCTCACTGTACCTCTCTGTACCCCTCGGGTCAATCTTTGTTTTTAAGGAGAGCTATATAATTACTCCATACCTCTGTTAGGTACACGTCCCTTCCGTGACCGTGGCTACTTTCAACGATTCGTTATGTCACTTCAAGCCCAGCTCACTGTCATAAATCTCGGACACTCATACTCCGATTACTACCGATTAGATCATAAACAACTATTTCTCAGTTTTATTACTTAGGTACAGCTATAACAAAAAATCTGGACTAGAGTATTGGGGACCTTCCCAAACGTTCCAAAAGAAAGGCCCCCATGTCCTTTCATCTCCAACATATATTTTGTAGTATGATAAACGTTTAATATTAAATGTATCGTCTGTTGGAATAAATTCACGCTGCCTCTGGAATAATCGAAGCTATACGACATAGATAGCGAAATTTGACAAATTACCAGCAACTAAATTCTCTTGCGTAGCATCGTCGATATAGCAAATACAGCGTCGCAAATATCGTTTGCGAATTACAAGTCTGTTATTTCTTTGCCTTTATAGGAATCGAAATCCCGATTGAATAACATGTTTCTATACGTGATTTTTCATTCTCATACTCTTCTATTTAAGTAGAAGAACTAAAATGACAATTATAGAAACAGCTATTCTATTGATAACGTAGAATTAATCGAAACTGGCACAATTTAACGTGGAATTACCAAGTCTAGATATTGTTTTATATCGAATGATCGGGCACTGGCCACGTTCGACGCTCGATAAATCGATTCTTCGCGTTTCAGCATCTCCATTGGCCGAGCGAATAATTGAAAAGCTAGCCGCGTCAATAACGTGCGGAATGATATTCGGTGGCCCGTGGACCGTCTATCTACGAAATTGTTCGAGAATACATATTTTGCCCTGTACAAAAGAAATTGTCGCGTCTCGTAACTCGCGCTTTTGTACATGCCCGATGTTGCGTTCGACAAACACGCCATGCCGCGTGCTCGACGAACAAACGGAACAGGGCAAATATGGGGGTGCAAACGGGAAAACAGGGTGATTCGACGGGTAAAGAGGAAAATAAAAATTACGCGTGAAACACCTATCCATATATGTATCAGATACATTCTTTCACAAGGTCTTTTTTTCTCTGTAACGATAATTTATTTTTCATGGTGATAAATAGATTGCGAATATTTATGCAAATTCGTATCTTTGTCGTGGTAATTAAGGGAATAGAATTTAAATAGATATTTTTGCGTTAGATGTTCTATTCTAATCTTGAGTTTCGTTTCTGACGTAGATAAACAGAAATGGCAGACACAAGAAATACGTTTGTCATAAATATATAAGTCTAACTATCTGGCTACTTTATCATTTGCATGATAAAGTTCCTTGTAGAATATATAATTTTATGTTTATAAATGTTACTCGCATCGTGAATAAGAATAAGTCACGCAACTGGAGCAACTACTAATTTTAACTTAACGTAGATAGATCAAAATGGCAGACAAAGATGACATAAAGATATGGCTCAAGCATGCAATACTTTTATTACTTTTACGAAACAAGTCCTTGTGGGATGTTCAGTCTGATTTTCAAAAATGTAAACTCGCATGTGTCAAGATCTTCGATCTTGTTATAAATACAATGTTATATTGTAATTATCCAACTTTTTTTTTATCAATTTTATAGCAGAATTTCTTGCAGAAATTTCCAATTTTATTTTCGAAAGTATTATTCGCATCTTGTGACACGAGTACGTATCTACGTAATAAACATAATTGAACTGTATGAAAAAAAAAACGTGGTAGACAGGCGTTTTCGAACCCAATTTCTATGAAATATCGTGCTTGCACGAAAGAAGCTGTTTCACGTATACGGCATGTATAAAGTATCATCGTGTTCTCACTTAAATCGCAATTTTTTTGTATTCCATCGTACATCCCGCGCTTAATGAGAATGGAAATTAAATCTCATTTCAGAAATGGAAGGGAGCTACGTAGAGTGATATATTATACCAGCAACTAAAGTATGAAACCATTTGAATTTGTTGTTTGTCCCCTTTATGGCGGACTAGCGTACCTCGTCTGATTAAACCGGCGACGATCTGCTATACTGATATGACTGAGTCCCTATTTTAATTCGTGAAAAGTAGATTTCAAAATGTTAAAATTATTCGTACTTTCATAAATATAAATACCTATTATTATTATTATTATTACCATTTAAAACGAATAAACAACATATTTTTACAACAAACGAGAACACAAGGATTACAGTTTTGAAGAGTTTTTTCGTTAGAAAAAAACGAACGTTGTACATCCTTTTTAATGTTTTCAACGAAGATATTGGCATAAATATAAATATACATTTTTACTATTTTACATTTTGCACGTAAATACATTTATTCGTGTTTCAGTAACACTCGCAAATCTTTTCACAGGAATAATCAAACTCAAAATTCTTATATTGTATTTTTACCTATCATTATCTGGTCATAAATAGAAAACAGAAAGAAAATTTTAATATCATCTCTTCGACCATTTATCGCTTTTTTTTGTATAGACGAAGAAATACTCGACAACAAGCATAGCGAAGGAATAAAAAGTGGAAAAGGAGGACAGATTTAAATCAAAATTCCATATCCTTATCTGAAAAAGCGACTACAAGCAGCTCGACCAGGGAAACACGTGGAATTGCCTACTTCCGCGATACAAATGCCACTGTAACCAAGTCGATGAGGCCTCCAAGGGCACAAAGGACCGTTTCCAAGGAAGGAAAATCGAGGCCATGTGTCCCCGTCCTCTAAATCGCGACTTTCGGCGGATAACTGGCACGAATCCAGTGGAAGCGTTTGCACGACCCGCGTCGACCGGAGGTGCTACGTGGATTAGATTTACACGCAGTTCCGTCTAGCGGCGCAACAACCATGAATAAACCAACGAGCAACGAAACTTATATTTATAACGGGCCACGTTGAAACACTATACAATGGTTAAGTTCATATAAAAGATTCCGCATGCAAACGAGCTTTCCAACTTTTCGGCTGTATCAAGTAAATCGATGTGATTATATTAGATATAGATTGGCTTATATTATACCCGAGAAAAAGGAATTGCGATTTTATTAGACGTTTTTATCGACAATTTTATCAGAGTTTTGTACTATTTGTTATCAGTGCAAAACCGTGTTCCGTATATAAATGAAAAAGTTATGTGTAAGATATAAAAATAATAAATCATGTTACTTTTATGTACGCTACGACGAATTTATCACAGCTCTCGCGTAATGGTGTAACAATGATTATCTTTTTACTTGAATGATGAATTGAATGATCGCGATAAGTTAAGCTAATGTTTGATTAAGTTATTTCGTTTCTAAATACTCCGTTTCTTTGTGTATACATATATATTCTACGTTTTATACTATCGTAATATGTTAATAGTATAATACTAACTATTATACATATATTGGTCGTATCAATAGTATTTTACTATAACTAATGCAATATTAAAAAGCTGAGTTCAAAGCAATTTTCTTATATGGACAAAAGCTAAAGCCAAGGATATTATGGTCTTTTATAATTTCATCAACAAATAACTTTATAAGTAACGAAAGATTTTTCGTACAAAAAAGCTGACTCCAGATACGGATTTCTAAAGGAAGAATAAAGTACGTACTTTCCTGATTTTCGAAAGTTAGTGTAATCGTTCATTCGCGACAATGAAAGGCACGAAAAGATCTCCCCTTAATGGGCGCGTTTCAGTGCTAAATGGCGTTGCTCGTGAAAAGTGGTGTTTTGCATTTGAAACACGCTCGAATAGGACGAAACGCAAAGAGAATATTTCGAGAAATCGTAATAAAGAAATTCTTCCCGGCTATACCGGTTCTTCTTTTTATCCAACAACTTCTAGGGAGACCGTCTTAGGGCAATGGGGAACATAGTCATTAGCGAATGGAAGGCTTAAGTGACTCGACACGATCTCTACGAGATCACCATCATAATTTGATCATGAAATATCTAATGTGTTAAATCGTTGCACCTAATTAATATGATTATTGATTTTGTAAAAACATGCAGTAAGAAAAATTTACGATACATCATCCTTCGACCATATAGAAATTTTTCAATTTGATCAAGTTGAGATAGAAATTTTCATATTCGTACGATCGAATTTCTCAAAAATTTCATTTTCTTCGATAATTTCTGAAAAAAAAATGATTTAACTCATCAAGAATCAATAATGTATTTAATCAGATTTAAGAAGATTTCAAACGCAATCCCACGCATCTTCCAGATATGTACAGATTTCGTTACAGTGATATTTTAGTTCCAAGCTTCTAACGCTGTTTTTGACGTAAGCCTATTCAGAACACCGACACAAATTCATCTTGTCGTATTTAAAGATACTTTGACGCAAGTATCGTTCTTTTAAATGTCGCTGGTGGGCGGAGAACGCTAAGTGTCTGTAGCAAGACTAAAATGGTTTTGAGTTAGCCATGCCTGATACATTAACATCTTTACTTTTTTCTTTACTTCGTTCACGTGAAATCATACGCTTTCGTCTTTTCCCCGAACATTTTCTAAAGTATGTCATTGCTTATTTCTTGCAACGTAATGCACAGACCGTACGATGAATACAGAAAAGATAAAGCAACCTCTTCGACGAATCTCTCATTCCGTTCCCAAGATGTTGCTTTAAAACGCATGATTGTATTATACGTGTGCTTGTTACCTCGTTGGTTTGGTAAAATAAAAAAGAAAGATTAAAAAAAGGTAACAACAATAGTTACAATGTTCCTTACTATAAAACGCGTTTTCTAAGGCTTTCGTTTACGATCTTTTTACTACGAATCTATAAAATTTGTTCCATCAACGTTTTATACAAATATTTATCCATATTCCAGTAACATACACACATTTTTTTAAAGAGAAATAATTAGAATTGAGGATAGTGTAACCCTTCGAATTCACACATTTTTTATGAGAATCAATGATTAAAGAAATGGATGACATTTTGAAGTTTGACTATGACAAAGTAAAGAAAGGAAAGAAAATATGGAAAAGGCTAAAAGATTTAAAATCAATTTCAGTACGTAGTATAATGATACGTGTACATATTTAGAGCCACCATCGGTTAACTGTATTTTAAACATTTTAAAAACCATGGTAAAGTTAGTAGCAATAATTAGACCGCAAATTTCTATGCAAATATCCAAATTACAGTACACATTTTAATATTTAGGTAGTAAAACAAATTTCTGCTTAAGTTCCATTTCTTTAATTGTACTCATAAAAATATGAATTTACGTGAATATTCACAATCTAACGATCGTAATAATAATAAATAAATAAATAAATAAATAAATAAATAAATAAATAAAGAAGAGATTCCTTCGCAAATTTCTAGCAATGGCAAAGTAAAATCGCCTATTGTCAGAAATGTACTATAGCTTCGATGACCTTAATCGCGAACAGTGGCAAAACAGTGATTATTCCGAGATAGAAAATGCTGCTTGCATCGTCATACTCGCTCTCCCGTATTTTTATTAACGATCGCGATGCTTTCGCGTCGCTTTGTTCAACTAGATATTTTAATGTTCGCATAAATTTTGTTTCGGCTTATTTCTTTTTATTACTTTGCATAAACAGAAAAGCCTCTTACGCATTCGATATTATTATTACAAATTGGAGGCATTAACAAAATGTCAGAATTTCTCATTTTGTTAATTTCAATCTTTCATTTACATATTTATCGAGCAACGTCGTCATTCGTGTTCGAATGAAAAACTCTACCATTCGACGAGTTTATAACGTGAAATATGTGCTCTGATACGATATGAAACAAATCTGCATACCGTTCTGTGTAAACAATCATCTGTTCAGAAAGAGGAACCTAAAGCATATTATTCGTCGATGCTTTCAAACTCGAAATACATTTTATGCAACGCTATGGCTCGACGGACTCATGGCAGAGAATACGATTTTCATAAAACAGTCAAATGATCAATTTACATTCCATTATTAATGGTATTATTGATATCTCTACTATGACTTTTGAACTTTTATACTCTTGTTTTGATAAACAAAAGATTTTTTACAGTTTTTAGAAAAAGTTTAATTGTAGCGTGAAATTTATTAAATGTATCAAACCTTTTAATGATAAAACAATACAGTTGGGTGAAAAATTCCCTAATTAAAAATAGATAAACCACGGCAAATGATGTATGATTTAAATCGTTAGTGTTAAAAAGGTGAATCGAAGATAAGAAAGCAAATTTGTTAAAATAAGGCTTCTCTTTCGATAAAATCAATTTTGAAATTGTATCAAGTATGCACGCGGTTATAATTCCGATAATGTTAAACCAATAGATACTGATAACTCATATCGATAAGGAATTACTAGACTTATACTAAACTATAATCGACTACGTTAACGTAATGTTCAAAAATATATGCACGAACCGAAAGGAAGATGCGACACTTAAATCAGTCTTCCATACGAAAAATTTTCATCCTGATATGGCACCTTGTAACCTTTTCTTTATACAAATATCTAAATCTTTCACACAAACGTACGAAAAATGCCAAACTAAAATTATATTGTCAACTTGATATATCACATTTATCAATATAAGAAATAAATTACCATTTATATAGCTATTATTATTCAAACAGCGCTAACTGATAACGACGATAAAACGTTTTATAGATATCCATGAATCGTGTTTCGGAATACGACCAGTAGTTTGTAGTATCAGCGTTTCGTAGCACAATGTTATCGAACGTGAACGATAACGGTCAATCCACGTTGCAAAGTAGGCGCGTGCGGTTCTCCGGTGAAAGCTCGCGAGCGCAATGTCGCACGCGCGTGCCGGCGACGCCACGCAACGACAGATTTACAATTAAAGAAAGTTTACGGCATGCGCTATGACTATATACCTCGCTACGATTCCCTTGTGCGTGATTTCTGGGCAGACCGACTCTATCGAATCGAATATCCTCAAACTAGATAGCCACTAAATTACAAAATTTATATCAAAGAAATTAAGATAAATGATATTTAAAAAAATATATAACGCAAATATTGCTCATAAATATACCTTAGTAAATGTCATAAAAATCTTCCAAATATTAGTTCTTGTAAATCTATATTTATATTTCTTAATGGGAAACTATGATTCTATAATTTCAATTGTCTCTATATTTTTAATGATAATCTAAAAAATCTCTAAATTATTCAAACTGTTCAAATTTGAATTGTAAATTTATAACATCTCTATTTCGACTATTCTGATTATTTCCATAGTTCTAGCGTTGAATATCACATTTCTGAATCGAAATACATACAAGGTTGGGTTGAAAACCTTGAATATATACACCATTGTAAATCTATGAAATTTCTAGGGAAAATTACGAATCGATTACTTCGACTATTTCAATATTTCTAGTGTTAATCATTCTAATCTCATACACGCCTTGCAAACTTTTAAAATGCCAATGAAAAGTTATGAATTAATCATTTTGATTATTCAAGTGATTCTAAGTGCTAATCGCGCTTATAACGGTATACATATGAACCGAACAAACGGCCGTTCCTCGTAACAAACCGAGAAGGATACGCATTATTGGCTCTCTTACTTTCGTCCTCGTCATTGCCTCTGTTCTGTTTTTCACGGTTCACTACCGAGATCATTCATTGACAACAATGTTGAACGATCACGGATGGAAAGTAGACAGGATTTAATGGGTGAAAACTAACCGAGTTTATAATAGGTTCGTGGGACGCGAAACTATCGAAACTCAACTGTAGCTGCGACGATAGCGATTATCGTTTTGTTCGATTCCCCGTGAACATTTACGGCAGCCACCGTAAACCGACCGAGCGCGTTGTAACGCGATAGTACCACCCGTTTACGAGATGTTAGAAACTCATTGGCAACTAATAAATAAGATTTAAATATGCATGTATTTTGAGTAAACGCTATCTTTCGATTTCTTACACTAAAATGGATGACGAGTGCACTATTTGTTTTACGCACAGTTAGATTAAAATTTGGTCACCGTTTTGGATATATTTTGTCGTCTTCAAAGGTGCTTTGTATCTATATAATTAATAGATACAATAACAATGTTTATCGTATGAAAATAAAATGTATAAAGATGATTTTATACATTTTAATTAGAATAAGTTACAATATAATTCATCAAACGTTGAATTTTAGTCAATTGCGAAAGAATAGTAGTTAATTACTACAAATTTTCGCTACAATATTTTTTACCGTGCCATTTGCTATTTATCTGTCTACGTGAAAAGCACTTGTTTTGATTCGATACCTTCTGTTTACAATTCTTGCAATGATATGTTCCAACACTGACACAAATATTATTTAGACTAAAGACTCGTGTAAATGAACTGTTATAGAAGATGAACAAAATATAATTTCTTAAGAAAAGAATGCTTTCGAATATAATATTCAGAAATTACCACCAATGTGCGAAACTAAAGGTCAATGGCGTTCGTTTGTTTATTATGGTGAGCACTCCAATAGGTATACGTATCTGTACGTATGTCAAACAGCACACACGGCTATCAAGGTAAACTTTTTATGCGAAAAATTCAAATTCTTTTTACCTGTGTTACAGCAGAAGTTTCGGCGTTCTTCGAGTAATCCGCGTTCAATGGAATATTCAATGAAACATACAGCACATTTTAACACACGTCGGAACACACTGTGCGCAGCCAAGAGTCAACGAATGCACCACGAGCAGACTGACAGTTACCACGGGTTGTTCATTATTAGAAAATCTGTCTTGCAGGCTGCTCTTGCGCAGCCGGCGCGATACTACCGACTTCCTCCCCTCTACGAGCTGACGCCATTTGTACCAACCAACCTTCCTTCCCTATAGTATTCGTATCGTTCATAACCGTATCGACGAAATACGGAGCCCCGACTCTACACACGAAATCCAATGTTTACAATAATATAAAATATTTACATCTACAGGATATCCCAAAATTGATGGCATAAATGAAGTTGGCTAATTGTATACGAAAAAGCAAGTGGAAAATATAGAATAAACTTTTGTCATTTGAGATTTCGTTTTCAAAAAAGTTGAATTTGAATATTTGTTTAGCATATGTGAATTTAGCTAATTACAATCTGGATACAAGCAAACAATCAGCAGGAGATTATTCCGCATGCAAAAATAAATGAAAAAAGTAAAATAACACTTTTCTGTTTAAGGCCTTGTTTTCAAAAAATTAAAATTTGAATGTGTTTAGTTAAGAATAGACCTGGTATACGTGTACTTCATCGATTTTCAAATTTTGTTTTCACAGAAACGAAACGACCTACGAAGAAATTTTGTTCTATATTTTCGACTTACCACTTACATATTTTCATACGTAGACTAACCTCCTCTCCAGCACGGAATTAACCAAGTTCAAGTATATGTATATACTCGATAAATTTTCAAACTCGATTTTCTCGAAAACGAAATATAAATAAAAAACAAACCTCAAATAAAAAAAATTTATTCCGTATTTCCGACTTACTTTTTCGTGTAGAATCATTCCTACCTATCTTATTTATACCATTAATACTGAAACATCTTGTATAAATTGTAATTTGAATATAAGCATCGACCTATGAAATTTTATAATTTCAATTAAAAAATTTGTAGATAATCTTCTTTATAACAAAAATCATTATTAATATATATTAATACTCTATCATTTTCTTTACATTTTTTATAGAAAATAATTTATATCAGTAAAAGGAATAAAATTCGTTTAAAATGATTGAACTGTCAAATTTTGTAATGTTACAATCATATGACTATAAATATCATAAATGTTGTGTTTCTAAATTTGGAAAATGAAAAAAATTGCCTTAGAGTTTGTAAAAACAACGATAGTAATTACAAAATATGAAACTTATGATGTGATAATCCCGTCTAGAAAGTGAATAGTCTGTGGAAACAGACAACCTCACGGAGGTTGGCTGAATTTTCGCAAAGTGAATTTCACTTGAATATTAGATATTATTTTCTTCGTCTTAGCTTTGGGTGATGAAAGATTCGCATTATAGTTGAATTGAATGTTCTAAAGTGAATACGTTTCGGGTACATTATTTGGTGTTATTTGCTATTCTTTAGAAAAATATACAGCGCTTCATAAAAATAAGATATCATGGCGGTACCTACTACCGGTGTAGGTAAGTATTTTATGTCTGTTTTACGGACCAAAGATGGGAACAGCAAGTAGGTCTCGTACTTTTACAAATTTCAAGAGTTAAGGTTAATAAATGATATAAATAAAATATCGTTGTGAAAATTACATCTACGAAATTTCGGTAAAATACAAGAGCAGATGTGTAATGTTATAATAAGTTATCACGCACAGTAAACGTGTATAAAACTAATCAATGATTCGTCAACGTTTCGAAAATATCAGTATTATTTTGTTTTTTTTTCATATATATAAAATTATATATATTGGCGAGGAGATTATGAAAATATGAACAAGAGGCAAGTTACACTATGTCTAAAAGCATAGAGTCATAACCTGTATTTGTTTCACTGGTTTTAATTAATAAGATTTCACTCATAGTTCCGTGGAAGATAACTTTAGTTTTATGTTTTTAGTTGTGCCTCGAAACTTTCGTTTATTAGAAGAATTAGAGCAAGGTCAAAAAGGTGTAGGTGATGGTACAATCAGTTGGGGCTTGGAAAACGATGATGACATGACTCTTACGCATTGGACTGGAATGATAATTGGACCACCTAGAGTAATTTTTTCTAAGTTTTTAATTCTACTTCGATAAATTAATTTCAGTTATATTATTTTATTTATCTATTGAATATCTTTTTTGTTATTCTAAAATCTTTTCATGAATTTGTATTGTATAAATATAAATCAGAGAATTAACTATGTTAAAAGTTAAATAAAATTAATAAAACTGATAACTGTTATTATTAATAACAGGAAAATATTTTAATATCACTAACCAAATATGTTACTTATAAAGTATATGACATTTTTTAGACACCATATGAAAATAGGATGTATAGTTTGAAAATTGACTGTGGTCAGAGATATCCAGATGACGCTCCCAATGTAAGATTTTTAAGCAGGATCAATATGAATTGTATCAACAGCACTACTGGTGCAGTAAGTATCACTTTTTCTCAGTTTCAGTGAAATAGGAATATGTATTTGATTTTAAATTTTATAGGTTGATAACCGCAGTGTACCAGTACTTGCAAAATGGCAACGAGAATATACAATTAAGACAGTTCTTCAAGAACTTCGCCGTTTAATGACATTGAAAGAAAATATGAAATTGTCTCAGCCTCCAGAGGGTAGCACTTTTTAGCCTAACCACATGTAAACACAACACCTCTTCCTTTCTGCGGTAGCATGGGGCGAGATACAATAAAGGTACCAAATAATATTAAATGGGTGCCGAATAAAGACATATACTAAGAAGTGACATCTGTATAAAAAAAGCAAGGGGGATAATGACTATAAAAGTTGATTCAGTGTTTTCAATTTAGTAAAACATTTACTTACAAAATTCATAAATCATTTACTACTTATTATTTCTTAAATATGAAGCATATTTCATATACATATATAACATAACATATATATACTTGTATGATATATATATATGTTTATATGTGTAAAATTACTATTTTCATTTTAATATTTTAAAACCATGCACACATATTTAATTTAAGGAAATGCTGTTTCAGCTTTTTAAGTTAATACAATCTAAAACAAAAGTCATATTTTGATTCTTAAAACTGGAAACACAGACTGTGTAATAAAAGTAATAATCACTAAGAATAACTTATGCCTTCAAAGTTTTTTAAATGAAACAAAATTGCCTGAATGACATTTCAGTTTGTGCATAAGTGCCATTTCATGATTTATGGAGGTGTCTCAGTAATTACTATTGTAGACAATTCTAAATTTTAATAATTTATATTTCTGTGTGCTCATTTTTATCAAGCCTTACTTTATTTCTTCTCTGTTAGTTGTTATTAAGATTTTAGCAAATAGCAGGTTGTTGAGATCAATATTTAATGTAATAATGTGCCTTTTTGTGCAAGTAGCATAAAAGTGAGCATATATTGAGCGTGTTTGGTTGAGACATCATCCAAGAACGGCCTCTTATTCTATAAAAAAAAAAGTATTTCTTAACTGATAAACAAATTATGTTACAATTGAAAATATAAAGTAATAACTTGATTTGTAATAACATGTGGTTAATGGTATAGTGTTTTGCATCATTGTATACATCAATTTATGAAGCATTAGATTAAAAATGCTTAACTTTCCATATATTCCACTATTTATATATTAGAAATATATTTTCAGTTTCTTCTTATGATTATAGTGCAGATATAGTGCAAACATGTATTATTTACTCTTTGATCAAAGCTTCATAATTGATGTATTAATAAAATCATACTTAACTTTTAATAAATATCCAAAGTACCATAAGTAGTTTTTCAATGATTAGGGAACCAGGTCTGAATGCTAGTGTAATTCTATCATGAATTGCCATGAACTATACCGTTCCCATAAAGTTGTATACAGAGGGGAAGAAAAGTTTTCCATAATTATGTTACATTTTAGAAAAAAAGAGAAAGAGAAATATAATCATAAATTATTTCAAACATAATATAATTTTTTGAAATTTTATTGTCCAAATTGTAGAGATGTTGATCCTTACTTTTAAAGTAAATCCAAACCAAAGTATGAGATTTTTAACACAAGTTCACATTTATCGTGTAATATTATTAAATTCTCAACTACCTGAAACATTATACATACCTCTTCATTAGCTTTGCATTTCAGTATTACACTATAAGTAATGTAATAGTGTAATCCAATTCATACTAATAAAAATATTAAATAATTATTACTCCATGTCAATGAAGTCAAGCTTAAAAAAAAAAATAAACAAATTTCTTTAGAAATTATCTTTAAATCGTTTTTTCATTCCTTATAATATTTATATTTAGGAAATTTTTTTGTTTAGGCAATGAATATATAATCAAATAAGTTTAACAATTTATTTCAATCTGACGATGACATTGATTGTAGTTATATGTACAAGGCAATTGACGTATTAAATAAACGTTTACAGTTCCGTGCAATTATGTTTTTGCAACGTTCAAACAAGGTATAAAACTACATTCCAATATTCGAACCTAACATCGTCGGATTATTTTCGTCGAGCTAATATAGCTTTATAGGTGAAAGTATTACTGTCGTTTATATCTCGGAGTGAAAAGTATTTTAGTATTTTTCACAGTTGACCATTTTAGTTTCTTCCAATATACGACCAGTGGTAATGCTATTGCACCCAAACCAATGACCTGCAAACAAGTAATAATTATGTAATTTTTAGATTAATGATAATTGAATATATTTCAACAAATATATATTAATATAAATTATTACCTTAATAGTCATTTTCTTTCTTTCATCAAATTCAGAATTTGATGTCCACATAAGAAATTCAACAACATCTTTTGCTACTTGAGAAGCACTTGCAGGAGTGCCATCTGTATATTCTACCACTTCATCATAGATAATCTAAAATATTATACTATTAATATAGGAATCAATTTTATGTAAGTATCTTAATTACACTGACTTACTTGTGGCATACCAACAGCTCCATTAACAAAGTAAGGATTGAAATATTGACCCTCTCTCATAGTAAGGCCAGCTGGTGCATCACAGTACCCAGTTAACAATGAAAATATATAATTCTAGAATGTAAAGTATGATTCATGTTTAAGAATACTCTACTTCTAGAATATTAGTAATTTGTTTCAAATAAAATTGATAAAACGTATATAATATTCAATTTAGGAATTATGTAAGAAAATTTAATTTAATCAATTTACCTCTCCATTATGTGATGCATTAACAATGTATGTTAGGTCTGGTGGATAAGCACCATTATTTGCTGCTCTAGCAGCTTCTTCATTTGGATATGGAGATGGTATTGTATCAGATAATTTACCAGGACGCATGAAATAAGCTCCTGTATCATCAGGACCATCTTGAACCTATATTAGCAAATATATTCCTCAACGTATATTTTATTAATATTGTGCAATTAGCTTATTAATTTTTATTCCATGCTATTTATATCTTTATACGTTTAACACTACTTTAACTGCCTAAAAGTATTTACCTGATATTCTTCTGCAATAGCTTTTACTTCTTCTTCTGTATGTGTAACACCCACAAGATGGCGAAAAGCCATAAATTGTAGACTATGACAGGCTGAACATACATTTTTATATACTTCCCAACCTCGTCGGAGACTAAATAACAACAAATATATATATTTAAAACTTACTGGTTACCTTTTATAATACTTTTAATTACCTCTTATGATCTAGTGAAGAAAACATTCCATAGAAACCCCATTTGTACGTTGGTGCATGTGCCACCTGATCAAAAGCTTTTACAGATTGATCCAAAGCATAAATTAATGCACTAATACCTCCAGCTGTTACTCCTAAACATGCTAACAGCTGTAATTATTTTAATTATATAAGTATTTTAAAATGGATCTTTATATTCCATATATGTATATATATAGGTAAGATATATATATTATGATATTTAAATTATTTAAAACTTACTACAAAAATGTATATATATATATATATATGTATATGTATTCATATATTTAGTGACTTTATACTTTATTGGTTGTACATTAGGAATAAGGATAGGGATGCATCTTCAATTGATTAGACAAATACACATACCACTTTTCTACCTTTAGACCATTGGTTTGCAGTAGAGAAATTATGTACCTGCTAAATTAAAATTCAAATATCAAATAGAGTTTTCAACCTGCAATACAATATTTTTTATTTTAAACTTAATCAAATTTGTAACATATTTTGGAGTAGTAAATATTGACATTTATATTTGACATTGATATTTATACTAATTTTGCTATTATCTGTTTTAATTTGTTATAAAAGATATATAGTTATTTAAATAATATAATATTTCGAGTACTTTAAGTTATAAATTTGATTTTCTGAAGCTACCCACATAATTTAAGATATGTTTGGTCACAGCAACATCACAATTTTCTATGCTGATAACTATTACATAACATCGAATAAAATGTCTTCAAAATCTTGTTGAATTTATTATCCTGTTATAAAACATGCTTAATTAGAGTTGGAAAGGTAACAGACGATACAAAATTAAAGTATTTTCTAAGAAAAATGTCATAGCAGCCGACAAGCTGTATAGTTCGTCAAGAGATCCGTATTAGTTTCAATACTTCAATATTATAAGAATGATAGGCAAATAAAGAATCATATTTTTCGAATAGACATATTAATATATCTAAAAACAGTTGACATTTTTAAATTACATACCTGGTTAAATAATGTTCCATAATTCGATTTCAAAAGACCGAATTTACAAACCCGACCCAATGAAGCCGCCATGTTGGCCAAAGGTACAATGTGCAAGATTCTTAGTCAATTAAATATCTGCACAATAAATAGATTATATGCTAGTGGAACAATAATTGCTCACATCGATTAAATTTTCCTATTGTCACACATAATTCTTGCATGCATTCACAAACTTTGTTCAGAAGGAAAAGGCATACATTCAAAAGCCGTAGGTACTTACACAACTTCTAATATCTAAGGCGACTTTAATCAAGGATACCAATATAGTAAGCTCAACTTTTAAATGGTTTCATCAGATATCTTTTTCTTTCGTGTACAATGTTTTTTTTTCTGCAAACATAATAAGTATAAGCAATGCGTTTTCTTAGGTTTCGAAGATAACAATATTTAATGGCTATAGCCACAAGTTATTTAAAACTCGTTTCAAATCGTTTATGGATACAGCATCGTACGAATAAAATATTTATTTACTTTTTTCGGTGTTATCTCGTTGCTTTCTATTTCTAATATTTTATTTATTTTTCAACTTGATTACATTTGAAATTTGTAAACTATTTGTAAATATATAGGGGGTGTGGCGCATGCGCAATTTCTGTTGGTAGACTTGGCAGTTCGCTGTCGACCATTGGTGTCAGCTGGTGGTTTCGTCAGATGGTATCGTGAATCCTGTAATATCACATCGATCACCGTGCAGAGGAAGGAGATTCAAGATGAGCGGAGGAATGCCAGAATTAGGCTCAAAGATTAGTTTAATATCGAAAGCAGATATTCGTTATGAGGGGCGACTTTTTACTGTTGATCCTCAAGAATGCACGATTGCTCTAGCTAATGGTGAGTCTGAAATCAAGATGGATACCGAAATCAGTTTTGCCGCTGTTTCATTTTCCGGCTATCTTGTTTTAATAAGCGTCATTCTTCATATTCGACTATCTTTTCGTTTTACCTCCCTGTGTCCCGTTTACGTATCTTCTACAAAAATTTCATGATTCTTGTGTATTTGTTGTATTCGAAAACGTTTATGGAACAGTCGGTATTTGATTCATCCGGTAAAACTTTGATGCAAAACAACCGGGGTCACCCGTCACTTATAACGGGTGTTTTGTACTTTATTTGAATGTATACTTTGAAATTTACTCGATTATTTGACATACTTTTACTTCTAATAAATATATCAAACGTTCACAGAGCACTCTTAAATTCGTAACAAATTATACTTAGATACAAAAAAGTAGAAACAAGTCTCTGTCAGATAATATTATTCAAATGAATAGTTGTACATTTTATTTTGTATTTCAGAGCAATAATTAAAATTTTAGAAGATTTTTCATAATAAGCGCATATTTAATTTTGTAATATTTCTTTATTTAATGTTACTATGTTGGATTTTCTTCCTATAGCTTTAAATTGAAATGGAAGAAACAAATAGAATTTAAATCATAGAATATCTATTTGATTAGGATTCAATATTTTCAATGATAATATAACTGCTATTATGTTTATGTGGAGTTTGAAAGCCGTTACTTATAATCTACCATTGTATGGGATGTTTGTGTTCTATACTTGCCCTGTTTATGTCTTATGTCCTTCCTTTTTTCTGTCATATTACAGAGCTGTTCCAATAAATCGTTAAAATTTAAATTGTATGATATGGGTTTCAATTTATTCATATTATTGAATTTTAATTTTCATCTGTATTATTATATTAGTGTATATCTTCATTTTATATTTAATTTTATAATTATGTAATTATGACAATTACTTTTGAAAATAATAATAAAAATGTAATAAATAAATATCTTATTTCATTTATTTGATTCTTTAAAATGTGTAATATTTTATTTTTTTCTCAATATAGTACGTTCTTTTGGCACCGAAGATAGAGAAACTCAACTTCCAGTGGCTCCACAAAATCAAGTATATGAATATATTCTATTCCGTGGTTCAGATATTAAAGATATTAGAGTTGTCAACAATGTCAGTTCTATTCCAAATGATCCAGCCATTGTGCAGGTAATTATAACTTATGTATTTTTCTCTTTTAAAATTTTCCAAATGAAATTTTAATACGCAATACTAAACCTAAATAATAAAGGGTAGGTCAGTATTATCTATAATGCTGATTGCTAAATAATTCTGGTTATTTATAGATGACGGTACAACCGTCTATGAGCCAGCAATCATACCAGCCACAGCCTAGTTATGCTCATCCAATGATGGGCCCAATGGGTGGACAGTATGGAACACCCTATGGCATGACAATGGGCACCATGGGACCTGTAATGGGAATGCCAACTTCTGCTAGAGATCCTCGTGGACCAATAAATAAACAGCCAAGTGAGTTGAGCTTGGGCTCTGCTGAACCCAATGCCATCTCTATCCCAAACTCACTACCGACGGCCAATGTCGACCCATTACCAAAAGACCAATCTCTGGAAGATGGTAAACTGTTTTTGCTATGAACTATCCCTTGCCAATGGCATGCTTGATGCTTCTCTGGTAATGCTTGCTAACTTCACTTGTAATATTATTGTCTTTTCTTCTTTGTTTTATTGTGTTTCTTCTTTTAATTGCTTATCAATCATTGCTTATGCTGTGTGACATAAATTTTTATTATGACTTGATTTGCATTTGAATTTTATATTGTCAATCTTTTTGGGTGATTTTGATTGAATTTGAGTGCATTTGATCTCATATTTATTAATATTTCTATACATATATAAGAATATATGTATAGTTATTTATTACAAATTTTTAATATTATTTTGATATAATGTTTTGTTTAATATTATCTGTTACAATATGATTACGCTGTTATATTAATGTTTGCTTTCTTATGTTAGTAGTTAATTCATACCGTTAATTTTTAAAAATATTTATTTAAGCAATAACAAACAATTTAACGTTATTTACATTATTACTTAATGTGTATAATTTTTTAAATTAAGACAAATATTTAATATTATATTGCCAATAAATATTTAAGATAATGAAATAATAGTATTCCAGTTTCAATATTTGAATTGATTTGTTGATATATTTGTGGCTTATATGATATATTTATATGCACATGAATTTTGATAGCTTTTTATATTTTGACAATGCATGACAATTTCTTTATTGCATTTATAATTTATAATTTTACCCTAAGAATATGCATTTGATTTTCATTTAAATAGCGTTAGAAGCATTATGCACTAGCAAGTAACATGATAGCAAGAACAGTTGAAATTTCAGGTAGAAATCGTTTTATAAGATTAGTTTTTGTGCAATGTATGTTTAATGTAGTACTTTGCAATCATACTTCAATTAGAGCTAGAATTGGAAATTTAATACATATTTTAAATATTCCATATATTATATCACGTTTAAATAAATATTTGACCTCGAAATTCTTATTCGTGGTATTGCTCACATGGTATAGGATATAACATGCATGTTTATCCACCTTACTTTCACAGGTGTATTAGATCTGATTAGTGGAGGTTCACGATCAACAACTCCAACTTCCTCTTTATTGACGCGAAAGAGTCCAACTATGGATCAGGGTATCCAGGTGGGCCATCAACAACAACAGCAGCAGCAACAACAGCAGAGCGGAAATGTTGGCAAGCTTGGTGAAAAGACGAATATGCGAAGCATTCAACCTGCTCGGCGCGATCACGATAGGTAATAAATATTACAATATATCTATATTTGAACGTTAAAGAACTAAACTTTAATTAAATCAATTTAAATTAACTGTTGTTAGTATTCCTAGATACATTTATATATTCTTATCTTCAGCCATAGCGGCAATAAAACGGGAGGCACTGTATCTCAATATAATGAAGGAAAGCGTGATACAATGAAACAAGATGGTCAACTGCAAGGACAAGGTAGTCATAATCAAGGTGGTCGAGGAAATCGTGGTGGATGGATGAATCGTGGAAATATGCGCGGAAGAGGAAGAGGTCGCGGCGGTTTTAGAAATCAGCCTGGTAATGCTGGTGCCAAACCCAAGAATACACTGAAATTCGATAATGATTATGACTTCGAACAAGCCAATACTGAGTTCGAGGAATTGAGGTATGTATTTTAGATAAACACATACATATATATGTAGTATATAGCATGGTACTGCCGGATTCTTTTCAAGTATGTTTGAAACGACGTATGTGGATACCATGCAAAATCAACGATATGCGTCTTTGAAACAATATATTTTTACTATAATATCCTTTGCTTACGCAACGCATCAACATACCCATTATCTGTAGACTATAAATAGATATAAACTTGTCTACTTAAAAGATAATTAAAAATGAATTAAAATTTACTTCTTGTATGATGTATTTTAGATCTCAGTTAGCAAAAACGAAAATTGATGCCGGTGCTGATAACGAAAAGAAGGATGATAGTGGTAACGAAACAGGAGCCGGTGAAGGAGAGCCCGAGGAAGAACCTGAGATAGTTCATTATGACAAGTCCAAATCTTTCTTCGATAATATCAGCTGTGAAGCTGTTGAGAGGAGTAAAGGGTAAGTTGACGAATTTTCAATTTAATAATATATAGTTTAAAGTTTTATAATTAAAATTTATATAAAAAATCGTATGAATAATTTTTTTTTTTTATTTCAGACGATTCCAACGTACGGACTGGAGGACAGAGCGTAAATTGAACTCTGAAACATTTGGTGTAGCGTCAACGAGACGTGGTGGTTTTCGTGGACGCGGTTACTATAATCGTGGAATGGGAGGCATGTATCGAGGTGGTGGTGGTGCAGGTGGTTCTGGCTTCCGAGGTGGTTATAGAGGTTCCAGAGGTGGAAATCGTAAACCCGCTAATCAGCAGCAACAGAATAATCCTGGCAGTCAAAATCGTACGACCAACGAACAATCTACTACTCAGTCGCAGCAGAATAGTCGCGTTGTATCTTTTTGAATGAACAATGCGCTATTATATGTATAAGTATTCACTCTAGATTAAGATTTTTACGATACACGCTCTGCCCTTATGGACTGATTTGAATCGAGTCTAAAATGGATTCAATGACTCAAAGGAACAAAAGAAAAAAGGAAAGAAGTTATTTAAGAGAACTTTACCGTGAATTTTTTGAATTGTCATGCAGGAACGTAGGAGACTAATCAATGCTTTGCAGATCCTGCGTTTAGAGTTTCTGGACAAATAATCTTGTTGTTACAAGTAGTTAATTTTCGAAAACTCGATATTCAAAGCCATTATGTCCTACGAATTAAGGAATCGTCGAATGCTTCTGAATGTAATTAAGTACAATACACGCCAGACGGTAGAATATTTGCAAAGGAATGTATACAAAGCAACAAGTTTTAAATTTTCTGTTAATCTTTTTTTTTGAACATTATTAATTTATTCGACAAGCATGCAACTACGATTAAGTGAACAATAAGAATGTAATGGAAACTTTTGTAATACAATGTGAAAGAGTAGCACGAAACGATTTCAAGGAAGATGGCGAAGACGAAGAAGAAGACGACTAATTAATTTTTCGTATTGCATGTGTTGCGATGTTTTTGAAACAAAACACATAAAACACTAACTGTTCTTTACAGATTTTTTGTGAGTAAAAAATGAAATAAAGGAAGATTAGAAAAGGAGGAAATGGAGGAATATGCATAAAATTGCAGAGTAGAGTAGGACAATATATTATGGTTATTTGGAACAGTCAAAACTTTATTTATTTATAATGACCGTGTATGCGAATTAAGCTGGAATAATTATTTTACTCACATATTTACCAGGGGGTTTTGATTTTCGAACAGGAACGTTGAATTGTTCCTTATATAAAGAAAAAAAGAAAAAAAAGATTGATTTTGTATGATTCATAGAGATACGCGTGCGCATGCGAAGCCGAATCGTACATCGATTGTATTGACTATTAGTTTTTGAAATATTGAACGTAGTATGCTAGTGAAAGAGAAAATGTGAGTGCGAATGCCTTCTTGTAATTCGACTGCGTTTAATAGCTCCGAATTTCGAAGAAATCGTTTGATGTACGAGAACGTTCTCGCGCTGATCGCGGATAGCGTTGCGAGAGTAAGACTCTAGAAACATGATAATGTCCTTAACAATATAAGACGCAAACAAAAAACAAAGGCAGAATAAGTATATTATTTGCGACTGTTATTTTCTTATGGCTCATATGGAGTCCCAAGCGTATACAGATATATACATACATAACATGAGATTTAGTTACATATAAATCGAAAATCTCCATAAGCTACCAGTAAAGTTGCAAAGTAAAGTAAAACTACAAAAAAATTATAAAGCATATATGAATAAAGATAAGTAAAGTAAGAAGGAATATGGGGAAAGAAAAAATATAACTTTTAAGTTTTATGCATTGTGTGTGTAAAGAAATGCACAGTACATGCGGTTTTCCGATGAAGAATTTTTGTTTTGTACAGCGGATATTGTGATTCCCAATGCTGAATAATACTGAAGTAATAAAATAATGTTTGTTGTACTCTTTAAGCCCAGTAATTATTTCGAAAGGTTTGTTCGTATAATATTTGTCAATTATCATTGCGTTTTTCGTACTAAATAAACAAATTGCTTGTCAAAAAAGGAGAAATGATAACATGAAAAAGCATTTGTAAATTGACATTATTGAACAAAGGTTGAAGAAATAAAAAAAAGACTTGATCATATTACAAAACAAATATCATTATTGTCAACAATTGTAATTATTTAAGAAACCTCTTAAATATGGTCACATTGATTTTATGTACAAAACATTGAGTATATATGTATGACTATCTGTATAAATACTTAACATTGTATCAATGACTAACAAATACCAAGCAGTCTGCAGCTTGAACCTCTTTTCCTCAACAATTTTTCAAGTGATCGAAAAAGATGCAATTTGATAGTTTCCGTCGACCATTGACAAATTTTCCATTCGAAATTCTCCACGTATGTTACTACTTTTCAGGGACTTTTTCAGGCAAGACGACAACACATCGTAGTGGTCCCAGTCTGAGAGTTTCTTGAATACCGCGGAAGATCATCATGATCAAAGATGTTTCGCCATCGTGCCGTCAAGCGCAGCTCATCAGGCCTGTTCGTGTATTGTCACAGACTTCTCTAATTGGCCGACCTTTTGTAATTACCTTGGTCTCAGCCAGCGTGAAATTGTTTTTGTAAGTACGTCGCAAACTACGTGGATTTGGAACATAGACCTCATATGGAGACCGACCATTTTCAATCACCCATATGGTACCGGATTCTGCGATTCTCAGTATTGACATTAGACCCTGAGCTACCACATACGGACTAATTGTAAGAAGAAAAACAAATTTAGTAATGAAAATTAGTTCTGTTAATTTTCAAAGTAAAATTTTTATGGAAAAGGACTCACGTTTGTATCGACAGCTGTTCGAGATTTTTTACGAAGTCCGCCTTCATAACACGAGAAAGTAATCTGTTTGGACTATTCACTGTGAGAGCGGTTTCTGTCAGACCAGGACACAGAGTTATCACACGAACACCAGTCTTTTCGTACTGGTAAGAATCCTAAAGTAGATTTACATTAGTTTTTTTATTTAATCAAATTTGCTGTTTCTGATATCGTGTGTTTTGTAGGCTGATTATAATCTCTGAAGGAAAGCAAATGATATACGAAATAAAAAACAAATTAAGGTATTGAGAATGAATGATATTTAATAATAAATCTCATCATCATCAGTCATTTTTCTTTTTTCTTTTTTTTATATTAACAACTAATAATAACAAATATTTTAACGATAGTGCTTTTAAAATTACGAAATGTATATCATTCGATTAGTTCAGTCAAATAAATATCTTACCGCTAAAGATTGTGAAAGACCAATGATAGCATGTTTGGTGGCTGTGTAAATCGGAAGTTGAGCAGTGCTTTTAATATCTATATGTTGACTAATATTTACTAAAGTTCCTCCGTGTCCAAGTTGGTCTCTGCTCAAATATTTGGCAGCCAGTAATGCGGTGCAAACCATTCCTCCCTGACACGATCGAGAAACAATAGAATACTTTTTGATTAAAACAAACGCAAATAAAAAATTAGAGCCCTTCATTACTTACAATATTAACCGCTATTTCTTTTTCCCATCGTCGTTCGTCCAAGATACCGGCATTATTTACAACAATATCGATGTCGTTCATGAAATTCGAAGCTTCCTCAAAAGCCGCTGTAATTGAAAAACGAATAAAAATTAATATATAATAAAAGGGAAGAAAAACACATGCAGGTAATTCATAACATATATCACAATCAGTTGGTTTCTAAAATCAAAATATTTATGTTCTTTTTAGATCAAGGTCCAGTCAACCAGTTTGCTTCTATCGTATATATTTTATCAGCTATATTTTAGAAACTCGCAAAAACTTAATAACGTGTTATCTAATCAATTATTGCTCTGTATGATACTGTATTTGATGCTCACCAGCCATAAGTTCGTAATTGGAGACATCGACGTGGATAAAGTGCACCTTTTTCTCGCCATAGGACTTTTCTACGCTCGATTCTATTCGCTTTCCGGTTTCAGCATCAATATCTAATATAGTTATTTTCTAAAAACCGATTTAATTTAAATGATAGAATACTTTTAAAATTTGATGTTATCTCTGGAATCGATTTACGAAAACACTTACGTTTGTACCGTGTTTCAAAAAATGATTCATAAACGCATTCCCTAAACCTGCAGCGCCGCCGGTGATAAGCACATTTTTTCCAGAAACCAATCCATTTATCGCCTTCTCAGACGAGGAAGATCGTCTGCTTCTAGTGTCTTCATTCTCTGTAAAATTCACGCGTCATTAAAAATATCGTTTTACGTTTACGTAACAACTAAACTTTCATAAACAAGAGTTTTAATATTAGAATGTTCAAATGAAATATTTTAAAAGTATTGAAATATTCGAAGATGAAATTGCCACTTTAATAATGACACTTTATTGCGTGACAATTCGTTACTTCTTTCATTTAATAATAGCTTTTTTCATATAAACAAAAAATATTCACCACATACTGAAAAATCAATTCAAGAATCCTTCGATTTAATTCAACCCAATTATTCAAAATTATTTAATTAACTAATTATCAAGAAAAATTAATTTGAAATTTATTAAGGCGAGAAATTTTAAGCAAAATAATAGCATCTTTTATTCATTTTTCAAACTGAACTCATTCGAGTAAATGGTACTCTTCTTTATATATTTTATTTATTCACTCTAAAAGTACGCTTTAAAACGTACCCATTTTTGTCTAAAGGAAATCGCAAGGAAGTCGCAAGAGAATCGGGCACACGAGATAACGTTTACAAAGAATTAGAAGCCACAAGACGGGGTTAACGTGTCTCAGTATACTAAAGTTCGATCGGTCTTTGCCGATGGTATTTATAAGCCAAGTCTTGGATTGATATCGTGGAGGATGCCCCGTGGTTAGATGGATAACAGGGGCCGACCGTTTCTCTCCTCTCTCCGCTTCTATCCACGATGGACGATGACGAATAGCGAACAGTCGATAGCTTCTCTAATTAACCCTTCCCATTGAAAGTAATTAATTCAGCCGGGATCTCTTATCGCGCATTTGCTGATCGCTCGGAAAGGAATTTCAACGCAGTGGCGGCGTCTGCTCTCGCGATAAACCCAATTACACTATGCTTCGATGACTGCAGTCTATCGATAAACACGATTTCTTCTGTGTTGTATACGCAGTTTTAATCGTATGCGTCAGGTAAAAGATACGTCAATGAATGATGTGCTAATAAGAATTTTAGTTAATTACAATCGAAGGTACAATTTTAATTGAATTCGTTGTATTTTATTATCAATTTGGCAGTTATATTTCTGTATTACGGGTATAAATGTTTTGTAATGATACTTTGGATATCTTTCAAATTATTAATTTTGTTCTTTAATGCTTTTTAGGTTATGATGTAAACGTAAATTGATATTGTAATATAAAATTAGTATAATATTATTGTAGTAATAGTAGATTTTTTTATTTATTAGGATTAGTAAAATTCAATATCTATATAAAAGTCTACATGTTAAATTGTGGATTCTATTGAAAATATATAAATTATCATAAATCCTTTTCAATTTATCAAATTTTGTTGAAAGGTCTTGAAAAATTTAAAGCCACTAGAGGACTTGCAAAAATGAAATTTATGTATATACTTGGTATTATAAAATTTACATTTATATCCGTATTTAAATTACAATTATACGATACGATCACACTATCTTCTCAAAGGCATTATAATTAAATTATAATAGTATATATACATATATATAAACAAGAGAGTATTTATGTTGCGATAATATTAACCATAATATTAATTATGATTAATTGATATTGTGATTAATGATATTAATCATACTAATGAATATGATTAATTGTAATATTAATAATAATAATTATAACAGTTTTAGAGATTAAGTAAAATACGTTGCATATTCTGCACTAGATTCTTTATCATACGGTTACATCATTCTTTCACAGGAATTTCGCGAAAACAGAAAAATTACGAAATGAACTGTTAAATGTGGGAATGTCGTGTGATATCGATGCTAGATTGCTTCATGCGTATTGCTGATTCTATAAATGCAATTATGGTGCAGTGATCTTATGATACAAATTCTATGACCCATCCATCTCTCTTATACCATTGGTAATTCCTACAGGTCTCGGCGCCTATCCACTTTCCTCGATTCATCGTTGAACTTTGATGGACTGCGAAGGAAGGGCGATTAGAGGAAATCTCTTGTAAGTGCGTCATGTGATATTTTTTGATGTACTAAACTTGATTTATCAATGATTTTTTTCAATCTTTGACTTTACATTTGTTTGTTATACGAGAAGAAAAAGAAGTGAAAGGGAAAATCCGTAATACTGTCGAACCTTGATGACTCGAACCTCAAGAGGAGTGCGAAATCTTTCAATCACCGAGATTTTGTTTTATCGAGTTTTTCAAGTAAGAGAGTTTTAGGAAGAAAAATATGATAGTTTGTTACCGTTTGTACGTTGCAAATACGTCTTGGATTATTAGTTTGCTTTAGTTTGCTCATCAAATCTGATGGATTGAAATTTGAAAATATTTTATATATCGCAATACAATATGAATGTAACAGTTTTCTAAGGTAAGCGTTCAAATTAGTTTTGCAACGAGTCAGTGTATTCTGACTTGTGGAGGTTTTTTACAGCAGAATGGAAGAAAATGAACGACATTACAGTCCTATAGAGTATAGAGGATCGAGTCATCAAGGTTCGACTGTGTAATTCTTATTAAAATAAGGACAGAGGATAAAGTGACTTTTGAGAAGAATTATATTATTCTAAATTTCACTTTTCGCGATTATCTTCCTTTTTTATTCTTAGTTCGGTTTTTCTTTTCGTCGCAAAAGGCTGAAACTACTGTTTCGCCGGATGTGGTTGGGTCTCAAGCCTTGGAAAACATAGTTGCGCGGTGTCGTGTGGCGCGCAGCTGCGATAAAGTGTCGACGTACGCGCAGCTCGTGCTTCGGGGTCTGTTATCGCGAAAAAAGTGCATTTAATGTGTTCGTCTCGGCGAAGTTGTGATAAATCGCGGCGAAACCACGCGTTTTAAAGGCGCATCGCGAATCTGGTATGATTCGGTTCGCGGTGAACTTTACTCCGAGTAACAGGCCAGAAACAACGCATTCTCTTTTTCTTCTTCTTCTCTTTTCTCTTTCTTTCCTCGTTCTTTTCTGTTTCGTCTCTTTTATTATAGTTTACTTTTCAACGATTCCTTTTCTGCTTTTCAGTCCATTAAATTACATTCATTTTTCAAATAAAATAATTAATTTAAATTAAATTTTCGGTTCTCTCCATCATACTTTGCCTTTTATCTTAATATTTAATTTCTCTTAGTTTCCTTTCTTTTGTTTGATTTAACTTTCCTTGTATTTTCTTTATCTTCCTCTTTTCATCCTCCTTTTTCTTTTTCTTTAATTTTCACATATTTTATTTCTTCCACCAAAATTTGTAAGAAAAAGCAATGATTTCGACTGACGAATTTGATCGCATTGTTACGATATTATCGCATAATCGATTGAAAGTATTAGACAAACGGAGGTTCTAATTTTGGATGAAGATATAGGGTCTGCAGATTTAAAAACGAATTTTTTAAAATATGAATAATTATAAATTTTACAATGCGCCATTTACAATAATAATAACAAGGATCGTTTACTAACATTCAATGAAGATCCTTATATCGATTAAAAATACTTTGAAAGCTGCAGAAATAGATAAATATAAATCATTCGTCTCAAGAATACAAATAAGAACAATTCAGTTCTTTATGCGTATTTTTCGAGCTTATCATTTTAGAATAATGACGAACGACGTCCTGTTCTTTACGTTTCTCCGATTTTACCGTCGAAATTACTTTTAAAAATAATGTTCGTAAATAAATCATCACCATTCTTATCGTTTGGCATTTAACTAATCAGGCAAGTGTTTGAATTCTACACTAAACGATGTAAAATTTTCTTAACATTCTCAAGAAAATTTCACGTGCAATTGGAAAAAGACACCTCGATCTTGGAAGGATTAGAATTATAAAATGACAATTCAGTAATATTCTTTAAATGAAATTTTCACTGTCCATGATACAATTAATCGAAAAAGAATTCGATTCTAAAAGGGACGAGTTCGAAAATGGGAAGAATATTTTTATAAAATTGCTATTATTCATCATATACATAGTAAAATGTCAGATGCAATTGATTCTGAATCTGCACAGATTCTTTTCTGTATCATATATGTACGTAGATATCTTTATGCCATTCAAAGAATATTATTCGAAACCTTCTACGGCTGACGAAGCAATCTGCAACTATAGACGTAGATATTGTATTAAGCAGAATATTATCAGGTTATCATTCACTCGATCTGGTTAGAACGTTTTGTACACGTACTCTAACGTTTCGCAAACGAATTATCTGCTACCTAAGAAGTAACTACGTGAACGTAAATAGTCGTCACCTTTATACAACGACACGTATTATACTAAGTATATGCTTGCATGGTTGGTACGCGAGAAAACGTAGGAAGGAACGGGGCCAAGCAGCAATCTCTCAGAGTTGTTGGTCTTTTTTTTTCTCTCTATACGATAAAAGATTCGAATCAAAGTTCAAGAGACCCATGGTCTCTCGATCAATCGAGTTTCCAGTGGTCCTTGATAAGAAAATACCGTAACCGCTAGTGTCCAAAAACATATTTTTACTCCCGCGAAGCGTACATTTTTTAGGGTTCTCAAACTGAATAAATCATAATTTTGTGAGAAATTTGACAGAAAATGAAATTGGCAGAAAATGAAATTTTTATTGGCGTGAATCATTATTTTTTTTATTGAAAGACTTGGAGCACTATCTAGTTAATTATTTTTCTTTTTACAAATGAAGATCGGTCGGAAGAAATATATCACAGCCTAGCCTCGTTGATCTTTCGATTTTTAATTGTTCAATTTTTCAATTCCAACAGAAGAGAATTAAAACTGTTAGTGATACGAGAAACCATTACAATTTTATAAACGTTGAATATACGAATGAATAGTATGAACGTACCGTATAATAGTTTAAGATAGACGACTGTTACGAACATAATAAGAAATATTTAGTACAGAAGTTAGTAATAATACTCATTAAACGAAGAGAAGATGTATCGATCAATTCCGCACATTAACGAGTAAAGAGTAAAGGTATCGATAATGTTACAAGCACTGCTGTTTTAAATTTATTTTGTGATTTACCACTGTCCGTGCCATCTTCCTGTGATAAATAAGCTTATGGAAGCATATCGCGCGTTTTTAGAGAAGTTAAATACTAATCACGTAAACAAGAACGATAAACTTTTTGAATATTAATTTACCCATTAACAATATCAGTGAATAAATTACGAGTTGTAGGTGTAGAATATAGACTTCTCCTTTACAAAGGTAACGATCGACTAACACGTAAAATTGAGCACATTGTGATTCCTTTTAAACAAATTAGGCTTAGTTTTCGAGAAAATAGACTTTGAAAATTTATCGAGTCTACAGGAACCTGGCTAATTGCTGACTAGGTAAAATTAAATAATCGATAGCAGTTTGTTGTACGTGTGAAAATAAGTTAAAAACGTAAAATACAATTTTTTCACAAGGTGCTTTTTCTTCGAGAAAAATAAATTTGAAAAGTTGTCATACTCGTCAATTAGGTCAATTCTTAACTGAACACGTTCAAACTCTATTTTCTTGAAAATATAACCGAGAGTGAAAACACTTTATTCTATTATATCTATTATTCTATATCCTTTTTTCACGAGGAATCAGGTCGTGCCCAGTTCTATAGCACAACTCTACGATTTTATGTATTTTTCTCAATTCTACGTATCTAAAACTAAATTAACTCGAATATTTGAGATACACGTTGTTTGTTACGTTGCCACACGATGATAGCGCACATCAACTGGCATGAATTTTTTCGACCATAGAAAGTTGGCTTATCTATAGTGTAACTGACATGCGAAGAAGTCGATAGTCATATGTGTAATTACGATGTAATTACTTCCTTTTCTGTCTTTGTTTGATGTATGCTTTCTTAACCTGCTAAATACGAGGATTTCATAAATTAAGTAAGTTGTGAGAAAATTCATAGTTATTGGAACGAGATATAAGTAAGTTAAATTAAATCTGTCCTTGTTTAAATAAACAGATAAGTGTGTATATGTATTTGTTAGATGCGTAAATCTAGACCAAATTAAAATTTTATACCACGGTGTTCTTTTCGAACGATGCCAATGTTTAAACGCAATCCGCTTTGGGTTTGCCATAATATAAATAAAATAATGAAAGAAAAAGATGACGTGTTAAATATGTAAATAATAGGAAAACCTACGGAAATATCGTTTCCTTTTTTTCTTCGTGTAGTTTGATTTGTCAGGTCGATTACAAACGCGTATTTTGCTTATCGCCATTTATTTATTACATTCAGATACTTTTATCGTAAATTATGCAAACATAAAAAACATCATGGGTAAGAGTAATACATACAAAGTAATATATACATCACGCACATAACATATTAATATTGTCTATTTACAGAATTCAGTGATTTAATCTATTTGCATTTTACGCTCGTTTTCTTCCAATATGGAATCATTATGCTTTTGCGGTAGGCTGTCGAACAATTGTATCTCGTAGACAGGTTTTCCATCCTCGCTGATCCATATACTTCCGTTCTGAGCGCATCTCACCACGTAAACCAGTCCGTGCGCCACGCTGTCCACTCTGATACAATAAAGCGGCTTGATAATAGTAATAAGGACATAGAAATAACGACAATAAGAAAAAAGGTATTAGATAAAGTTGAAAAGTTAGCGTCAATTTTTAGGTGAACGTTGCCAAAGTGTGTAATTAATGCTCGAATTTTAGCTTCAAAGAGTCTTTCAACAGTCATAAATGCAAAAATCCATTCTGCTCTCCTTCATCTTTGAAATATTATAATTCTCAGAAAAACCCAATCAATCGCAACAAACTTATTCTCCAAATAAAAAAGATACAAGATTCTCCAAATAGAAAAGATACAAGATTCTCATTCCAATATAATTCGAATATTTTCTTAATTATTCGAAGAACACGCTCTGCCAAAATTCTTCCAAACTTTGGACCTAGTTTCAAAACCAAATATTTCTGTAATTGTTACTTCGTTGAAAATACCTTCGGAAATATTTCTGTATCAGTTGATCTTGCGACGGATTTACTTCTGAATTTTTTACATTGGACATTTGAGAAAGCTCGGGACACAGCACTATTATCCTTACTCCAGTCCTTTCGTAATGATAAGGTTGCTGCAAAATTACCATCGAAATTAAGTGTCGACAGGCATGAAGTTGAGAATAACTATGTACGACGTTTCTCGATGAACCATAACGTACCGCGAACGAACGGCTGAAGCTAACCACTGCATGTTTCGTAGCGGAATATACTGGAAGCTGAGATAAAGAATACAGACCAGCCACAGACGATATATTGACGATAACACCGCCTTTGCCACCGGAGTCCTTTTGCATTTGTTGGATTCCTAGAAGCGTCGCTCGTATCACCGCTGTCTACGCAAATCGATCTCAATTAACGAATTGCAACAATAAATTCTAAGACGTTCGATATCATCGATATTACGCTGTTTCTGATCAGTTTTTCCTGAATGAAATGCTAGATATTTTTCGTTTAGTCGCAAGATTTTATATATATACAGTTAATAATTATTCATCGTTGAAATTATTTTAATGCGATAGAAAATCATATAATTATTCAAGCTATTTTACCTCGTTTATTTAATTTACTTTTAATTTCGCTGAAACTCCTAGGTTTTAACTTTTACATTTATGCGTTATCTTTCTTTCTATCTTGTTTGTTAATTTATTAGTTAAATAATCGAGAATCCGAGATAACAGAAATGTGAAAGAAACTTGAATGGTTCCAGCCATCGTCTAGATCTCTGATCCTAAGCTCTCTATTCTGTTGCAAGAATATTACATTCGGACAAACGTCGTGGTTCTTGCTGTTGCTTACCACGTTTACATCGATGGTTTTAGTGAAATCGCTCTCGTTAATGATACCAGCATTGTTCACTAGAATCTCCAGACCGCCGAGTGTCTTCACAGCTCTCTTGAAAGTATCTGTTACTCAAATCAAGCATAATTTAACGCTACTATTTTTCGTAGATTCGAAGGAACAGGTATTTGGATAGTTGATTAAAACGTAACGTGAATCAATAATTAATCGACGAGTATCTTAACAAATATGCTAATAATCGAAATAATCTGTAATGATTTATACGGTACCTGGCAATAACTTTGCGTGCTAAAACATATCCATATTAATTAACATAATATATCGAATTAATTAGGATAACTATCGATATTTGAAGAAAACGAAAATAAAAACCAAAGTATTTAGAGAGTTCCCTTTTAAAGAGGTCGAACCATCTCTCGCGAATTTCTTAAAAAGTCACTTCATCGGTTTCTTCAACGACGTTTAACAATCTCAGACAAAATCAAACTCATTGTCGTCAGTTACAACGTCGCGTATGAAAACTTGCATTGTATATTGTATAAAAATATAATTACCATCGAATTCGGAATTGTTCGCGACATCGCACTGGAAGAATATAGCACGATTGCGGCCGAATTCTGCGTTCAGTACGTTCATCGCTTCCTTGCCAGCTACCTCCTCGATATCTATCATTGCTATTACCTGCAATTATTTTTCATTACGAGTACACGCATCCACGTTTAGCGTAAATCTTTTATATCTTTTCTAATCTCTGCAGCAGACACACTCCGTTAAAGTATTAAACTTTGTTTTATTTTCTTTCTGCAGTCATGGTTATCATAGAAGAGTTTTTGAGAAAAAAGAAAGTCCGTAAGATAAAATGGTGAATCGAGTAAACTGTATTGCAAGTGTTTTAGTTTTAGTTTTTTTTTATATCAACTACTTTTGAATCGATTATCATAGAGAATTCTCAAAGAACTTGGTTCTCTTCATACTTGTGAAAATCAAACGAACACGTCACTCTCGCAGAAAGTTTCTCAATGATTATCAAGTTGACAAGTACTTACGGATGCACCATTTCGCAGCAGTTCTCTGCTAATAGTCATACCCAAGCCACCAGCAGCTCCCGTTACAATGACTCTTTTATCCTTGATTTGCATATTTTACTATATTATGCCTTTGTTGCGAAGAAAAATATGAAATAAATAGCCGACACTTTCTTTTCGTCCAAAATAATATAAATACGAGAGGAATCGTGTACTCGGAGTACTGTAAATTATTTTCACCATGTGGTTCCCTTTTAAAAGAGTCAAACTTGTCGATCAAATACGCGGTATGGTAAACTTGAAACGTTTGTGAAACAGCCTCGCGCGATTTTCACTGCAAAATGATTGCTGTTTTAATTGTCTCATTTACGTAGATAGGGAAACGAGAGATAAAAGAATCTAAAGAGTAGCGCGCGTGAGAGAAAGAGAGAGAGAGAGAGAGAAGAAAGGAAGAAATCTAAAGGTGAATTATTGAAATTGAAAATCGAAACAGACAGTGTCTTAGTAGCTACTGGATGTGTTTCTGTACTGAAAGTATTTCGTATCGAGCTGATACGAAAGAAGTTGTTTTCGTGTCGCGATCTTCGACCTCTTGCGCGCCATCATGTTTAACGAGGGCACGAATCTTTCGTTATCCGCATCGATGATCCATTGCAAAACGTGACGTCCCTTGATCTTTATTGCTTACGAGAACCGCGAGAAGCTTCGACGTGTAGTTTAGCGCTTTTGGTCGATCTTTGAAATAGTTCTACTTAGTGGTAAGATTAATTTTCATTTTACTTACGAAAAAGTGAATATTTTTGTGACTTACAGTGGTGTATAAAAGTTTCTGGCCAGATAGATTTTTCACTTTATACTTTAAAGGCGATCTCCTATCAAATAATTTTGATCAATAAAGTAATTATATAGCAGCGTTTATTTCCTGCAATATTCTTATACTCAATTCTAGTTACAATTCTTAAAGATATCGCTTTTCGCATATAACGTGAAAAATCTATCTGACACGATAGGTTTTCGCTTTTAATAATTTATTTGTTTTAAGAAAAATGTCGCTTTTACGTTACGTATGCTTGCGTGTAGCTTGCAACTTGATAAAGTACTTCAAATACCATTATTTGAATTTCAGTTGTTTCAGAGGTTTTCTTTAAGTACAAAATGGGACAAATCAATAATACAATACAAAAGATCAGTTATTCATCTTTAGAGCTTCACCTCCACTTTTTTGAAAGGTGGAAACTCAACAGCGTATGGTGGTTTTTTGTTTTCAATAACCCAGACAGCTCCATTTTCACCTTTCAGGAGAAACTGTACCATGCCTCTTCCTACGTGTTGCGTTCTGGTGATATAAAAACAAAAACAATATTCTGTAATATCATTTATATTACATTAAGGGCATCATTTCATTTCCTCTATATTCAAACAACTTCAGATTATGTTCGAAACTGTGAAACGAAGTGAGTAACATGTGAGTACTTACGGTTGTACCAGCAGTGATTCTTGCATTGTTTTAACAGCATTCTTTTCAACAAAGTCTAAAGATTTCTCTGTTATTTCATCTAAAATCGACGTTGCTGTGGCACCAGGGCAAAGCACAAGAACACGAACGCCAGTTTTGTCAAAGTGTTCCTGAAACAATTGGTATAAACGTATAAATTTTTGGGGCAGTATTCTTGCGAAATTACAAAAAGTATTTCTATACACTGTCGTTATCCAATGAAACGTTACTTTTTTATCAGATTCCACCTTTCATTTACATAGCATTAAATTTGTTTATTCATACGAAACTACTGTCAAACGTTATGAAACGTAGTACATTTACTTATCAGATTCCATTTTTCATTTACATAGCATTCAATTTTTCTTTGTCATACGATAGTGCTGTCAAACGTTATGAAATGTAATACATTTACTTGGAATCTATTAGTATATAAATGCTGTAATAAATACGACGTACAAAATGGAAATTCTTGAACAAACCAATACATATACGGCTTACAATATATAGCTTGTATATAAGAAATTGAATCGACACAAAGTATTTAATGTATACTTGTTAATTCTAAATTTATATTTAATTTTCTGAAAATGAATCCTATGACAAAACTGGCAAAAATTATGGCCGCGAATCTCTATCAGTCGTTTGTCCAATCTGACAATATACATTTGTTTATACAGGGTTGATGTACGGTTAGTGTTAATTCAGCACGTTAAAGTAAAAAGGAAAATTCATATGAACACACACTGACTATCAGCTTGTTTTCGAGTTTTGTGTTTATTTTGTAATACGAAATTACTTAAATGTACGATTTCGTGGCAAACGGATGATAGATCGTGCTGGTTTTATTCGATTCATTCAATCCATAATCATTCGATCGAAAGAGAATGAATTCATTCGATTATTAGCTACGATGGAATTAAAAAGTCTCTTGTTTCTGATACGTTAGTTGATAGCGTTGAAAATCACCGTCAATCTGGCGACCAAAATTGCCTACAAATCGTAAAAAATTGTAAGCTGTTCGAACAAACTCGACGATCTACGACGCCTTGTTGGAAAGTTGGAACAATTTCACTGAACGTAGGTACGTAACTATTATAGGTAAACACAAAACAAGCTGTTATTCCAGAACGAGATCATACGTCGGGAATGTATTTATATGAACGCTTTTTTTTTTATTTTAGAATGCTGAACCAGCACTTATCGTTCTTTTTGTGTGCTCGTGAGTGCAGACTCACTTTGTATGCATTATAGTTACCTGTATGCAACGGCTGAACGCCAAGACAGTGTGTTTAGTGGTGCAATAAATAGGTAATTCAGAGAAGATTTTCAGAGCCATGACCGATGCGATGTTTACTATGGTGCCCCCTTTGCCACCTTTGTGTTTGCCCATATAATCCAAAGCGAGCAAAGATCCTTGGATTACGCCGTTCTTAAATTGAAACGATTGATCAAATTACTAATCAACATTAATACCGATTAACGTTATCAAAAATTAGTAATTAGAAATTAATGTTATTACCAATGATGTTATAGTGGTGTCATGTTAGTTTCTAAACTGAGTTTCCAGAAAGACGAACTCATCAAATGCGTGTTAACTTCGTTGCTACATTACATAAGTATACGATTAATATTCTATTGTGAGGATGATATAAAAAATGAAGAGAATTTGTGGAGAACACGAATATGCTTTCTGAATGGCTCAATTATTAGCGTAATTATTACTATGACCAAGCTACAAACGAAAATTTAAGGATACAAAGAAGTACAGAATGTACGTAATGTATGTAACATAAAAAAATATATAAAGTATAAATTAAATAAATAAAAAGTATGGAAGTATAAAGTATCGAAGGCAAAGAAAGAAGTACAAAACAGAGATCGATATACATCCACGGTATATCTAATAACTTTACGTTAAATTTAAAGTCCGTTTACAGATCTACAGAAATGGTTTTTCAGCTGTCATCTGAGATATAATATATTCAGTTGAAATTATTAAGTTTCTCTATAAACATCGTAAAAGCTATCCTTTGAAACCAGTCGATCGTCATAGTGTTAAATGATTTTTCAATTTTACAACATGAAACATACCAATGCATTTTTCAGAATAATTGTTTCAATCACCTTGTATATAATTTGAAGCTAATGTTAATCATTTAACCACATTTCTTTTTTTTATAGAGTTTTTACTTTATAAAATTTTTCGTTAATTATCTTACTACATCATTGACGTTGTAATTTTTCTAATTACATATATGATAATACAAAACATGCAAATACGAAATAATAATTTTTTTAACGCGAAGCAAGTAACGAACGATATTATTTCTCCGGTTTTATAGCATGAAGTATGCAAATTTCAGAATATGCTTATAAAGCTCAAGAGATCGACAGCGTTCTTTGTCAACAAATACTTTAACTTACTCTTCTCTACATCTCAACAGACTTTGTCTTTCGTAGAAATGTTGTACTTACAATATTCACGCCAATAGTTTGCTGCCATTTTAAGTCATTAAATAAACCAGCATTGTTAATAAGAATGTCCAGGCCACCCAGAGTGTCCCAAACTTTTTTGAAGGTTGCTGCAAAATTACAGTAAATCATAATCCGATGAACTGAGAAAGAATAAATAAATAATTATCCTTTCTTAATTGTCAATTAACGATACAAAGTAAAATTACATTATCACTGTTATGAAACGCGATTATCATGTTATAGTATATCATTAGTCAAGTTAGAAGTAAATTTGAAAATATATACAAATGTTACAGGATATTTAATACAAGTATATAAACTATCTAACTTCAAGCTATAAAGACAAATGACCGACAAGAAACTATTTATTCCAAAATAATGAATGATAATTGTATCTGATTTCGCACATTCTTTTGGTTGGTTTTTTTCTTTTTGGAAAATCACAATTATCAATAACAAAAGATTTGATCGATACGTTAAATCGAGAACCCAAATAACGGGGACAAATGACGTTATTTTGAAAAACGACAGAGAACGAATGCTATGTGCAGTAGCTAATTTCAAAATACCTTCGAATTGTTCAGCATTGCTTACATCACATGGAAAATATTTGGCGGTTCCTTTGCCGAATTCTATTTCCAATTGGGACACTGCAATTTCTGCGGACGAGATTTCTAGGTCAATGATAGCAACTACCTATAAACGATATCATTATTTTTAACAAATAATAAGACCGTGGCAGGAAGTGAAGATTTTCATGATTTATTTATGAAAGTTTACCTTCGCTCCATCTTGCAGTAATCTCTCAGCATAAACTAAACCGAGTCCACTGCCTCCACCGGTGATTAAAGCTGTCTTGTCCTGTACGTTGTTCATTGTCTGAAAAGAAATTTTTCCTCTTCATTATTGATCCGTGAAGAAAAGAAGCAAGAAAACAAGTGAAAAAGATCCTAAGCAAAGAATGTGTAACGTTCTTTCTTTCAGAGTTCTGACTTTGACTAATTTATAGAATTAGACTTATTAATCTTCTGCACTCGATGATGAAATATCACTCTCTTACATGCTGACTGTACTTTCAGTGTTCTTGTTTACGACGATACGAAGTGTGAGAATAGTATTTCTCGTTCGCCAGTTCTGTACGATATGTCTATTGCTTGAAAAGGTTTTATAAGGTAACTAAGATATATAAGATTTACGACAGAATCTTCCTATTGGTTGATTTGCAATGATAGTGATAGCAAGAAGTAGTGGGAGAAGATCACGTTTGTGACGTTGGTGGAAGACTACGGTATTTCTTATGTTTTCATATTATCATCTAGCATCTATCTTACGTGAATATGTATTTTGTACTCTTTTTCAATGTATTATTCATAAAGCTGAAAAAAAGAAAAGTTCATAGAAAAAGAATTCTGTCGTTACTAAGTTAATATTGTCCCTATTTAATTGATCAATAAATGGAAAAAATGCAAATTTTCGATTCGTCATTCTGTCTTATGGAGCTATTTTTCATGAAACATTTTTTTCGATTCGATTTCATTCGAAACAACATTTTCTGTTTAACGGTAATTGGCAATATGTACACTGAGTAACGATCATACTGTAACTATCGTTGGTTATCAGTGTCGATATCTAAACTGAAATAAAAAGCTACTGACTCGAGAACTGAAAATAAAAATGAAAATGAAAGAACTCGAATAACTCTGGATTAAAGAAAGAAACATCGATAACCACTTTCATGAAACACTTACCGTGGTTTTTGCAAAATATTCGGTTTTCCAGTAGACGATATAAATGGACGTTCGAAATCAAAGAAGGACTGATTACAGAATGAAATTATGTAAAATAATATATGTTTTGAAAAGATTAATATGGAGCAATGTGTTATATAAAAGGGCATATGCATAAATACGTAATTTCGATTAACATGTAAGAACATAGATATAGAGGGTTTTAAGTCGAAAATCTAAGTTATTTGCGTCGCTACTATAGGTAGGCAAATTTTACTAACGATAAGAAGCTTCCTAGATATTGTTGAAGGCTATCCTGGCAGTTCCCTGCAAAGTCATTCACATTTCCTTCAGTCGATCTACATATTCTTTCTTTATGCACCAGTCTTTGTGATATTCTTTCTTGTTCTCTCTAAAAAATATTAATATAGTTTTGTCTAAAAATGATTAGTTTGAGAGAGATATGTTAACCTTATTTTTATTGAAAGACAAGAAATGACAAGGAAACATGAACATAGGAATACCGTTTTGCGTCTTTGCTTATTTGTAAAACGATAGTCTAATAAAATCTAATAAAATTAGTCAGTCCTTATTGTTAGCATTTAACAGCAGAAATAGCTTGGATGTTCGATTTAAAATCAACGCCCTGTATATGTAGTAATCTGTCTTACTCCTTTTTCATCTGATCTTACACGCGCCTTTCGTAATAAGAATAATCATTTGATAAAAATAAATTGCGTATAGTTAAAATGAATAGAATGTATTTTTTCATGGTTTTATACTTTCATATATTCTTTTCTTCTTCTGTTTTAATTATAATGTACATTACATCACGCTGTTACTTGTAGTTGTAACAAACGGAGACACTTGAAACATTATATAATAAATAAATAATCATTAACATAGATTACATTTATTATCCTTTTAACTATAATTTTGTATTGAACAGTGAGATTTATTATAAATTTTCAGCAACGAAACATTTCGCCTGAAACGCTGTTTCAGACAATTTACATTGTCGTATTTTATATTTTAATATTAAGAGGGGGAATCCCAAAAATTTTGTCTAGCGTCTGCTTTCTGCTTGCAACAGAGATAGGAGTATTTAAAATATAATAAATTATGGAAATCACGCGTGTCTTAATACCAGAATGTATGATTAGTTCACTTCTTAAATTATAGAAAATTAAGAGAAAAGAAAATATACGTACAGAGTTCGCATAATATGCAAAGATATATAAAACATCCAAAGCATTTATAGTACTCGTTATACTATTTGCTAGGTAAAATAATTCTTTACCTAGATTATATTCTTTCAATTACATATCCAATAATACGAACGTGCATAAATATTATATACATAATCAAATAATAACACTTACAAAATAGTAAATATGAAATATCTAAGTGAATTATGACTCGATTGCTGTACATATTGAACTGATTATGTTAAGGGATTCAGTAAACAATAATTATCAATGTATATTTTCTTTCCTTAAACGTTAATGAAGAAGAAAATTACAAACAAAATTAGAAATTAAAGAGAAACACGTACTGAACTTACGTATATAACGGCGCTAGACTTGGATTTTTTTAACTTAATTTACATACATAACTACATATCAGAGTATGGTCATATATGTACATGAGCGTACACCATATATAGAGAATCGTGATGTCACAAAGATGGCGGGCAAGAAACGCGCGTTTCCAAATCATTCAAATATCGGTAAAGTTTCAACTTAATTATTTTGCTTAACAAATAAATATATATAACGAAAATATTATTAATATAAATTTTGAATGAAAAAGGAAAGATACAGCAATCGAATTCAACCGATTTTTGCTATTCATAAGTGAAATTAATATTTAATTGATAATATTTTAACTAGGTTTGTCCCTCTGGTTACATTAATGTTTATATAGGGACTTTTAAGGCGCTATAACTAGGAATTTCGATCGCGTATGCAGGTTGATTGTTTTCGATGACGTAAATGGCGCCGTTCTTCCCGTGTTCGATTAATTGGATAATAGCAGTGGCTACATGTTCTGGCCTGTTAACAAATATTATTTCATTCAAATAGATGCATTTTCTAATGGAATCAGACGAGTCAAAATATCACGTGTACATTGAAATTAATATGTGAAATAATTCATTGAACTATGATAATCTATTCTCGCAGATATAATAAGATAAGATAAGATAAGATATACTCTATATTTTTCAGAACCAATTATATTGTGGTAGTATTTTAAGTATTGGTATTTAGATATTAAGTAAATATTTTTTTTGAACACCAAACAATGATATGTTGTTTAATCAGTGTCCAGTATGAATGGAAAATGGAAAATCAGTAAAGGGAAAGGAATTTTAAATAAGATATACATAATTTACTTTCAGCAGAATTGAAATGATACGTAAAGAACAGGGAATTCCTAAATCCGAGTGACAAATAGCAAAATTTATGTGATATTATTTTCAACGAAAGCTGCAAACTTTGAAAGTTTTGTTAAGATGTCCATAAACTACTTCATCTGCAACGACAAAATAAATGATCTTTTTGTATGAAATTGAAAATTGAGGAATTGGAAATTAGAAATGTATAATATTGCAAATAAACATATGTTCGATGCTGCAGCTGTTTTTTCAAAAAATTCATGGAATTTTAATATGAAAAATTGTACACTCTGCTTACGGTTGTTTCTGCATGGTGGCCATTGCCATAGCCGCGGTTTCTTCGTCGAGAAGATCCATAGCGTGTTCTTTGGAGGACATAAATCTGGCAGCCATAGCTGTGGTCGTTAATCCAGGGCATATCGTCAGCATACGGATACCAGTTTTCTCATAATAATGCTATGTTGGAGAATAAAATGTTTTCTTTCAGAAATCTTATCCACAGAAATGGCACTTGTGAGAATTTTTCACTCCTTTAAGAAGGTACGCACTTACATACGTACATAGAAATTACAAAAGCTTATCGCGTAGATGTGTATGCTCTATTTTATTTTAAAAGTGTGACAACTGGGAAAAAATACATTTTCTGGGACATCTTAAAAATTTCAATTTCGTGTTTATTTTAACTTAGAAGATATCGCGAAGCTTTCAGAAAATATGTCCAAAACGTATCCAGAATATTGCTAGATATTTTTGAAATAACTTTGTATTGAGTACGAGACATAAAAGCAAAATAAAGCGCAAAGTATTTTCATGTATTTTAAATTTTCATTTTTTGTATATTGCCATTCAAAGCAGAATTTCTTTTGCTTTTTTACCTTCAACGACTGAGTGAAACCAACAATGGCGTACTGCGTTCCGCCATAAATTGGCGCTATAGGAATGCCCTCGAGGCCAGCTACAGAGGACATGTTTACGATGACTCCACCATTGCCACCCTTGTACTTCCCCATAATATGTAATCCCAAGATAGTTCCATGAACAATGCCTTTCTATCAACGGCAAACAAAACGGTATTAATCCTCAAACATCAATTATCGTGGATGAGATTATTATCACGATTATTATCACGATAATAATTGTCTTTTACTTTTACATATAGATGAAGTTAAACGAATGCCATCGAAGAGGCTGCTGATATTTCAATAATTTGAATAAGCTACTCGAAGTTCAAAAAATTAAGAAAGAAATTCGGTATTTGCATACTTTTTGCTAATTATGTAAATGAATTCGGAAAGCAGAAATTTTGGGCACGTGATTTCACTTGTCAAATACTGAATTACGGGGTAGGCGTGGAAATACTTGTTAGTCACGGTATCACCTTAAGTAACAAAAGTTATATATATATTTATTTATATAATATTTGTATGCAGGATGCAGAAATCTCTTACGTAGTTGACATCGACCATTATTTCCCAATCCGCGTCGTCCATAATGCCCGCGATGTTGACGAGAATATCTAGTGTCTCGTACATGTCGATAACTTTTTTGAACGATTCTGCGTATAAATTAAATTTAATGATAAATATTATTCATTCAAACGCTCTGTAAAGGGTAAATAAAAGTGTAATGTATCAATGAATTATTGGACATAAACTCCTACACTCCTACGCTCGATAAACATTAGAATTACACATGGATTCGTAAAATGCAAATTTTATTACGGATTAAATCATATTTATACTAATGGATAAAAAGTACCTAGATATACACAAATACATAAAAGCTACGTAAGCATTATACATAAAGTGCCATTTATCTTTTTATCATTTCACTCGTGGTAATTGACTTTGGAGTATATTATGTAACAATTATCTTCACGAAATTTTCTATTGTGATCGTCGTTTGTTTGACAACATTGATTTAGAAGAAAACGATCGTTCCATCGGTTCCAGCTTATATAGATTTATTTCAGTATTATGCTGGAACATGCTTTCGAGATGTATCGGTTATTATGATATTACGATTTTTCCTTTCGCTTTGTGCCCTCGTTTCTTACGACCGCGGTAATCGTATCTAAGCAATCTAAATCTTATCAAGAGATAAAGAAAACTTTAATAATTTGCAAGTACCTTTAAGTTTTTCGCTCTTTGACACATCGCAGGCGATAAAGATAGCGCGGTCTTTGCCAAACTCGTTGTTCAATTCAGCGGCTGCGCTCTCACCACCGGAATCGTTCAGATCCAACAGAGCTACCGTCTAAAATATATAAAAGTACACTTATCACGCACAGCTGGTTCGCTCAGAGAATTTGGACATTTACCATAGAACACTTCTATGTCCATACGAATTTGAAAAAATTGGATGAAAAAAGATTGGTAGGGACAGAAGGACCACCCCCAATCTTGTCTAATCGAAACACATGTATGATCGAGTCTCTTGACTCAATTTTGAATTAAAACTTCGTGTACAAAGTCAAACATAGACTCTACAGATAAACTTGACTTTGAAACTGAACTGTGACCCGAATGACTGTGATTATCGATGTAGTCGCTTGAAAATCATGTTTACCCCTATTTGACTTTCTTCTCCTCCCAGGGATCAGTTTGTCGATCGACAATCTCAGTCTTCTAGGGTTACCGATTGGAACGGTATTCCAAAAGAATTAGAATCTCAACGATCCTCGCGACTTCCCCATGGAATTCGTTATTTTCGAAGCAGAGATGAAGAATTTGTACGAACTCTTAGGGTGGTCCTTCGTACTGTTTCCGAAAATCTCTTCCAAGTGCTGATTTTAGACGTGCAGTGTTCTTACGACTTTTACCTGATCGATCGATAAGCTAATCTTATATCTTCTTTTTGAATAGCATCATCAAACCTGCAGATAAAATCGAGAAAAGCCTCTTATCTGATATTTATCGATATTATTAGTTATAATTGGAATTATGTACATACATACATATATTTCTCTATACTAATTTTAGAACACATTCTTTCAGATGAATTCGCGTATAGAGGTCAAGTCAATTGCGCGCGACTTTTGTGTTATTTCTCAATAAAGGTTTGCACCTACGTACAAAGCTACTTGCAACCAACTATTCTCAATCCTACGCAGCACTTTGGCCACGATGTTAAAATTAATTTATTAACTATTGTATATTTTAATTGATCGAAACTAATCATTTGGGATAATCAAGGTGCTGCAAATACTATAACATTATATAACATAACATGTGACATTATGTGACATTATATAAGTTATTGCTCCTAAATGGATTAAGACGAATAGTCAGGTTATGAGAGTTTCGATTCCTAACGCTGCTGCGATTTTCAACAACTTTCTATATTTCAATCTCACTCTCGTTCTATCAACAAACGTGATATTCAACATAGAACAATGATATTCGACATAGAATCGAGTATGCGTACCAATAAGTATGTTTCCATATTTTGTTGAAACTTAGGATATTTCCTAACGTTATAAAAATATAATTGCGTAGAAAATGAGCGAAAGAACATAACAAGATTAAGAATCGAAACTCTCTGCATTTACTATATAACCATCGTTGCTACAATTTATTAAGTTTTATTACCTTCGCTCCGTTTCGAAGGAGTTTTCGGGCGGCGCAGAAGCCGATTCCGTTCGCCCCGCCGGTGACAAGCGCGATCTTACCCTCGATGTTCATGATCGATCGCTGGCAAAGAAACGAATGTTTGCCCGTTTTATTTCTCACCAGATACGACGGTGGTTGCCACGGCGTTCACGCGCGAAACCTCGCGAATCGAATATATCTTGGCGGCTGGTTCTTACGGCGACAGGTGACAACGGTGACCGATGAAATACGAGAAATCGAGAATCAATCGTATCGAGATCGTATGTCTCTCGCGGTCATCTGACGGGTAACGTGACCGCGAATCTGCGGGTAAACAGGATCGAATTATACGCCGATCGATGGAGAAAAAATTCGGCACGAGGTGCCATGGTATCCGCAAACGCCGTGTTTATTTCTGTCGATTTATTGAGTTACAACGCTGCGTAAGAGGAGAAGTATTATACAGGAAATATTTATTTGCTCGCGAAAGTACGCATTAGGTTGGTGTTGCGACCTCTTTGAAAAGCGTGCACCTAAAACGTAAGTCGCGAAAAGTAAGCGACGACGAGTATACTCGTCAAACACAGAGTACGTGTGGCTGTTACAATATAGAATTTAGTTACAATGAAACGACTATTTTACATTTTAATTTTATTACTGATAAGGCTCGTCGTAATACAAAATATTGCCATTTCTTTATGACGAGTATACTCATTAAAAACAGCTAACTGTTACATAAGTATATGTGTAATCTTTCGATTTAAAACTGAATGAAAAGAATTACAGGTAAATTAGATAAGAAATTGATCAAAATTTGAATCTGATATATGGGATTATTCAAGGCGTTTCTAGAATCAAAGGAGAAGAAATACAGCCAGAAATTTAATGTCGAGGATATTTGAACCGATTATGAGGAAACTTTGCGAATGTAGAGAAAAAGAATATTTAATGAGATTGTTATATTAAATATACGAGTTTCTTATAGTTTATAATTTCAAATAGGATAGTGATTCTTAATGATTTTAACAATTATTATTCGAATTTACTTGATCCTTCGCAAGTGCTCCATTACGATAGACTTTTTATGGTAAATAACGTAACTGCAGCTTAAAATTAATTTTTTTTTCAAATTCTTGTATCTCATGGAATTTAGCGATTCGTGTAGACACATGACAAGATCATAACGCATCATACAATATTTTTGAGATAAAGTAAATTTGCACTGAACTTTCACTTGTCTGTCAGTATTTGCAAAAATGTGAATTTGTACAAATATTCATGGTGTAATCATTTTATTAGATTTGGTCGGTAAGGGACGAATAAGATGAAATGAAATTACGTTATGAAGATCACATTACGAAAAAAGGACATTCTTGTTTCCATTTTTGCAGTTGCTAATATTTTATTTTACAGAACTTTATAAAAATATTTGCACAAAACAATATAGAAAATTTTTACTTTGCCAGTCCATAAGCTCGATCGATATATTTGCATTTAGGATAGTTTGTAATAATGTATTAATGTATTTGTTATCAATCGCGAAATATACCGATTAATTAAAATCAAATATTAAGGCGACGATCGTTAAAATTATCGTATTATCGATGGATAAGAAATCACAGAAACTTTACGTGATTTATACTTATAGATTTCGCAAATATAATTGTAGTAGTATAAATGTAGTTTATCTCTAAAGAGGACGCTTCACTAAACTATCGAGTGTCTGAACATTAACGACATAAGGTGGTTGCCCATCGTGTACCAAACATATAGCGCCATTTCCTTCTCTCTCCATCAACCGGATTATCGCTTTGGCCACGCACTCTGGCCTATGAAAATGAAAGATTAGTACAAATTAATAATTATTTTTATATAATTCGCTAAACGTCTAAAAATACCGAAGGACCTTATCTTTCTCGCTTATTATTTTCAGTAAAGAAAAGAATAATCATTATTACGTATTTGCTTCAGAAAATTTTATTAGCAACATGAATACTTTAACGACAATTGCCTCGTGCTTGTTAAAAAATTATTACGTTTAGATTGTTGTGAGTTCAGTTGTATAAATATTTTACACTTCGATTAATAGATTAAACCTACTATATGAGTATTAAATATTAAATTATTATGATCCTAAGACGGCTATTTCATATTTCCTAAAATACTTACGGTTGGTTACCCGCTGTTCTCAAACACATCAACGCTCTATTAACGTTAATGAAATTTAAATGTGGATTTTCAAAGTTGTACAAGTTTGTGATGAAGGGAGTGTGTGTACGGCCAGGGCATATCAGCATCATACGAACGCCAGTTTCATTGTAACTGAGCTGTATAAAAGAATGGTATATTTTAAGCATATTTTAATGTTTCCTTAATTTAATCGATCGTTGTAATGTCGATATTAATTTTTTAAATATTGTTCAAATTATTTTATTATTTAATAGTATAATAATTATATAATATATCACGCTTTAAGTAACTGTGTGCGTGCGTGTGTGTGTGTGTGTGTTTTTTAAAGCTAGTTTTACCGCTAAACTATTGGTAAGTCCAACGATGGCATGTTTCGTTGCAGCATAAATTGGATAATAAATCACAGGTGTCAGACCAGCCAGGGAGGAAATATTTACTATTGTGCCACCTTTGCCACCTCTGTGTTTACCCATTAAATCGATGGCCTTTAGCGTCGTACGTACGAGTCCAGTCTGCAATGATTATTAATTAGCGTCGAAACGAATAGTTAATCGAATCACATAGAAATGAAATTGATCGACTCTATCGGGATTAGTTACTTGGCTGCTGAAAAATTCATTACAAAAGCAACTAGCCGAGTATTGTATTTATTTTTGCATATACGGTATCTAATTTTTACTAGTACGTCTAATTTCCCATGAATGCATAAACATCCACATCTATAAGTAATAGTTGAATTTATTTATTTACAATTTAAAAAGTATACGACGATATACTTACGAAATTCACATCTATCATGCTTTGCCAATTTTCTCCATTGGTTAAAACTCCTGCGCTATTGATGAGAATATCGAAGCTCCCTAACAATTGTGTGATCTTATCGAAGCTCGCTGTTTAAATTAAATCGATCTATTGATTTTGATATTTTTTTCTAATGAAATAAGCTTTAATTTACTCTTGTTACTTATCGTATCTTACCATGTACTTGCTCATCCTTTGTGACATCACAGGCGAAAAAATCCACACGGTGTGCACCATGCTGAATGCCCAATGTATCCGCTACGACTCTTCCATTTGAGTCTGGTAAATCCAAAATTGCCACGAACTGAACGAAATTACGAATACAATTTGAATAAAAATTACCAGATTTTGTACGAGGATATTTTTTTATTTCAGAACTTTCTTCGTTTTGGTAAATCTAATACTTGAACGAAAATAACCAGATCGCGAACGTATCTAACAAATTTAAATTTAAATTTTCATCCTTACCGTCAACCAAATTTTTACAGTCAACAAAGAATTACCTCAGCCTTGTAACTCAAAAACTGTTCAGCACAGGTGCAACCGATACCGCTTCCTCCTCCAACGATCACTACAACTGCGTGTTTCACATTCATTCTTTCAACACTCTTTCAATCACTTACTGGGAAAATTCTTAAGAATAGTATAATTACATATAATCAAACACTGTCGAAAGTTCAAATAGATTCTTTTACTCTGAATCGTTTACATTGAAGTTTCCAAAACATCCTATTTATAGGTTTAGTACTTGTGTACAGTTTTAGGTATATAAATGACAGTTATACAACATAGACTACGTTCCAGATGAAGAACTTTGGATGTGTTGAGATATTTTGAATTGAAATATGTCTACAAGTGATTAGATATGTAAACAAACAATAGTACTATATATATATCGTAGCTGGAAACGATATAGCGAGGTCGCAAAATTAAAATTTATACGCTTGCTGTTGAAACATCTTAGGGGAGATAAAAAGCTCGAGAACTTTGTTTAAGCCTGTACGATATTGTCACTCGGAACTATTTCCTCTTTTTAAACAGACAGGTAAATAATTCTCTTGCAACCCTGAGCGTGGCTAGATCGATCGGTATTACCGTTTAAAGTTTAACGTTTCAATTTATGATCTTACTATGTACGTATACAGCTTTCAGCTACATACGTATCTATATACATATATATAAATAGTTCAGTGTTTTTCAACCTTGAATATTTTGGGAGCAATTGAAAATAACTTTTATTGTTAATATCGCCGCGTATCGTAAAAAGATCTCTTTTCTACTCTTACAGACGTTTTGTTATGTAACATTTTTATGTAATACGTTGTTATTCTTCTGATTACCTAAAAGTTAGGTTACTTTCAATTTAAGCAAGTTGAACACTTTGCCGCGATCGTATTCGTTCGACAGCCAAAGTTATAAACGTAATTTCTCATATTTTTCAAAATTTATATTCAACGTAGACAAAGAAATTAAAAACAGTTTTGCCTATGTTTCTTTTTTCATTTCATTTGAAGTACGTGTCTATATTATACTTTAGCAGAATTTGCTTGATTATATATCATATAAAGAAGGAAGCAGTATCCAAAGGTTTCAAAAACAATTGACGACGATCATGGTGTACGATGATATTCGTTACTATTATTATTATTATTTTGAAGCGATTATTAATACTCGATGTCATCGAAGAATCGTTTATACACGTCAGTCGTATCGTGTTAATGGCAAAACTGTCGATGATTTTGTTGTTCAACATTTGTAAATCTTTTTCCTATACATATAACCAACGATCGACCTTAGTTTACGAGATATTCGTAACAATGTACTCTTCTTGTACGAAGGTCGTGAAGAAAGTAATACCCGTTTTGAAATAACAAGCGTACAAATACGTTTTAAGAAGATTTCTTGATTTGTAACTTTGGCATGCGTGACAAGTTATTTCTCAATACAACCATCGGCTCTACTTGAACATTCATCGTAACGATAATAATACGAGTTTCTCTGTGCCTTCGTCACACGTTTCCGTAGACAGTTCGGCATACTTTTATTATTATTTTTATCTCGAAATGATATAATGGAAATTATTAACCATACTCTTACGCAATCGTCCAAACCGTTTCTTATTTTGCGCAACATTATCGGTCAAGTTTGACTCTTGAAATTTTGCAAAAAACTGCAATGAATATCATTTGCAACGAGACCTTTTTGAACTTACATATCGCGTACAATTTTTTTGTCCGGATTGAATTCAATAATTCATCCATCCATAATAATTCAAACATCTATAGCTCTGTCACCGTTAACTGCTGTAAATCGACGATGAATTCTTTTTACAAGAATTCCTTTACAGAAGCATAAAAACGTCACCGGCGGCATTTTTAGTTCGCATTGTCGTTTTAAACGGCTGATACAACGACGATATTCAATATTTAAACAGAAAATTTTGTATGACTCACGTCAATACGAGAACGAAGCTGCATGACCTTTTGTAAGTGCATTTCGTCGTTTTACATGGCTTCTGGATGTAAACGGGTAGTACTTTTTGGACAACCCTCGTAGTTGTGCGTCCGTGGCAGCGCATAGGTCGGTATTGATTGTTCAAATCCAAATGAAATCTAACTCTTATCTTCCGTCTATAGTAAGCGAGGGTTGTGCGAGCTTAAAGTCCCGTGCACAACTGCGTACGCGAAGCTGTAAGAAATTTCTGTTATAACTTAATTAAACACGAATATCATCAACGTATTGGATTCGAATTTAAATTAGTTTCTTCGATCCGGCAGCCTTGCGCCAATCTTGACCCAATCGGAATTCATAGTGTTGATTCCTATAACGTATTTCAAAATCATCGAAATCGGAGGAGTGGCAACTCTTTTGCAATTTTACACGTGTAAATTATGCTACGTATTTGTTAAATCGAACGTTTAAATCCTTCCCTCCGTTGTATGATTTTGAAACCCGCATCTGATCGTAATGAAAAGATTATTTGTTGGTTATTGTTCTTATTTAATGAAAATCTGAATATTCGATCAGCTTAGAGAAAAAATAAGTATACGGTGAGATAAAAAATTAGAGAAAAGCGAAGGGGAGAGTTTAAATATCTCCAGATTTCTCAAATTTGTCAAACGATCGAAGGAATATTTTTAACTTAACTATGTAAATATATTATTTTCAATTGTTAAAATTACTTACGTTGTTGGAAGAGATCACTTTTTTTCATCATCTTTCCATTTCTTTTTTGCACACATTTGTTTTTGGCTGGGTACACACACCTTAGGTTCGACGCATGGTGGTTCTATCTTCACTGGACAAGGCTGTTATTGCCATAAAACTTTTTTATTCTTACGGGAAAATATAATTATTAATATGTAACGTGATATTAGTAAATAGAGACTCGTTTCTTAATAAACGTAAGTATTAGGTTGTCTAATAAGTTCTTAAGATTATCGTCTAAAATCTGTCTAATCATCGATGCATATCTTTCTATTATTTCTTGTACATGCATTAAATATTAATACTTTAATGTCAAATATCTGATATCTGATGATATATGTATTCGTTTTTCCTGCACCAAATCATATAATTCTAAGCAATATTCATTCGTACTTCCTGTCGTATGTTTACTGCAGATAACGATAAGAATAACGCTCCTATGATACTCTTCAAATTGTAACATCAAACGCATTAAAAGCGAGCTTATCGAGCAATCAAATGCGTAAGAGAAGAAAAGAAGAAAAAAAGAAAAGCAACGTAGATTGAAATAAAAGTTTGAAAAGGGATTGATTTTACTTGTGCCTGATAGACTTTAGGGTCGACTTGTCCACCTTCTTTCTCCGGGAAGTGAATTAATCGAGGAATTTGATGGACACTGATTGCTGGTTCTACGAGCCATGCACTTCCGTTCTTTGCCCACGCTAGTATGTAGCTCAAAGCAGTTCCTATGTGATACTTGCTGCACATAGACGTGTGTTCGTAAACTATTTTATACGTCTATTGATATTTTTATAAGTATAAATAAACGAAAAAATTAGAATAAATAACATAGAATAATATATCTTTCAATGGTAGACTGAATTTTTATTTCATTGCTATGACATAACAATAAATAATATAATTTATCTATATTTTATTAACGTTACAATAACATGAAAATTGTGTGAATTACGTTAATAATAACCATACGACGATGAAATTTAACTTACGAATGCGGTATACAAATTGGCATTTCGTTCATTATTTTATTTGGAATAGGTTCTGGGAAATCTGGTAATCCAATATTGGAGAAACATTTGGTCGTTGGACAAAGGGCCACAACACGAACATCTTTTTCTTCTCCTTTATAATTTTTCTTTAATGTAGAGTAAAACACATATCATACAACAATAATAGATACAAAAAGCACAAATAATAGATACAAAGTGAATATTTTCATTTGTACGATTATATAGGTAATGTAAGATACCGCGAAATCTCTCGTCACTTCTATAGCTGGTTCTTTGTTGCAATAAACCGGAAAGGGATCTTCAGGCCATCCCATGAAACCAAAAATACTCGCGCAATTTATTATTATCCCGTTCGAGCCAGCTTGATCCTTTCCTAAAAGCTCCAATCCTATTTGAATCGTTTTAGTTGTAGCGTTCTGTAAATTTTTGTGATTAAACTGTTTATCCTTATTGTTCGTACAATTAGTTCGCGAAAGTACTTACGCAAGCATCTTTTATGAATATTTTATATTTACGTGAATTTTTTTATGACACACATGTTGTGATATAATCTTACAAATGTTATGTTCCAAATATTTAAATACCTTCGTGAACCACTATAGTTAATTTTACTTCTTTTATCTTAATTATTACGAACCTGTTTCGAAGTCGACGTTGGACACTTTAATGGTGGTCGTTCTTTATCGAGATTGTTGAAAAGGATGTGAACCACTTTAAGCTTGCAGAGAGCGTTTGCCAAACCAGCTAAAACGATGATAAAATAAAGTTTGTCGTTATACTCACATTATACGTATTACTCGTTATACTATATTTTATTTCTTTTTTATTATTATATTTCATTGTCTTCGTCGATATTAATTTACCTTGAACGTGACAATCACTTTTAACGTCATAATGAACAAACAGAGCGCGATTTTTTCCGTAAGAATCGCATAACTTTTTTACTGCAATTTTTCCCTCAATAGGATCATCGTCAGCTACTACGACGACCTGCAATGTTCGAAAATCCGAACGATTAGCTTTGCTCCTCGCTTTGAATTTTGATTATCTTTTCTGCCAACGAAATAGACTTGTTTACAAGATAATTTACTTGCTTATACTCGAGAACGTGTTTGTTGACGACTACGCTATACTAAACATGATTAATGTATTGCGAATGTTTATGCAAGATTTCATGTTAAATGTAGATTAAATTAATGTAGATTAATGCCATTAATGTAAATTAATGTAAAAATGTAGACTACATCAAGACTTTGATTTTTAAACAAGACAACAACTTGTCTCAGCAAACAGATTTTACTTATAGAGGCTAGTTTCTGATATATCGACGTAAAATGATTTCAACGAGCCTTTAACATTTTTCTGGAATGAAACCTTTTCCTGAAACATAAGAGACAGACGGTTCTAGTTTCGAAAATATTCGCAAAAATCTATCGGTACCGCATATCGAATTCTGCCTATAATTATGCGTCTGTGACAGGGTATGCGTTGGTGTTGGTTACGGGTATCTTTATGATTTATAGCTGATGATCTACGGCCATGATCGTATTATGTGTTCGTGCCGCGGTGTGTCAGTATGTGTAACGATTTAATTTGCATATGCAGCGAAATGAGAAGAACGCAACTTCTTCGTAGGCGATGTGTTTGTTTACGAGACGCGCGTCTCGATGGCACGAGCCTGATTATCGACCGAAAATATTACAATTTGTTATTATTTCTTTGGGTTGCTGTGAGTCATTCGATAATCGTCGATGATGGTCAAGTTGTATACGTTATTAACAAAAGATAAGAGTTAGGTTTCGATTACGTTATTTTATTTACGCCGTGATCAAGATTAATGCAACTCAAGATTACGGACGATAACTAAAAGAATAATACAATGAATTTTACTTTGTTTTTTGTGTATTCGAACTCAAAATACTTCTACCAATACCAGTCAAAGTGACTGGTACTTGTCCAAGTGTAAAAGAATCTTGCAATCTGTTTATCGAACCCCAATTAATCAGTTTCCTCGTTTTGTACAACTTGCCACACGTTTTTTAAATTTTTACTGCGTATCATTCGATATGCTGATATCAGTTATCAAGAAACTTTCGGATTGATCGCTGAATCGCTAGATGCCAACACTAGAAATACCACACCAGTCAAAATGACTGCTTCTACAATTTCATAAATTTGTCAACCCTCGTTTAGGGATCATAGTCCCAGATGGATTAATAATACCAAAAATTGTATTACATAACATGGAATTGCTTCTGTAAGGAAGTAATAAATACCAAAATATTCTATTATTACGTATTTTTTAAAGACCAGTCATTTTGACTCTTTTTTTGGTTGAAATAACCTCGTGTTAATTATCGGTAGTTCTAGTGTTAAGTAACCGACAACGTATTAAAAAATCGTTGAAATCATTTTACGTTGATACGTGAGATCTCGTTGGAAGTAGAAAACACTAACGCGCGCTCCTTTACACAGGAGATGATCAGCCGCTGCAAAACCAAAACCTTCAGACCCACCGATCACTATAGCGTTCTTACACGAAGGCTCCAGAATTGGTTTAGGTAATTTCTCGCTAAAATTCCATTAAAATTTCGTTGAAGATATAAACATCAGCATCCGAACAAGATAACAGTGCTATACAAACGATATCGTTTATTTTAAATAAAGAATAAATAGTACGATGTTAAAAGTATCTTGGCAAAATATTAGTAATTTCATGGAAAATTACCAGATCGGTTTTATTATTTTTGGCCCGTCATCTCCTTTACCCTTTTTATTCTTCTTTCGATACGCTGTTGGAGTTGCGTGAAATTGACACCGTTCGATCTTCCACAAGCTTCTGAAGTAACAGAAGAAAACGCTTATGATCCAGTGGAGAACTGAGGAAGAACGAAGTATACACTTCGAAGATGATGAAACGAAGGTACGTCGTTATTATTTATGAGGGAAAATATCAATATTCAAGTAGTTTACTTTGGACTCTTATCCAAAAGGTTGATGAAAAGCGAGGTTATACATCGTGATTGCATGTTGAAAATTATGTTGAATCTTTCGCCGTAATTACTATTACAATGCCACCATCGTTAAATAAAACATTAGAGAAAACAGCGAAATTAGTAAAAAAAGAAAAAGAAACAGAATCAAAAGGGCAAACGATAAATCTAATACGAGTTGAATGAGACAAGAATTTAAAAACTCAAGTCGAAAGTTGGACAGCTACGTTTCCGATATGCCAAAGTCACGTGTAGTTGTTTGTTTTTCTCTCGATTAACTCGTTAACGATATATTTCATTTTCACTATCTATGAATCATTGAATTAAGGAAAAAGATAAGAAAAAAAGTCGCTGATTAGGAAACGAAATTTATTAGGAAATCGATTTAATTGGAATATTTGACGAGGAAACGAACTTGTTACTTTTACGACTTAATAACTTTAAGGTATTTAAATTACTCTAATGCTGATACTATAATTGAGTGGTTTTGTAAAAAAAAGCTATGCATTTTATTGGCTAGGCTTGCAACATACATTTCCAGCAAATTATAACAATTTCCACTAGCTATCGATCAAACTGTCGTGTCGATAAAGATCGTGCGATGTTATATTTAAAGGTGCGGCTGATCTTCGATTTTAGATCCTGTGGATCCGCTTCTTGTTCTTGATCTCAGATTATACGTAATAATCGTGTAATAATAATAATTTATATAACGATTATAATCTTTCAAAAATTTACCAGCTATTGTATTGCTTTTTATTATCAAAAATTTCAAGAATTTTTCACATAACGGAGAACATCGTAGTAAAAAATAATATGAATATAATATTAATTGCTAAGTACGATGGTGGGGACAGATTCTTAATTTGATTAGAGATAGACGAGGGATAGATTTTCAATTTTCAAGAGAGTATAATCGTTCCGAAGAAAATGTAATCGGGACAAGAGAGATGTTAAGGATGTTCGATGGAAGAATGGACGATTAGAATGTATAATAATTATGATTTTTCGTCGAAGACGTCGAGTTTAGGCCTCGATTTCACTGCATCTAAACCTAAGTTTCTTCGTTTCTTCTTTTACATTGGTCGTCCCCGTGTTTACGAATTTGTATAAAATATTACACGCACGATTGATCGTTCTGTTCTTGGACAAATCGTTTGAATCGGTTTCTTTCGTGATAATAAATCTATCCTCTCGATCGGTTCAGTCGAAAGTTTGCATAAGGTAGTCGCAAACGAGGGACTCGATCTTACGCGATTATCGATTTTATTTTATAAATGTAGAAAATCGTTAACTTATGGATGGAATGAATTTTGTTCAGTTTCTCAACGTTCTCAGTATACATTTATCAATATCGTATTAACGTACTGGACTGGAACATATCGAGTCACGCCCGTTTGCAGACACTTTGATACGTAATTTATTGTGATCGAGCAATTAGAACGGAGTAGTAGAAAATTTAAAATGTTATTCGATCTTGACAACTACCATTCATTTCTATTGATATTCGCTCTTACTGTTAGTACATTATACGATTGCTTGCATCCAAGTTACAAATTGGACAGTTTAGTGTGTTTGAGGTAAATTCATTTATTTTAATTTTAAACGGTTAATTATTATTATTATTATTATTAATATTATCATTATTATTATTTAGTTCGAGTCGTTTTATCGCTTTTTCTTGCCTTATTACGTTACTATAAGCCTAACTTAAAAAACGCTTGTACATTTTGAACATTGAAAATTTTTCAAGTCCAAAGATCAAAACCTTGTTCGATTTTTTTTTTTTTTTTTTAAATGGCGCAGATTATGTTACGTATCTTTACACGAAAGGTGTTACATTCCGGGAAAAATTGATTAATGATAATAATCGTCGATAACATGAAATTTTACTTATTTTACTATTCAAAAAATATCGAACAAAGTTTAGTCTGAAACCTCCACCAGTAAAATATCTAATCGGCTTGTGTATCTATTATTAAAAGATCGGAGACAGGTTTCTTCAAAGGGCTTAGGGAAGGTGTGATAAAATTCATCGTACACCTCTTTAAATATTACTGCCAACCATTGTACACGACTATCTAAGCAAAGTCCTTTGATTTTACAATTGTTTATGAAAAATGGTTAGAAACCTGTTGTGCAGAGTCGCGCAGTATAACAAATATGTATAAGTAAAGAGTGTTGAGGATATATTTTACAAAGTATCGAGTCTTATAGGGAACACATGGCAATTGTTAAACAATATAAAATCCAATATGGTGATTCTGATTTTTCATTTTCATCGAAAACGTTGTTCGTTCGACCAACTTTCGATTCACAGCGTATATTTAATTTTTTCTCGACATTTAAATTAACGCGTTGATCGCCAAGGCAGTTCGAGCTGACAGTGCATTCGAAGATAAAGTGAAAAATGTTAGTTTCACGTGTTAGATATACAATTTTGGTTTCATTTTTATATCACGTGATTGTTTAGATTTTTAGAAATAGCAGGCTTCTAATGCCTAAAGATGTTAGGGAGGTACATAATTTAAAGTTTTCATTGCAATTAACAATTTTTCATCAGCTTGTTAGAACCATTAATTTTCAGGTATTCGTAAAAATTGTTTCGAAAAGCGAACTACTCACTAGGATAGACGTGCCACGATTATTCAATTAAATTACACCATCCAACGATAGTGTCAATTCATAAAAACTATAAAAATCTGAGAACTATCAATTAAATGATGAAAGGAAGCGAAGTTTTTCATCGTTAAACGATTGAATAATTAATAATCTTGTGTTTTAAATCGATTTTCTCAAACAGTTGACGTTTCTTTAGTTACGTCATTGGTCTGAAATGAACATGAAACGAAAATGATAAATGTCAAATGTGTCACTCGACGACATAATTGGGAGTATTCTCCCTTTTCACGTATCGTTATAGAAAGAACGATTCGTATAAAATGTATAAACTTGTTTTTCTTAAAATGCTCACATCGTTACTTTTCAATCACGTGATTGTTGTAACGAATGAACACAAGATAACATCGAAGGTCCTCGATTTCTATGTAACGTGTATAAATAACGTGGCGATAAACGCGTTAATGAGAAACTTACAGCAGTGCATGACTTCTCGATTTATAGATTATCATTTGCCTCCTTCAGATTAACATTGTGACGTGCCATTATTGAAGAATTTCCTGTGAATTCCCATCGAGTACACTCTCGAAGGAAAATAGGAACGGACACTCGAGAAAATCCCGTTAAATTATCATATTATAATTAAAACGAACGTTATTCCTTCTAAATCTAACACGAACGGATAACAACGTACAAAGAAACATTCTCATCGTACTAATTGCCTTCCGTAATCTTTGGCAATAGAACTGATGCATCCTTACACCTAAACACGTGTTCTTCATCCCGCGTAGCATTTCACGCTTCCTCGATGATCGATCCTTAGGTCGTTAACTCGAATTTACCGTAAAATTTGAATTGCAAATAAATTTTAGCTTGTGGATACCAGAAATATTCTGGAATATTTGCTTTTCCTTTTCTTTTTCGTAGCGATGATGAGAGACGATGAGAGGTTTTGTATGTGGTACGGCACAGCTATTTGAATTCAAGCGAGTAAATTCACGCGAATCGTGACAGTTAGGATCTTAGTTTTTCGGGAATGTGATCTCGTGAGGAGGTTGGTCCTTCTCCACCAGCCAGACGCTTCCACTTTTGCCTGTGTTTAGAATCTGGATCAGCGCTTTAGCTACGTGTTCTGATCTGTAACATATTAGATCGTTTAGTGAATTTTATAATTTTTGTTTAAGGTTTGTCAATATATATATATATATATATTCACGTGTAAAATATTCAAAATAAAATATCCGCTATAACTATTTGTAGGTTCAACAAATTTCTACACAGAGAATTCCTATTCAGTTCTGTTGTATAAAGATATGGAACGTGATGAAAATCTACAGTCTGTTAACGATCTTTCGAGGTGAATATGAAATTATTCATTGAATAGCTGTAAATATCTCAACATATTTATTTTTAACTAGTCACGAGTAAACTTTTGTTGCCGTGTATAAAATTAAGTTCGCGTATGTAAGACAACAGATGTATAAGCATTTTAATAAATATTTTAATATCTGCTATCCCTAGAAATAATTTCCTTAGTTCATTAAATCTGGCTAGCTAAGGCTACCTTTTATTTTTTCTAAACGATAAAAACGATATTTCTTGCTATTCTTAAAATTGCATCGGTCCATAAATATTTCAATTATTCCAATAATTGACAGAATGCAGAATGGTAACATGACTTCTGTTGAAAATATAAAACAACAAAGACGCGGCAGTATCCTATAAACGTTAGAGTAAAACGAAATCTGAAAATTAACCTTTACTATTATATTTTATATTTGGAAGCTTGTTGAAATATTCCATTGAAATTGTAAGATAAAGCAGCGCTACAGAGGAAATCTGTGCTGCTTTTACAATCGAAATTTTAAAAATGTTTCGGTTTATGTTTCAGCCGACTACCAGCGTTTCTAATAGCATAGAACGCTGTTCAAAGGGATAAACGAATTAATAAGAAAAGGGAGGAAATAATTTGATATTATAGTTTAACGACAACCATAGTCAAATAATAAGAGTTTGTGTATAACATCGATCGTATATGTATTTATAAAACTGTAACAGCCATTTCCGCGTAATTTCACTTTTCCGCTATACTGTAACATCTATAGATACAGGGACATATCGTAATACAGAATATTAAGCACAGAATAAATACACAATAAAATCAGATTAAGAATTGTTTGCGATTTAATGAATTTAATCTAATGTTTGATTAGAGATTTTAAACTAAATAACTTGACAATTAAAAGCTAGATGATGATATAAGAAGCTATAAGGAGATTGTGTAATATCTTAATGCTAATATTATCCTAACGTTATCATTCTATTTGATAAAGAGTGTGAATTATAAAATATTCCATTATCATGATTGGAAGTATTATTACCTTTGAGGAACTGAACTGGCGACGTCACGAAGCCAAGCGTCTACGTATCGAGGCCAAAGCAATTGTTTACTGACATCTCCTAATAATTTGCTATCTGTCGCGCTTGGGCATAATGCCATCACCTTCACGCCGGTTAAGTCCACGTGGTATTGGTGCTATGGCAAACGACAACAATATCAAACTGATTCCCACGATTTCCAAATCTTGTAAGTTAGATCAAAGATAAATGACGATTTTTATACGGAAAATCTATATATACTGGATATTTTTGAACAAGTATCTCGGAGATTTTGCTTGAAACTTTCTGTAAAAAAGGATTTGAATTGATCGAAAGGTATCGTAAAATAAGAACATAAATACATCGATCGATTTTTATCCCTGTGACATCAAACTTTATAGATTTAGATAAAAATGAATCATGATGTTCGTGTAAAAAAAGAAGGAAGTCCTGAATTGTAAAATAAATACGATATACATGTATATGTATGATATCTATGCCTTTTGATAAATTGGATACAATGTAATTTATGACATTCGCGTACAGAAGTGTCCTAAATTAAACAAACGTAATGTCTCTCGAGGGAATCTCGTGTAATGCACATGCATATGTAGAGATAAGTACGTATCTATACATATAAACTACATGTTACTAGAAGATTATTTATCTCTCGTATTTTTCCATAATAACTTTCTACGATTGTCTTCTTAGCTCGTGATCTATTTAACGCGTGAACTACGAATGCAATTTTATTATTAATCATCGTCAAAGTTAATTTACCCCAAACGCTCTGGTGAAGTTGACGATTGCCGCTTTGGTGGCAGAGTAAATTGGAACACTCGCATAAGGGTTGATGCTGACGTTGCTTCCAATATTAACCACTATTCCACCCTGGCCACCCCTGTCCGTTCCCATAAATCGCTGAGCGAGCAAAGTTCCGCGGATCACGCCATTCTGCAATAATTTCAACAAAGACCTCGTGCAGATAAAACAGAAAAATCAGGAGGAAAAGGAAAGAGCGTCGAGAAAGTTTAGGAAGGTGTTGAATATTAAATACTCACAACGTTAATGTCCACTTCCAGTTCCCAAAATCGATCGTTCATTATTCCAGCGTTATTAACAACGATATCGATGTGGCCGAACGTCGCGAACGTTGTTTGAAACGATTCTGCGAATTAAAATTAGTACGTTGCTCTGACGTAAATTAAATAACTATGTAAATTTAATTGCGATGGATTTCTGTAGATTGAAATTAATCAAGTATAATAAATCAAGTGCACGCGTGTGTATGTAGATTGAATGTTTAAGATTATACTTTGCATTATGAATATTGAATATTAATGTCAAATTTTACAGAGTTTAATTTTATTCAGTATAAATGGAACCTGGATCATTAGAGTATAATTATATTTTTATAAATAAGTTACACGCGTGTTGATAGGTAGAAAACGAACGTATGATTTCCATTTTAATAATCGATAAATCAGTTAGATTTTTCGCATTATACTCTGAAAATTTCAATTAATATTGTAATAGGAAAATATTTACCCTCGAATTGCGAATAGTCTGTGACGTCGCATTGACAGAAGATCACACGGTCTTTCCCATGTTCCGTAGACAGAGTTTCTGCTAATTTTTCACCCTCTTCTGAGTTTATATCGCATATAGACACCTATATATAGAAAAATGTAATGTATAATGTAATAATTAGAATAGAATAGAATTTTATTTAATAATGTTTTACACGTAATGCGTGGTAAAACGAGACATTATTGCCAGTAACATGACGTATTACTATTCCGTAGAAGTCGGTCAGAAGCCAAGATAAAACTTCACTGGAGAGCGATCTAAATATACGCGAGATAATTTTTAGCATAAGGCGTCGAAACATTCATGGAACGGTATGCATACTAAGTCAAGGTTACATCCTTAAGGAGGTTTCGCGAAATATAAGTATAAACTCTGTTGGTTCCCCTTAGCCCTCTATTAATACGAATTTTTTATAGCTACTACGTGCTATGGGGTAAACCCATATCGCTACTTCCCTTAATGAAAACAGCACTGTAAAAATTTCATTGCTACTTCACGCTATCACGACTGAAAATACGAAGCTTCTTTCTCGATACTTTCATTTCGTATCATTTCGTTTCTCCTTTTCTTTCTTTCTTTTTTATTTTTTTCTTTTTTTACTGTTTAAAAATTTTTCATTTTGAGATTACGAAGTGCATTTTATATGTTTGAATCGTATTTCGGAAAAGTCGTGATATATTTTAAGGTAGCTCGGATAAATAAAATCGGAAGAGGAATTTAAAATTTGTTTAAATAAATAGACAAAATTACATACTTTCGTTATTTATGAAATTTAATAAAAGCTTGCAAGAAACTGTTTCGTAGATATCAAACACGGTAACTTTTTAAATTAAACGGAAGCTATGGAAATTTTTCTCTCGCGTTAGTTTTACATTGAATATTTTCCTTTTTCTCTTTTTTTTTTTTTTTTACTCACCATCGCGCCTTCGTTTAATAATTCCACGGCGCAAGATTTACCGATACCGGAAGCGGCGCCCGTCACCAGGGCAACTCGCCCTTTTACGTCCATCTTCTACAGGCCCTTGTCAATTATCCGTCTGTAAATGAAAAAACACGATACCTATATCGTTCTTGAATAGAAATAAACGTTTCGTTCTTTCAGAAATTATTTGAAAAATATTTACACTAGTTGTTTAACGATAGCGAATATAAATTGACAGTAATAATTATCATGTAAAAAATTGTATACCGTTTTATTTGACAAAATGTATTTTATCGAGAGAAGTTTCAATACACCTCATTACCTAAACAGAAACATTTACATGGATCAATAGTAATTTTTTTCAATCGATAGAGATCAAAATTCTAACACGTAACATGTTCGAAACGTTCACAGCGAAATGTAAGGTAAATACGACAAATTTTCAGACAATGTGTTTTTTCAGAACTTTTTACACATTTTTTATACATAGCTATTATCTCCTTAGAATTTATAAAATTTGTATGAAATACTAAAATCGTATGCATCGACATAACAGCAATAATCTTGTTACAATGCCAATTAACTTTACATAAAGGATTTCTATAAACTGTACAAATCGTTCAAATACTTTTACGTATTACTGTGCGTCAACTATCGAAGAACGCTTCTAACTTTCTGAAAAATTTAACATTTTGCAAACCAGTTTCAAAGGAATCAATTTGAAAGGGCTGAAGTCAATCCGACGCGTCGGTTTCATCTTGAATCCGTTTTGAAAAGCACGTGCAAACGACTTCTGGTCTGCCGCGACGTGTGATCGGCCACACGGGTGAAATCGAATTTTACCGTCTCGTTATAACCATTTCGTACTCGACTTCCCGACGATGGGGATGCTCGTTCGGAAATAAAGGCGCCTGACTCACTGAATCCGCTTCGAACGAGTCGTTTACCACACGCTCCGACTGCCAGACTCCCGCCATGCTATGTCTATCAACTACGAACTGAGAAATTCATGAGAAACTACATCGTTCGAAATGAACAGTCGTGTAATTTCAGTTTTTTAAGCAATTTTAAGTATTTCAAAAAATGAATACATACAGCATTTACAGCATTTATTCTTAATGGAGAAACTTGAAATCTGAATTTTTCTTAAATGGGCTAACAATCGTAGTAGTGTACGCGAAGATTTTGAACATTTGTATTTGGATAGTTAAGTTGTCAGAGTATCATTTTTTTACTTTTATTGTTAATTGGGTTGTCGCTTTGTTGCGATACTTTCCCGCGATTCGAAAACGTATTTTTCACAACAATAAAGGGAAGATACTATTTCATGGAAAATAGCAATAGACTGACTTGAACCGTGATAATTTTTAGGGCTTTATATTTTAATAGTAACAGGATTTGATCATTTTAAATCGTTTTTAAATTGTTAATATTTTCGATTGGGAAATTTAACGGATGATATTTTAGGGAATTGGAAAATGCGACTTTGTATCTTAGATTGTTAAAACTTTTACTTTACTAAATCATTGAAGCGTATTTGTAACGGTAGAAGTAAGAAATTAGCGAATATAAGTTTTTACTATACATTTCAACAGTGATATCTAAAAACTTTTAAGTAATATTGGATATTGGGTATGTTGGATACTGACTGGAAATTTTTAAACATGCTAGCTTTACAATTTTTAGATAACTGTAACACACAATATAATAGTGCTTATTTAGTGTGTATAATAGCGTTTATTATCTATCTAAGCTTCGAATTGGAGATTTTACTGCGAGTTTACGAGGAAAATATATGGTAAATTCGGTAAAACGGTGGTAGTTTTAACGATTCTTTTAAATAGTTGAAATTTAGCATGGTTGAAATGTGATTATTCTACTGTTCCCCGTGAATCATAGATTTTATCTTCTTTCAGTAATTTACATAATGGGAATACATTCTGTTAACTATAGTTTGGCCAGGCAAAGTTCTGTTATGGTCACGAAACACGAAAATTCGTCTTTTAGACATCGTAAAAACACACAAAAACGATGCAGCTCGTTCTCTATCACCTGCTGTAATACAAAAGTGATTATAAAAAAGGGATTTGCGTTTATAAATAACTAAATAGAAGGGGACTTAAAATGTTCATGCAATTTCATATATATTTATAAACACGAATAAAGAAATTAATAATTAAAGAACCGAATTAGAAATCTGTCTCAACCATAATATATTACGATAAGCAGCTGTATCGCTTAAGATATTTTATACATTTCCCTGTATGGAAAATCAGACTGTTTCAATGTTGAGAAAATATCACGTATTAGATATAAAGCAAACTACAAACTTTCCAAAATTTTCCATTTCGTATCAAATGCAATTCATAAAATCAATTGCGATAAAACCAACAAACACAAATTTCGAAAAGAAGAATACGAATACCAACGATCTCGAGGAAGAATAAACTATCAAATACCTACATGCAATATGAAAGTCGAGGAAACTTTCTCTCGCAAACCGCGACCCGGGATCGTGAAATAAAAAATTCACCGCGTTCTCTCGAAACCTCCACCTGACTTTCTACCACGCGTCAAATAAAAGGAAGAACAAAGGGCGCAAGAAAACGTGTAACACAAAATAAACACGCAGAGCAGAAGATACCAGCAGCGAGTTGTGAAAACAGAACGAGAAAGAAAGAAAGAGAGAGAGAGAGAGAAAGAGAATGTGCAGCAAGAGGAATTTCACGCGGGCAAAGTAGAGGATTTCAAACGCGCCCCCATATTGTCTGATTCAAGCCTCTCGCGACAGTGAAACAGCATCACGCAGCTTCGTTTAATATTGCAGACGACGTGACACGAGGTACGAGGCAGCTCGTGTGTCTGGTAGCCGTAGATAAACCTACGAACACGTTCCGGCCAGAGAGCATCAAAAAGGGCCGATCTAAAAAATTCACGACGAGCTCGATCGCTCGATATCCGGCTGGAGAACCGCCGCCCGTCACGGTTTACCACGCACCTCTTCTCCACTTTCACCTACGCTGCCTCCTCGAAAACACTCGACCACCATTAACCCTCCGTGTTCCTACCGTCTTTTCATCCATAGTGCATGTACATTATTGTCCGTAAGTAGTTGCACGATTCCAAATCGTTGCAGATACATCGAAATGGTTCTGGAAATTCGCGATACCGTTCAGATCAGAGGGATTCTATAGCACGAAATAATAAGACGAAAAGCAAGAATACTGAAGCTATATTGGAAGCTTGGTTCCCGAGGAAATTCAATTTGGAAATTTATCAGGCATACGTGAATTTGTCTAATCTCGATCAGACAGCAATAGACGAGAGATTATTTTACGTGTGAAAATAAGTGGGAAACGTAGCGTACAGTTTTTTTCGTTCAACGCTCTCTTTTCTATGTTCAGATATTATATCATATATTTGTACGAATGTTTCTGATAAAGCGATCAGTGTTGAAATATTATCGCGAGCCATTGTACGATTAGTATTCCTTGGTCTTTCTTTTTTTACGTTCTTAGTCCGTGTTCTTTTCTCGGAGAAGACAAGCGGTCCTCTGGGGACAAAATTTCCCGTCGAATGGCAAAGAATGGCAAAGAATCCAGTTCACGGACATCGAGTGGTCCCGAGACAGTAGCCTCGAATATTCTTCTATTTTTTAAGGATACTGTGACACTGAAATTTCTCTGTTGGCGAGGTAAAATAAGAGACGTCGATGGAGTTTGGTTTTATGGGACTTTCGGTCAGAATGGTTGATGCGAGAAAAGTTAAAACCTTCTTCGATGCTTTTTCGGTGCTCTATAAATTGTTTGAGAAATTTGTTAGGTTTAGAATAGAAATAAAAATCGAAGAAAATCACCCGTCAAAACATAACAAAATTACGATATATCGTATATACTTCTTTATTTAATAGTATTCATCCAGTACTAGTTATATCTAATTGTATTTGGTATTTGTTTTTAGTAGGAGAATCAAACGAAACTGGATAATTTGAGAAAGACGTGTTTTAAGTAATTTTCGCGATATGTAATAAGAAATATGGAGGTACTTGTTCTACTATATTTTATGGCGTAACGATGATTTAACGCTTTAATGAACGAGGTACTAGAAAGATTAATCTTTGTATTCTAACAACGTCAGATAAGATAAAAGAAAAGAAAAAAGATCTGTATCCGCAGAACATAGATAATATTTCAATTTTCAGCAAACAAGTTCACTTTCGCATTTCAAATTAAAATTATAAATTTATTATAACTCGCGAATACTTTTCACGCTATCCAAAGAAGATAAAATCAACCAACGTGATACATCTTCGAAATAATATTCGTGTAACTCGTTATCCGTAAACACGTCGCGGGATGACTCTTAAAACTTTCACTGTGAAGACATTTCCCTCAAATTTTGACTCGTCTTTCGGCACTAAGCGGATTTATCTTCGCAGTCTCTACTTATCTATCCTCTTCAATTTTTATACACGCTTATAATTTCGTACTTCTAACGCACGATTCTTTTGGGAGTTCTAGGTTTTTAAATACTTCAAAACTTTTCACACGGTCTCCCTCCTTTCGTACCTAATCGTCGTTCGTCAAATTTTTGCATCTTTTACGTTGTAAACTTTTCGTAGCTCGCTAAAATCCCGTAGAATCTTCATTCCCTCTCAATTCTCATAAAATGCCAAATGAAACCGCTACAATTCTACCTTCGAAATCTCAAAATCCCAAATCCGTCGAATTCGAAGCGAAACAAATTCACCAAGAATCAGGACCGAGCACCTTTAGAGTGATTTCTTCGAATACCATCGCGATTCTACCCTGAAAATAGTGATCAACAAGCGAGGCTCGTTTACGTTGCTTCGAAATCTACCAGGTATCCTCTGGCAAGACCCAACATTCTCGTAAAATCGAGAACGAAAAAGCCACCACGATTCTACCCCCGAAATCGAAACCTGAAATCCACCAGCCAGAATTCAAAGCGAAACAGATTCACCAAGAACCGTGTGACAAGCATTCTTCCTTCCAAATCCACCCCTTTTGAAGCTTCCATCCCTCCCTTTTTATTTTCCCTCCGTAACGAGAAGCGTAAAAAAAAACTCCCCCGCACTATCCACCCAGGTACCTTGCACTTGTGATGATCCTTCCTTCGACGAATCAGCCGTCCCGCAACAGGCAGACCGCGTCGAAAGCGAAACGACCGGTCGAACGACGACGACGGGGTGCTTTGCGAGAGGTGTGTGTGTGCGTGTGTGTGTCTGTGTGTGTGTCTGTGTATGTATGTGTGCGTGGATGCGCGCGTGTCTCTCGCGAGCTGCTTTCCTCGACAAGGTGTGGTTGACGGCCGCGGACGCACTGGCTGCTCCGTCGCTTTTCACTGCCTCCCCGTGAACGCACACACCCCACAGTGCCTCGATATTGATTGGCGG
>NT_176730.1:502203-503921 GCF_000188095.3 Bombus impatiens
GACTTTTACGTGAGCCACCGCTCCACGACGACCGCGACGCATGTACGCACGCATGTGCGCCTTCCTCTGTCTAACTTTCGCTATGTACATGTGGATAGAGGTGGCTGTGAGCGTGAGATGGTTTCGCGGGTAACGGCGAGCGCGCCCTCGCCCTCTCAAGCCCTTAACCTTCGACCGTGGCTGTTTGTTTCGAGGCCACGATACCGTTCTGCCTTGGCCCGATACGCTTCTCCATCGGCAACGACCCCGCCCTGCCGCCAGACCTCATCGAGATTACGTACGACGTGACACTATCTTTCGGATGCTGCTTCAGTTCGTTAGCCCGCGGTTTTGCATGCGATTTTATTTTTGTGTGCCGATTAAAACAGCAGGTGTGCGACGCGCCAGCGTTTTTACGCTTTTGGGTAGAAGGACGGAGTTTTCCGATTTTTCGCTGTTTGAGAGATCGACCTTCAGGCTTGGTGGAAGGAACAATTTGGTACGTTGCGGTTTTACTTAGTGTCGCCGCAGGGATTCGATGTTTTCTTGGACACATCGTTCGGATTTTTCAACGGGACAACGGGCGCATGTTCTACTTTAAATTCGGACAGCGTAACACGATAACAGTTTTTGCCGAATCTAACAGCCAACTGGTATACAATGTTTTGAAGCAGGAGGAATCAAGCCGCGCGTTGTATCTCATTTTGTATTCCTTTGCTACGCCTCTCGTTTTCCTGTTCACCGTGTACAATGGCAAGGGGTTGATTAATCGTTCGCGGTTGTATTTACTGCTTTCGCGAGGAAAAATTCACTGTCCCTCGTAATCCACCTTTCACGGTTTTCATATCCCTTTAACGCAAAATCGAATTATTTTTAATTGTAACACTTTTGAAATATACGAGCGAAAATGTTCTTCAACCTTTGTTACTACGCTGCGAATATTTATGGAAAATTTGTAAGCGTAAAAACTTACGCAGAGTAAATAATAACATGCGATAATATAAAATAATATTTCTCCATATAAATTCCATCGTTTCAGCTTTGTCCATAAAACTATGCACGAGAGGGAACCTCAACTCCAATGACCTTGACCTGCAAAATCCTGAGTAACACGCACTCTGTTCGAGGCCTGGGGTGATCGTGGTTGAAAAGTTAGGTTAGGTTAAATCCTTCAGGATGTACGATCATGGAACCTAATCCGATCTAACCATACCTTACCACTGTTATCATCGCAATTTTACGCACGTGCATATGCAATTTCGTTTTCAACTACGTATATTGTGGTACGCGTAATCTGACAAGTAACATTTATGACTTTATGACTTATCGTCGTAATTTCTCAATCGCGATCGTTCCACGACTCGGACAAAGTCTACGTTGTTCAAAGACTCTGCCATCTATAAAATATCCGGAATTCGAGAAAATTGCAATAAACGCCTCCTTTTGCGTGCGATCACCAGATATGAAATTGTATGCAAATCCGCGGTGTACGCTGAACCTGGGCAAGAATCGACGTCTCATCACGATCTCGATCGCCAGTATCATCCAATTGAAAGTGACGGCGTTCCTCTGTCATGGCCGCGACTCTCCGGTGTGCCGGGGCTCGCATCGCTAACCATAACGAATACAGAGCGGAGGACGAAGAAGAGGAAGGTATCGCGGAACGCGGTGGAAAGGTCGGGGCACATGGTGGCCAGCGACGCGGGGATCGCGTGGCTCGTCCGCGAGGCGATGGACAG
>NT_176730.1:504478-570126 GCF_000188095.3 Bombus impatiens
GGCTCGTCCGCGAGGCGATGGACAGCCGCGGAAGGATCAAGCTTAGGAAGCTGTCACGCAGCCGAATGTCGCGGGCCGCCGTTTCCGCTACCAAGCTGAAGCAGTGCGTCAGAAAGCAGCCGACTAAAATAAGGAAATGCATGTGCCTGCCATCCAATTACGCTCTCGTTGAATTCCCCGTAGTCTGGTCCGAGCTTAGGTTTGTCAACTTCGAGCTTTCCCTCTCTTAGCGTGTGCTCTCCATTCTTTTCGCGTGCTCTGTCATGGGACGTTTCGATTAGACAGATGCAGAGTATAGTTGGACGAGAGTGCGAGCAGAATCGACTCGTAAATCGTGCTCGATCGAGGATGAGATTTTAGAAGCTGGATCGTTGGGTGTTTTGTTTGATTTTGCCATTTAATGGTGGAATTATCGAGCTTTGTTTCATATTCTACTTTGATGTAATGTCCGTTGATCGTTGTAATTAAGGTGATACGACTTTAGGATATTTACTAACGTGTAGGTTCGACATTTATTGGAAATCTTTATGTTCTACTTCGTTTACGTTATAAAACGTCTATTTTTATCTATACGATGCGAATGAGATAACAGGCAGTAAAATAACTAGAAAACAAAAGCAACGAAAAGTATACACACAGTTCTATCTTAATAAAAGTGAACGTTTGTCACAAGTATTTATATATTTTCGTCAATTTTTAGCAATTACGAAGATATTATTGTTTCGATTGCAACTTCTTTTCACGTTTGATCCATTTATTTTTCCATTAATACGCATCGATATTTCAGAGCAAACCAGCAATTATGCGACGGTGCAATACGATGTGCCACGGGCCACATTTTCCCAGTGCATCGCGCCATTTTATCCGCAGTCAGTCCTTACTTCAAGGCGCTTTTCACCAACAGCCTAAAAGGCGGGAAAACAGAGACGACGGAAGTCGTGATCGATTCGGTTCCTGGAAAAATATTTAGTCTGATCCTTGATTATGCTTACACCGGTACGTGCAACGTAAATGCTGACAATGTCGAGCAGCTTTTGCCACTGGCTGACCAGTTCGAGGTCCTCGGCGTTGTTCAAATCTGCTGTCAGTTTCTTTTACAAGAACTTCGACCGGAAAATTGTCTGGGTTAGTAGGCGAAAATATTTTAATCGAGGAATAATATAGAAAATAATATCGACGATAAATATAGGAAACGATAAATAAGATACCGATTTCTCTAGAATTTTTTAACGAATTTTTTAATGCGCGGAAGCATACGCAGATATTCTTTGATTAAAGTTTCTTGCTCTTAAGACTTTCTCAAATTTACCAAAATGTTTTTGGTTTTCTATTGGGAAATACTATACAATACTATATAAAAATAGACGACGTATAAATTAAAAAATTACTCATTACGTGTTCCATCTAAACATTTGAAGTCTAATAAACAATATTCTATAAGCTCCCAAACATTAAATGTTTCTACGTGCCTACGAAGGTTTGTAAATTCACCTTTTTACATATTATATTCGATATAAATTTATGGCTTTAAAATGAATAACTCTTGAAAATATTTGTAGTTATATGTAACAAGAATTTTCTATCTTATTCTATTAACCATCGTACGTGTATTTTCAATTTAATATTTAAATATTTGCTCAAATATTTTTCCTTCTATTTTATTAAATAGATATCGTATGGACGTAAAAAAATTAACGGTTTGCTAGTTAAATCATCGTTAATACCATTTTTCGTGCTTACATCTTCTACCATCGGAAACTACCGCATTGAATATTTTAATAGGGACGCGTTTCTCTCGTTTCACGGTAATTTACTGAAATTTTCACCGGTAGGCATCTTCAAATTCGCTCGCCACTATTTCTGCCGCGACCTGGAAGAGAAGGGCCGGAAATATATTCGCCATCACTTTAAGCGGATACTGCAGGAGAGCCCGGAATTCAAAGAGCTGACGAGCAAAGAACTCGAGGCGATTCTACGCGACGACGAATTGAACGTTAAAAACGAAGAAATAGTTTTCGAGGCCGTTAAAACCTGGATCGAGCATAACGTCGATGAAAGGAGGCCCTATTTGCCTAGGCTCTTGAAATGTATGCGCTACGGTTTGATGAGCTACAACTTCTTTACGAACAATGTTCTCACATGGAAGATCATCGAGGAGGACGAGGTGAGTGTTCTTTGTACGATCGATCGATCGATCGTTTAAACTTCGAAAGAAACAGGAACCTCTCCTTCCTTTTTTTACCGAACCAATGAATTTATTATTTTTTCTGCTAGTTATTTCTATAATTATCGTTTCTTACTTTTCGCTCCAATAATCACTTCTCTTCTTTTCTTTCATTCGCTTAACGAGTTTCACGCAAATAAATCCATTGAATATAATCTTATATTATACATAAGTATAATACGTAACACAGATTTATGTGTTTCTATTCTTTCCAATACCTTCACTGCGAATTGAGTTTTCATTACTTGTATCCCGTGGTAAAAAATAATTTTTATACGAAAAGAATCTATTTCCATGTTGCAAAACTTCACACGTAGAGTTCGAAAATATACGAAACGAACGAAAATAAAGGAAATAAACGATACAAGTGAAGAAGAACGAAATTAATAACGACCATCGAGAACGTGAATTCTAAAATACATTCTCGTCCTTTTAAGTCCTGCCAACAAGTGTTAGCTCCCGCTAATCAGTACCTGAAAGAACAAGAAGCGAAACTAGGTAGTGGCGAAATCGATTTAAAGAATCCCCTGGCCAAGCCCCGTATTCCCTATGAAATCTTGTTCGCGATCGGCGGATGGAGCGCCGGTTCCCCAACAAATTTCGTAGAAACCTACGACACGAGGTGCTTCATACTCTCTTTAGACCATAAAACACGGTTTTTCATTACGGTAGAGCTTCATTTAGTCGAAGGTTTAGTCGAAGAGAATTTTCATTGATTGAAATTTTAGTCGATTCCTGTCGAGTGCTTCTATTTATTTGGATATTCGATAAATAAAAAAAACAATAGACTAATAAGCCACAAGTTTTTAAACATACATCTCTGTCGACGAACTATTTTTCCCATGAATTTAGATAAACGGAATTTTCTTGCAATAAAGTAAAATAAAAAGCGGAATATCAATCCTTTCGCCGTATAGGAAAGTGACGAAGGAAATAATTACCACGAAATATTGCAAATTCAATATTATATGGATTGGTTATTCCAATTACTCTGATATTTATAGATAACTATAACGTTTATAATTAACCGATCCTCGCGTTGTCGATTTCGCGGCACGAAAAATCGTGATCGGTCCGAGACTCACACAGGCTACGTGTAATGTGAACTCCAGAGCTGACAGATGGTTTCTATCAGTGAGCACGGACGCCACACCGAGGTCCTATCACGGCCTGTGTACATTGAACAATTTGATCTACATGATCGGCGGGTTCGACGGTAATCAGCACTTCAACACGGTCAGATGCTTCGATCCAGTAACGAGGGAGTGGCGTGAACGAGCCTGCATGTATCACGCGAGGTGTTATGTCAGCGTTTGCACTCATGGTCGGTATCGTTCCCTTCCGTAACTTTTTCAGGACAATGAACCTTGTACAACGATGTACGATACACGAACATAAAGTTTTTCCTTACGTGTTTCGTTGCGTTTCCACGGAATTTATTTTAATATCAGTTTTCTCATAAAAAAATGTACCTGCACAAAAATCTGTAGTCTAATTACTAATTATATCATATACGCGTATTATAATTTCCAATTAATATTTTTGTAACAGAAATCAAGTCGAATGAAAAGCTTTCTTTAACGATCCTTTGATCAATTGCAAACCACCCTTTTGTAATATCAATTTTGATGATTATATCGTATACGCGTACTCTAATTTCCAATTATTATTTTTGTAAGAGAAATCAAGTCAAGTGAAAAGCTTTCTTTAACGATCCTTTGGTCAATTGCAAACCGCCCTTTTGTAATATCAATTTTGGCGATTATATCGTATACGCGTACTATAATTTCTAATTAATATTTTTGTAACAGAAATCAAGTCGAATGAAAAGCTTTCTTTAACGATCGTTTGGTCAATTGCAAACCACCCTTTTGTAATATCAATTTTGATGATTATATCGTATACGCGTACTCTAATTTCCAATTATTATTTTTGTAAGAGAAATCAAGTCAAGTGAAAAGCTTTCTTTAACGATCCTTTGGTCAATTGCAAACCGCCCTTTTGTAATATCAATTTTGGCGATTATATCGTATACGCGTACTATAATTTCTAATTAATATTTTTGTAACAGAAATCAAGTCGAATGAAAAGCTTTCTTTAACGATCGTTTGGTCAATTGCAAACCACCCTTTTGTAATATCAATTTTGATGATTATATCGTATACGCGTACTCTAATTTCCAATTATTATTTTTGTAACAGAAATCAATTCGAATGAAAAGCTTTCGGTCTTCCTTAAGGATCCTTTGGTCAATTGCAAACCACCCTTTTGTAATATCAATTTTGGCGATTATATCGTATACGCGTACTCTAATTTCCAATTATTATTTTTGTAACAGAAATCAATTCGAATGAAAAGCTTTCGGTCTTCCTTAAGGATCCTTTGGTCAATTGCAAACCATCCTTTTGTAATATCGATTTTGACGATCCCCAATATTCACCAAAAGATGAATGTTTCAACGTTAAAATCACCCTATACGATATGACTCATTCTCCATTAGGTGGAAAGATATATGCTCTCGGTGGTTACAATGGCCGCACCAGAATGAGCTCAGGGGAAAGATACGAACCGCAAAGGAATCAATGGGAAATGATACCACCGATGCATCGACAGAGATCGGACGCGAGCGCAGCAGCCTTACAGAACAAGATCTACATCGTAGGCGGTTTCAGTGGTCGCGAAGTTCTGAATTCCGCGGAAGTGTTCGACGTCGAGACTAATCAATGGAGTTACATCCATCCGATGATCAATCCGCGATCGGGCGTGTCTTTGGTCGCGTTTCGTGACAGCCTTTATGCCTTGGGTGGCTTCAACGGTTTCATTAGACTTAGCTCTGGTAATCTTATCAATTTTTAATCGATGAAATCTTAAACTTATCTCAAATTCATACGACTCGTTTATGCTTCACTAGTTTATTCACCGACTTCAGTCACTTGATCTTTTTGATTTTATCTGTTTCTTTCAAACGAAAAAGATATTTTTACAGGGTTGTAATCGTACAATTTGCAATACTTTTAACAAGATCGTAACAATTTAAAGTATCGAACGCGACATGAAGCATTTTAAACGATTTTGTCCTCCGATGAAAATTCTTTTAAACACGTAAAAGCTTCAAAGCAAGCATGCGACTCGATGTTGCAGAAGATCGTTCAATGAACGAATTCTCCTTAATTGCATTAAATTTTCTGCCACGTAAAATTCAATGCACGAAATGTTTAAATCTCGTTCGATTCCCTATTACGTAAAGTTGGAATTACGTAGCTTCGTCAGACGAGAAATATTATTCTCGCAACTGTTTGTTCGTTAAAGAATTTCTGTTTATAACAAACTGCTAAATTCTTAGAATAGTCGGTAGAAATTTGCTGTCTAGTGGCAACCCACTGCGCAGAAATCTGACGCCGCATAGGAATTAATGTTCCTGTTACAATATCGACCCTCTCGATCTTGCAGGGGAGCGTTACAATCCGAATCATTCGGAGGATTGGCACGCGGTTCCAGAGATGTTCAGCCCCCGCAGTAATTTCGCCACGGTCATCCTGGACGACATGATATTCGTCGTCGGTGGTTTCAATGGTAATTTATATCAAATACATAATTCTTCGAATTTGTATAATATTATCGTTGTATGATATATAAAGATGTAGGTTTATGAACACTCAAAAATATATAAAATTGTTAATCTATAAATTATAAAAATCGTATACTGATAATAAAAGTCTTTTATTTATTTACTTCTCTTTCTTGTTAAATCTCGTTAAGGGAACCTGTAACGTTATTATTAGGCAGTCTTAAGCATTCGTGAATTACTTTCGTCAAAATCTAATTCCGACATGATCTACCTATTTTATGCGAATATGTCTTTTGTTTGAAAGGTTCCACGACGATTGCATACGCGGAATGTTACGACGGAGACAGCAACGAATGGTATGACGCGTCGCCGATGAATTTGAATCGAAGTGCCTTGAGTGCGTGCGTTATCGCTGGCCTTGACAATGCGCGCGAGTACTCGTATCATGGCAAAGCGCGAGATCTTGGTCAAGGTTATCAATCTTTATCATTAATTGACCTTCGAATAAATCAAACTTTTATCGATTCGTTTTATCTCTTTAACTTCTTACTTCTGTTGGTCGACTTCGTTAGATTAACTTGAAAAATATTTTAAGACAGATACACTTTTTTCGAAGGATGATCGTGAATCTGTCTGTCGTCGTTTTGTCATCGATAATGTTAATATTATAAAATTATTAAGTTTTGCGTTAAGGTATGAAACGACGAAGATTATTGATATAGGATGACGAAGAAATGAAAAATTGATATACGTTATACATTGCAAGATTAATTAAATTAATAGTAGTATAGGAAGAAATTTACCTTTTCTAGGTCAAGCCTCGTCGGAAAACCAACAAAAAACTATCCAGGGCGGAGAGGGTGCTGTAGAAACGAACGCAGACATCCCCACCGAAGAGGAGGAAACAGCAAACTTCGATGAACACGTTCAAAGGGATGTCAGCCCTATGAACGAGATGGCTGAAAGTGTCGGCAATTATCTAGGATAATTCAAAGAACACTATACACCAAATTAGATTTTCTAAAGTTTAAAAACGTGAAAAAAGAGATACTTCGTTTGGGGAATGTTTGTTACACGAATACGTGAGATTTTTGTCGCACCATCTTGTTGCAAACGATATGGAGAAAATCGTGCAAAAATGACAAATTATGCACGGTATATCACAAAATAGATTAATAAATGACATTTTTTTACATTCTATCAAAATATAAAGAAATAAGAATGTAAATGCATGGTGGTACAAGATTCTCAATTATTTGTGAATGTTTTGCGGAAGATGAATTTAGAGAAGTAAAGTAATTAAAAAGAAAATTAGTAGCCAGAACCAGGCGTTTAGAACAAAGAACATGGTAGGTATTTAGAATGTTTCAAGTTGATCCTCTCTTTTTTTTATACCTCGTTTTACAAAGTAAATTTTCGCGTAAAACGTTTACGCAGGTTTTAATTGCGATTAGGTCTTCCAATTTTTATCGAAAATCGCTATTTTGTAGAGGGTATTATTTTTTCTGCTACGCTATCTTTTTTCTTTTTTTTTTTGTAGAAGATCGCCACGCGAAATTTTTATCGAGTTTCCAGTCCGCAAGGACCTACGGATTTTATCGATTTGCGTAATAGCGACTAATTTATGTATTTTATTACGGCTTTAAATATCTTTTCTCTCGTTCAGAATACGATTCTCACGAAGATACACCTGCATAGCTGGTTGTTTCACACGTTTATCAGAATCTTTTTCTTCCCTTTTTTTCCTTTCTTTCTTTTTTTTTTTTTTTTGAATAATTAGTCAAAATTGTTATTTTTCTATGCGCACGTTTTCCCTGTCCCTGCATGTGTATCTTAACGTAGCACATTCTTTTTGGTCGAGATCCTGATACGCCTTCATCTGTTATTTTAATCGAATAAAAATATACCAATTACGGAACTGTTTTATTTTTCTGTCTTTTATAGATTAACGCGAATAATATGAGAATTATCGACATGTTACACGTTGTAATGTACCGAAATATCCAAGTTGTTGCATTCGCTAGGTCGACCATAATCTATCAGGGATATGATTCGACATTATTGGACATGGGATGATCACATCGCGACTCAACTAACAACATTGCTAAACGAATTAAAAATTTATAAAATAATATTCAATGTTCGATCTATAGATCCATAGGATGATTTAAATTCAGGTAATTCCGGTGAGAACGTAAAGACAAAATTCATTGTAAAACAACGTGGAACGATATAGAATAAAAGGATCAAACTATAGAATCGGCAAAAATGACAATAAGACACTGAATCTTTTTTTTTTTTATTAATCTATCTCATTTTTGTATACGTAGATTTATTCACTTTTCATATGCATTCATATATTATGTATAGTGTATACATTGTTGTTACTTGTTCATTGACATTGCGTTACCGCAACTACAAACGTTCTTCATCGATTTAGTTCCCCTCCCTTTATCTCCTTCTACCCTCCTCTCTTTTCTCTATTGTTTTTTATTCACCTCCCCTCCTTCCGCAGTGAACCATTCGATCGACGATCGTTTCGCATTCCAGCGACACTCGAATATATCGTTTCGATTACGACGCTGCTGTTTACGATTGTTCTCGTCCAACGAATACAGCGACGAGATCTATCGAAACGATTCCAACGATCGTGCAATATCCAGAGAAGAAGAATCGCGATCGGTCGCCTGGAAAATACCGTTTTCCATCCAAGTCGCGTACTTCTTTCATTCTCCTTTATTTCTTCTCTCTTTTCTCAATCTGCTCTAACGAACGTTCGCGATTCGTTTTCGCTTCGAAAGAACCCATTCTTCGTTCGCGTTTGGCCGAAATCACGTCGCTAAAAAACGAATACAAAAAGATGAAAAACCGATGACTCGGCGACCACAGCGAAAGATAAAAGATCAACGCCCCTACAGGGGACAAAGAGAATTTTTTAATCCATTAAGGAGCAAAGTTTCATTAACGCGACATGGCATTTATAATTATTTTTTCATTGATTTACATCATCGAATTCTATCGAATTCACATCGTAACTGTGAAAAGGAATTTCAAGAATTTGTTTAGCATTACTCTTCCTCTCCTTTTTTCTTCTATCAAGAAAAATGAATTTTTACTTTGTTCTTCCATTATGCTCATCAATTAACATAGATATGCCTGAATATTCTTTTACGACGTTTACCAAAGTAATTTATTACTTATTTTTAAAACTTAATTATCTTTCTGAGATTTAAATCTTCGAAAGCGTATTGAATCGTAACATAAATTCAATCTGCTTTCACGTTTATCGTATAAAAAGAAAGACTCCGATACTTGCAGTATCAAAATGGCTCGAATATAATGGCAGCTAAAAATTTTATTAGTAACAGGCATATCTGAGTTCCAATGATCTTTGAATATCTTCCCATTTCGTTAATCTTTACGATGGACGAGCCAAGAAATTGCGTGGTAGAAACGGTAAAATCGGTAAAAACTTAACATTACGGGGGCGTGGGTTAAGAGTACAAAATCGATTGGAGATTAACTAGAACGCGCGTTAAACGTACAATTAGACACAACGACGTACAATTGAGCAAACAATAGGACAGCACTGAAAATTCCTTCGACCAGAATCGCATTCGAACTCTTCGCACTATTCAGCTTCGTCGAATCTTTCTATCGCTTTGTGCCGAGTTCGTAACCATTCGCTCTTCCTATCGATCGACAAACGGGGTAGAACGCGTGTTTCGTCGTTCTTCAGGTGGCACACCTCTTTATTCTCTTCTCGCGTAAACTCGAAGAATTTCTTCGATCGAGGAAGAAATTCGAAGTGGCACGATATATCGAAAACACGACGCCGAAAAGATGCGTTGCAAGGACGCAAGAAACGAGATCGCGTCGAAGAACGATCGTTCGTGCGATGACACGTTCGAGATATTACAAAGAGATTAGAAAAAGGATATACGTGCGAGTGTGCGACGAACAACGGCTGAGAGTTCAACGGGGTCGCGCGAGTGGAGAAGAAGCGAAGAGAGAAAAGTTGCCTTGTAACAAATCAATTTGGTTCCTTTCTAAGTTCAACTGTACACTTGTCATTTAGAAAAACCATGTTGGTTAATAATTTAATAACCGCATGAACACCTTACGAAGTATTAAGACAAATACGTATCATCTAGAGTAGTAAAATTGAATCTATATTTTGATATCAAATGGGACATCGATTTGAATTAAAAGAATAGAAAAACAACCATTCTCTGACTTCTCAAATGCAAATGCTTTCTCTTCACTCCTAACGCACGCTCGATAATCCGACGATCGTAAGTAACGACAGAGCGTAATGCGTAAAAAGAAAAATGAAGGAAAACGATGTGACCTTATGGATGGACAGGAAAAATTCTAAAAACTTTTTTGTGCTTGACAGCTGTTACGAGTGTGAGACTCGGACGAACGAAGACGAGTACGAAGATACTGTGGTCCTGAAGAAGCAGTACTCGTTCTAGAATTCCGATGAACCGTATAGCAACACATCGCGCGACGCGGGACGTGTACAACGTTACACGATTTTTCGCGAGTACGCGCAACATTTTTCTTTCTTTTTTTTTTTTTTATTTTCTTTACGATGTAAACGGCTTACACGACAATCTCATGGGTAAACGTTTATATTGGGCGCAGTGGGTTTACACTTAACGATATTACAAGAAGAATCGCCGTACGACATTGCAATTTTCCTTTACTACATGCATAGAAAATCATGTAAAAATTGTTTACAAATAATGCTCTGTAAATTGTTTTCAACGTGTCCAGATTTTAATTGTACGTTAGAATTTATTTGAATTTTGATTAAAATTATTAACTAAATCAAATACTTGTAAAGTGTGTAATGGATATATATATATAGTATAATCGATGTAAATTATAGACGAATTATTAGATTTATATTTAACAAATACGTCGATAATCGCGTTACTTGGTATAAGTAAAAGCTTAAAATTTAAAAAAATATAATCAATGAAAAACGTTACCTTGAACGACAATTCGCAGAAAAATTAAATAAATAAACTCAATTATCGACAAACACGTTAATCAAAGTATTCAAGCGCACTTCGTAAAAGAGAGCAACAGATTAAATGCTTCCAATATAATTCACGAAATAACTTTCATCCAGTCGCGTGAAAAAATTAAATTGCCATAATCGTATCGGCGTAGCGCGGCGTATCTCATCGACTCATGACCTCCTCCCTCTTCTTCTATCTTGGAAAACGTCAAAATTGCACACGTACCATTCTTTCGATAACATTCACGATTAGCAATTAGGAGACGCGACACAGCCGCGCGTCTTCGTTGCTTCGATTTTACGATTAAATGTATAACATCTTTACTTAGATTGTTCTGAGCAATTGAGATCTAGTATTGGAGGGATTTCATATACCTGAAAATGTTTAGTCACTTGTCTCGTTCTCCTCGTGTTTTTATTCCTCTACTATTCCTCTTGCTCGTCTTGCTTCTGTCCGTTAATTTTCACTATCGTCGTTTCACTATCATCGTTTCACTATCACCATTCGAACGTAAAAAACATTTGAAATCTTGTATCTGTAAATCGCTTCGACGTAACGATCATTTCGAGATTCCTCGTCGTACCTTGTATCCCTACATCTTCTTTTCTTGCCTCTTCCCGCAATGTTTGCCATTTTCTTAGTATTTTATTTTCTGTGTTTCGTTTTTGTTTTCTTTTTAAATTAAGATACTCTCACTCTCTCTCTCTCTCTCTCTTGCTTTCATACTTTACGCGTCTCATCCATCCTCCGCACACCACACGCACTCACACTTATCTGAGAGTAACAATTGACATGCGTTTCGTAACTTTCCTAGCGTCTAGACAATGTGTCCCTGCATTGTCTTAATTTGTTTTTTCGTTTTCTATAATATACATCGTATATTTTTTTGCGTTTCTTTTAGATTTTTCCATTTTTTTTCTTTTTGTTTTTTCGACACCGGGCTACGTTAAAAGGAGCCACGGTGAAACCCGTCATGCGATGCGTCGCTGTGTTCTCTCGAGTCTTAAAAAGAAGCGGGAAAAAAAGGCGAGTTCACGATTTTGTCCTTTCTCGTTTAATTATTTTGTTAACGAGAGATTCTTTTCTTGCTTTTTTTTCGCAGTGATGTTAAAACGGATTTTCCGGTTGGAATCGATGACGCGATATCGATGTCGATGACGATGATAGATGTCGATGAGGATCGTTCGAACGATCCTTTATTCGTGTCCCGATTATCTTTTAATGAATTGATTATACGTTTCCCGTTTTTCTATTCCTCTTTTCTACCCTGGGAATTACTCGACAGCATCGGGTTTTGCGATAGGCCGAAAACTCGATATTTAAATTGGTATTTAAATTGGATATTTAAATTGCTTTAGGATGGTTTGCCGTAATTTTACGTAAATGTTCATTAGTATTAATCGGTGACTTATAACCAGTGATTTAACTTACCGTAATATACGTTGAATTATTGACATCTGTATAGAGAAATATTGTTGCGCTGTTTTCAAGAAAGATGTTCTGAATAGACAACGTATACATATGCATGTGTATGCGTAGTAGCAAATGAAACTTGAAAAATTATCTTAGCTCTGAATTAACAAAATGGAATGCTTGTTACAGAAGTGTTAATAAAGAGATTCTATCTCGATAGATAAATTAATGGAATACAGACTAACAACGATATAGATAAGAAGCAGAGCACCATTATTATAGAGTAGTATTCATCTATATATCACAATTATCATCATAAAAAGGAAGTTTCAATTCCAGTTTCTATTTAGATATTGTACATCAATTCCCATTTAATTCAAGTTAAATCACTGACCAAATATTTCATTTACTATATCCTGTATAAATCATTTTCCACCAGTATTCCATTTCATTATCAGAAGATTTGATCTTGTCATCATTAATCCTCCGTAGGCAAACACGTTCATCCATAGAACTTACAGACGATATAAGTAAGATTATTTTCAAGTCTAATTTCTTTATGATTACAGATCTTCGATAAATCTGAAACAATTCTACGATTCTTGTCAGACGACAAGTAAGTGAGAAGATTATTGGCACATAAATTTATGTTATTATTAATCGAAATTCTTATCGAATCCTTTGTTGAAAATTACTATATTCCCAGTATTCCTTTTAGTAGGCGTCACTAAACGTTTTTGCATCTCTGCACATTGCACTGTACAATCATACGTTAAGTTAAAAGATCTCCCGATAGAAATTAAATAATTCATGACATTTGGAATCGTTGATAACTCGGTTTGCTTACAGAGGAGTAAAAGTACACGTAACGTAGCACGTCAATAATAAAAACTCCGCCATTTCTACATAATCTTCCATGAAATTCCCACTCTATCATCCTACGTTTTGTCCTCTATTTTTTCTAAATGCTCCCGCGTACTCGTCTCAGATAACAGTGAACACATCCAACACGATTGACCATGAAACCACCCTAAACCAATCTCAAGCTACTCGTTTCGTGATTTTCTTCCATTGAGAGAAGAGCCAGCTGCGGAAACAAGCATTCACGTAGGCCCATTCTTCGCGCAGACATAGGTCCATTCGTTACAATACGTTACAATCGTTCGATGGCTCGATGAATCGTCGAAATGGAGGGCGAGGGACGCGCTTCGAATGGCGCCACGATGGAATGACACTTAGGAACCTAACGAGAGAAACTGATCGACGACGTTCTTATATTAAAACATGTCCGAACGATGTGGCCACTTGTGTGTAAAAACGTTGGAATTGCCCCGCTTCTGATCGATCGAACGACCGATTTTCCATCGTTTGGAAGAAGAGAAACGGAGCAAGCGTTGAAAAAAGAGGCGAAGGTATTTTAGTTTAGAAGCGGGGCAATTATCGAGCAGGACGCGCTAATTATTCCTAATGCGATCGAAGACGACACGGAGAGTTACGAGAATCCGCTCTCGACTTTATTCTTCTTTTTTCTTTTTTTATGTTCATCTCTCCCTGTTGCTAGTTAATTCGCTAGTATTAGACTAGTTTCTCTTCATTTTTTTTATCTTGTTCCTTTAACGGTTCGTTATTTAAGTCGCTAGGCAGTCCGTTCCTTATCTGAAGTATTTCAGACCAGCCACCAGCAGGAACTTCTCGATGAAAAGCTCGGAATCGAGGACGGCGATGTGCGCGGCTCGGCCAATCAGAGCGTTTGCCGTCGCAGGTAACGCGTGGTGCACGTCGTACCTCACTAAACTTACTCCTGACGAGGACATCACCGGGTACAGGATGTTGTGCACCATCTCACGATATGCTGCACCTGCAAGATCACATTGTTTTAATTTATTTTATTCGATTACGACGCACCTGATATTTCACAATTAGGGTCTTCTACTCAACATAATATTCTGTTATTATTCTATCAAATTATATACACCTAGTATATAAGTATTAGAAACCCAGTTAACATTCAGTACAAATTGTACAAATTGAAATAAGGAGAGGCCAATATTAGTGTACCTTTGAATATAAATTTTGTTTTTGGTTACAAGATCTAGAAACAAAAGAGCTATAAGTAGATTTCTATTGCTGTTTCTTGCAACCTTCAGCTACAGCTACAAGATCAATATTTTGGTAATGTCCTTTGCTATAAATATATAAACGTGCTCCCTATCATAGCTTCTTCTGTTGTATTGTAACACTGTAAAAGTGAGGATCTGGATCAACATACACTAATACTTATGCGTATACTTATTTCAATATATTTTTCTATTACAAATTCATCCACTCGTTCTTCTATCAGTCAACCTCGACAATCGCTATCTTTATTTTCCAAGTATTTTATTACAAAACTGTCGTGAAGTCCTACTCTTACTGTTCTTAAAAGTAACAAATCACGTTCCATTGTAGCGTAGAGGATGCCAAATTTGGAACACTACAATTATAATATATAGCTTCTCGGCATAAAGCCAATAAACTCTTTTCTTTCGTAAGAAAGTGGAACTCTTTGGTAAAAAAAAAAAAAAGAAGAAAAAGATAGCCTTTTAGGATCTCCTGATGGAAGTCTCTTATTCCCAAGATTGCTCGTTCGATAAAGTCGTATTACCAGAGATAAATGAAAAAATAAATGGAGTTCGATTACCTTGATCGGTCGAATCCCGTACGGCGGCTTTGCAGAGTTCTATACGAGCGGAATGAAGCGGCACGTATCGATCCTGCGCGCTCCCGCACAGCAGCACGTGTTTGAATTTCTCGAGATTGCTCTTCTGACTGAGGCGGAACATGAACGACCGTCTAACATTCGGCGCATCTTTCATAGCCAGTTGCAGCAACGAGACGGATTTCTTCAGCTTCTGCATGAACCACATACCTGAGGACATAGTTTTATTTTGGAAAGAACAGTTTCAAGTCTTAGGAATTTACGATTTTAAAATAAACAAGTTCTTTCGTTCTTAGAATCATCTAGTTTAGAATTGTTACAAACTTTTTATGTGTTGGAATTTGTATTTTCAGATTTTTACAAGATCGCTAAAATTTCGTTTTCAACGACCAGAGAAGACGAATTATTTTCTGACATTACCTGCGTTAACTAATCCACTGGTGTTATACAGTGTACCTAAGTGTGGACCGCTTAGGCTGAGAAACGTGTGTAAACGTGGAAGAAGCGGCCGTAATTGAGGCCGCGTCAGAGCGCTTCTTATGATGATGGTCCCTAAAGAATGTCCAATAAAGCTGACTTTCGTCGGGTTCAGGCCCGACGTCTCGATGTGATGCAGAATCTCGGCTACCAGTCGATCCGTCATTGTATCGAAATCCGAAAATGTGTCACCCTTTTCATGCAACATAGAAATATGCAATTTATTAACAAACGTTCGTTACTTACTTTCGAATAGACAATCTTTTTCACTCTCGTTTCTAGTCGTTTTTGGTTCTAATTTAGACTTGCTTTGAGATATCAAATCTATGGCGATTCTACTTCAAACTGAATCTCACACGAATGTGTATGTATCTCAAATATTTTATAATTTTATATTTAATTTTATATAATTTTATATAATATTTAACTATAGAATTTTTCTGCTTTCCTCGATGCCATTTACACCGACCGATTTCATTCGGAAATACAATTTCCAAAGTTACAGTTAAGTTATTTCGACTGTCATCAACGTTATACAAAAATTAGTTGAGCCATGAAAAACAAAATTAATTGATGGTTGTTCGATGAAAAAGAAATACAAAAGACCGATCTCCTCGTATTCACAAAAAAATAACATGCAAAGCTAATTTCCAATCAGAATCACTAGGAAATATATCTTGCAATCTAATAAATTAAAAAAGAAACATTCATAGTAAATAAATACTTCTATTACTTATATAAATCGAACTGAGAAAAATTCTGTCCTCCTAATAAAATATAATGAAACAAATCTCACTTGATTTCTCTCAGACATTAAGAAATCTAGATGCGCTCCGGGAAGACTCAGTTCCAAGTACGTCTTGACCAAGCGAAGATCAGCGGGGTTGCCATCGAGACCGTGCACGCAGATAATCAGATGAGCTCCTTCCGGCGAGAACAGCCGATACTCGTTGCTGATGTGGAAGTACGGCATGGTCGAGGCCAGGGTCGGATAATCACTAAGAGGCACATTCGATCTTAGAGGTTTTACCGACGACGGGGTCAGGAAGTCACCGTATCCAAAGGAATGGGCACGTTTATGGAAACGCAACTGCGCTTCCTTGTGTTCTCTAGAGAGGATAAGGTAGACAAAGAGAAACTTAACTATGAAAAAACACAAAGTGACAGAAGAAAGCCGAATCGCCGAACTCAAAAAGGCAGATAGAAAATGGCACGGATGCTTGCGAACAAAGGCGAGAAAGAAAAATAGGCGAAAATAATTGCACGATATTAAAGTTTGGCTTGGAGTTATTCAGCTGTTTGGAAAGTTCGTAGCGTTTTTAATAGTTAGAAATATTTTCTTGCGAGATTGTTAAGATGAGATTAGGTGGACGCTGTTTGTTATGAGATTCAGAGAAGATGGTTTATTATGAATTTCTGGTAATCGATAAGATATTGAGTTTGATGAAAATTAGATATCAACTGCAACGCGTAAAGAGAAAACATTGGTGAATTGTAAAAAAAAATAATTATTTAATAGGACGTGTTTAAATCAAAACTTCTAATATCTTTCAAACATCTGGTACCAGGTATCATCTAAAATTTCTAAATTAAATGGTAAGACGTCTATTGTTGTAGAAAGTTAAAAAACACGTCTTTAAAATCTTGTGTACTGAGTAAAATATCATTTTTCTCAAACGCAAAGCAAAAGTATTGTTTTAACTGATATATTCAATGGTCGCTTATTCTGATCATTAGGAAACTTAAAAGTTAAAGAAAATATTCGTTTTGTAGAAATATATTAGCTTTAAATTTTCCCTAAATATTACGAACTTTTCGAACAACCAAATACAGGAAATCATAATTTTCGCTGTGAAATTATACGTGTTATAACGAAGGGACTATGTGAAGGCCAAAGGGACTTGGTAGCTAAATTATATAACTAATCAGTGTTGAAGTAAAAATATTTAATGTACGCCACTAAATCCTCAGCTAAATGAATTATAATCTGGTAAAGCGTTAGAAGGCTATTCAAACAAACACTTTACTCCAAACTTTCAAAATTAATTAATCACACGCATATTGCATTTAGTGCCTCGTGTTTCATCTGATCAGTACGATACAGTTAAACAAACCGTCATAAATGACAGGAATAATTAATCATCTTTAGAGCTGTTGTTAATTTAACAACACAATGCATGAATGATATCAAACCATCGTTCATCCATTGTATTTAATCAGCCAACAATCTTATTATCAAACGAAAAGCTTCGACCCCACCAAACCAGCGAAATCAAATCTCACAAGAAACCCTGTATAATCATCAACGCACCTGTAAATCTTCCCTGAGAAGCTCATCTGCCTCTTGAACGCTTCCTTGCATTTTTTAAAATTAATCGACTCATCCTGAATCGATTGTAACAGTTCCTTGCCCTCTTGATAACAATCTAAACAAATATCCCTAGCTCCATATGCAAGATCTCTATCTCTCTCCCTCTCCCTATCTCTATTCTTCTGAGGACTACATGGCGCAGTCTTTGTCTGTTTAGGACTTCTAACTGGTTTCACCGTCTCGTAAACGTGATACAAAGGATTATCGATGATAGCAGGCGGATCACGAAATTCCTCTGGAGGCGGTGGTTCGTCCTGGAACATTTTTGGAGGCGGAAGTCGTACTTCTTCGTACGAATGCTCTTCTACGCTTTCTTTCGTCGGAGTGGGTCTTTCTTTTCTTGGTACGATTTTTGACAATTTTTGACGAAGCTGCTCGCTCGATAGCTTCGCGTTTCGACGCTGCTCGGAGCTAGACGTGTCCCCGCTGCTGACCCATCCGGAACACTCGGACGTAAGGTTACTGGAACTGGAGCTCATCGTTGGGCTACTCGGTCTGCTGGACGGTGGGCTGAGAGGATTCGGAATGACGGGAAGATTGTTGCTAAGGCTGTCCTTGCTGTCGCGTATGGGCATGCAAGGTAACGACACTGCGCTTCGTGGTACCACAACTTTGTTCTGCGCCACTGGCACACTCGCACATCTCAGTCTTTTCACGCTTGGCGCTGGGACCGCGCTGGAGGTGTCGGATGGTGTTGTTCCATTCGTTGCTGGCGCCTCCATGGGAGACTTTATGGGATCTACCTGTAATTATGGAGAAGGAATTTTCACGTATGAAGATTTTATATAGAGAATTATCAAAGAAGAACGTAAGAGATACTACCTTCAGAATAATTTTATTATTATTCTCCACCCCCAGGACGCTCGTTGTGGTTACCGGAGGCGGAGGCCTGTACTTTGGCAGCGGAGCCACCGCAGGATCCTGATAAGCTGGAGGTGGAGGTGCTGGTCTCCTATTCCTATGACTACACTTCCTATTCTCCTCAGCCGGATGATCAATATCCAGAACAGGCGCGGAATGTGGTCTTCTTCCATGCCTGTCCTTCCTCTTCTCCACACGTTGTTCCTTCTTCGGTTCAGACGTCACCACCTTGTAAAACATCTCGTTAGTTAATTCTTGCATCTTATCTTCGCTATGTGGCCTCCTATGTTTCTCTGCTTCTCCGTAACAAGGTGCGACACCATTACGAGGGCTCTTGACAGCAGACCTCTCCTCTCTTCTTCTTGGTCTTTCTCTTCGAAAATCACAATACTCGTTACGATCAACGTCATCTACTAATCTTTCTGTGCTTTTTGGTCTCCTTGGTCTGTCTGCTTCTCCACGTGTTCTCCCACTGGTGCCATTTGTTCGATAAAAGAAGGAGTCCGTAGTTGTCGACGTGTAATTGGATCTTTTATACAAAGGATCAGCCATCATCGAATGACTGCTGGGCAACCCTCCGCCATTCATTGAATCCTGAACCTCTCGATTTCGCTGATTTAACCCGGACCCAGTTTTACCAATTGTGTGATACCTGCGAGATTCTAGACCATTCGTTTGACTGTACTTGCCACCCGTTTGATGCGTTTGTTTACGGGAATTTCCTCGATAGGTCACTCTGTCGAGTGTGGCTGTGTGAAGCGGCTGTTGTTCTGGGAGAAACGTGTCGCCATTGACGCTCGCTTTTGTTGGTAGAAAGTTGTTTTGGTCGTTGGCGGTCGACAGTGGGTGACGCGTTGGTAATCGGTGACTGCGTGGCTCTAGTCGAATCCTTCTTGTATCCAGAGAATGGTAATCTATAGAGCAATAGTTACCGATTTGATCAATTTAACGCTTAGTAAAATTAAAACGAATAAAAATTCAATAAGCAGTTAATAACGTTTTAACCATTACTGAAATAGATAAAGACAAATAAGAACTTATGATTGGATGTGCTAGGATTTGGTGGATTGTTAGAAAGTTTTGTAAGTTAGCTTTATAATAACATAGATAGTGTAAATAAACTAAATGTAATATTTTAATATTTCATATCAATATTTAATATTTCCTGAATACATAATATATTTTCTATAATATAAACGATATAAATACTCTGAAAGAGGAAAACCTTGTTGATTGCAGGTACTAGAGAACGTAGAATATTAACATAGAGGTGTTTTCTAAAGGGTGTCATAAACTTTATTGAGTGAGTAATACAGAGAAGAAAGAGCTGTTAAGCGGAGTATGAGCCGTAAAAAATAAAAATTTCAAAAATGCACGCTACGTAAAAGTTGTGCGATGAGTATGAGTGTACGGTTGTGTACGTGTGCACACGTAGGGGTGAGTTCTCTTAAGGGTGAACCGCGTATAGCGAATGAGAGTTCAGAGCGAGTGTTTTTTCCGCAAGTTCAAAGGGAGTGTTCCAGGGACAATGTAGGGAATATGGAGAGTTGTACAGAATGTACCGTACTAGCGAATGAGCGGATTCATTACGAAGTAGCTACTCCGTAATATTATACAGAATTACTTCACTGAATCAAGAATATTTTATCACCAGTTCTGTAAAATAAAAGTTCTCCAAAAACATACCAAATCACTCGCATTTCAATATTTTCGATAAAAAGATATGTACTTGTATCGTCTATTGCAAATACAAACACGTGAATGTTAATATTCGAATGTCATTTCAATAATATGTACTTGGTTTTTTATGTTGTGAGTAATGATAGATAATGTATTCATGAGCTTCTTGGTAGGCAGTGGAATGAATATGTTATGTAAAATGGCTTAATGTTTCATTTGGTATAATCTTGCCATACATTATAATATGACAACCATAAATTATATGATACATTATCGAGAAACAAATGGAATGTATAGAATGACATTAATATCGATTGAAATATTAAATATTAAATAAATAAATCTTAATGGAATTATTCAAGATGATTTATGTGAATATTTATGTGAGAATCATAAAGATTTGATGTTTTAGTTTGATATTTACTCTTCTGCTAGCATTACACATATCAGAAAAAGAAGATATCAGATAAAGAAACTAATACACCCAGATATAAGTGCAATTTCTTCTTTCCCTAAACTGATCTATGTCGATCAATCTTTCATAAACTCTCTTCTTCATAAACTTTGCTGTCAAAGAGTCAAAGAATCCTCCTCCACGAAAGAACACAATCCTACCTTCATTAATATTAGGAGCCTTATTCTCGCTCCAACAATCTGTCATCTGAGCATGGTCCATCGTTCCCAGACAGGTGGGTACCGTAAGAGTTTGTTCGCAGGACTTGTTCGACGGTCTGTACCCAGGTAACTGTCCTCCTGGCGGTAATTCAGGAAACATAGCTGCGAGGAGCGACGTTATCGATGTGTTCTGCGGATCATTTTGTTGTCTGGGCAACACCAACATTTGCGTAGACTTGGCGCGAGGCAACGGGATGACGGGTGTCGATCCTAGGGATGGGTTTGGAGCGGAGCAGGCTTGCTGCCCCGAAGGAGGGAAAAGCGTGCTACTGGACGGCGCTGTCGACCTTTGCCTTCCTCTTGAAGGAACTGTCGCTGGTGGAGTAACGTTTCGCGCCCCGCTTCTCTGTCTTGGAAACAGCTGCGTGGACACGGATCGAGGAAGCGTCTTTGGCGATGTCCTTGGTTGAACGGGAGCGATGTCTGGACCTAGTTGGTCCAAAGATTTGCTGTGCCTGGCAGGAAGCGTGGATGGAGTGAGCATCAGACGACCTTGGACCGAACCGATATCCTGAGCCGCGCCTTCGCTCCTTGGTGACCAGATTCCCATGGATCGCGACTCTAGGATTGCTGCTATGCCGCAACTGCAGTCGTCGATGCCGGGAACTGGAACGAGCATTTGTTGTTTGATTAATTTTTGAAAAAGATAGGGGATGCTTTAGGGGTAGCAATCCCTATGTCTTGTGACAATTTTGCTTGATAATATTTGTACGAATAGAGAATATCTTGGTGATATACATATACAACGGTTGTTGGTGCAATTAAATTAATAAAAAAGCTTGATCAACGATAACAATGTTTTGATCCTGTGTTATAATCATCGTACAAAAAGATCGATCACTCGTGATATGAGGCTATATCGCGTTCATTCTTTTCATCAAAGTGATACTTGCCGCTGTTTCTGTGCCTCTGCTTCATATCCACGTACTGATCCTCGAAGATCAAAGGCAGAGAGTGAAGATCTCCGTCCAATTCCGGACAGTGCACTGGGAGCGGAGGCAACGAGGACAGATATCGCGATCTTCTTGCCGCTTCGCTCACCGCTTGATACGACTGGTAGTTCGCATCGTAACAGCCCCATGCGGATGACCTAGGGTTTTCTAGCACGAAGAAACCTTCCGTAAAACGTTTCACCTATGAATTTTCGACCAAAGATGTTAATTTAAATAAAGTGGTACTTTCTTAAAATATTTGAAACGAAGTTTCGTTTAATTAATTGATATCGTTGGATCGTAAAAGGCCACAAATTCGTTCGTCGTAATTCTATGATGTACTTGTCTCGTGTCTTTGAAATAAAGTAATTAATCTAAAAGAGAACACCTAGAAGCTACAGGGAATGTTAAGACAATAAAACGAGCGTTTTACCCTTAGCTGATGATGGATCTTCGCAAGATGCTGATGAACAGCCTCGCGTCCGGAGAATGCTTCCAGAAAATGTTGCCAGAGAACGATATTTTGTGCGCAGAGTTGAGCGACATCAGTCTCCTCCGTGTCCATCATCTGTAACTACAGCACAACCACTATCTTCCACAGAGAAGTCACAGAAAACAAAAAGAAAAATATTACATGTGTAAGTTAATTTGGTGTCTTTCAGTTCGTTATTTATATAATTTATCATATATAAGTTATTTATATTACCTTAGATAATATCAACATTGTTATTTACCTAGTATCTTAGTTCTATTCATAAAGATATAAAGCACAAAGATCCGCGATTTAAGTGTAGCAAGTAATTGAAATAGTTTCGCTGACTAACTCTATGTTCCATAAATAAAAGTCGAATTTTGTCAAAAGCGACTTGGAATAATTTACATGCGTAGAACAAAGAATTTTGTAAGAAAACCTGAGAAGCAGTACCGACCTTGGTAATCTCTTTGTGCGTGTTCTGAGCAAGCTCGAGCGCTCTTTGCTGGCAAGAAGGTAGCAGACGGGCTAAATCAGCTAAGTTGTTGAGCAAAGATTCCCTCGCGGCCAGAAGTAACCTGATTACTTCCTGTTGAACTAATTTCGCGTGTTGTATCCTCGTGGCTGAACCAACGCACCTCGTTGTTGTTTCCTGCGATAGTTACGAATATCTTGTTGCAAGCGTTCTTTTCACCTTTCTTTCTGTAGCAGCTAAACTATCAATTAAAAATTTTAATGAAACTCGTGCATGAACTCACGATATTTCCTAACTGAGCATTGTTGTCCCCGTTTGTTGCAGTCTGTTTAAATTGTAGCCACGGTTTCCCTCCACGCGGCGCGCTGCAAGCATATTACTCGGTTAATTACCCTGTCGCGTTGTTAAATTAAAACGCAATCGAACTCGCATTGTCACTACGAACGGAATACAATTTTTTGATTGAAACGATTAGGAGGTCGGACATGATTTAATTTAAATTCGTGAATTGGTTATGCATTTAATTTTTCACTGTGTGGATTTTTATTGTTCTCACAATTTGGTCACTTGGAATTTGATATGAAATTTTGAAATTTAAAATTACGATAGTTCGCTATTATTCTATCACTATTTTGTTATTATTTTATTATTCTTCTGCTATTATTCCGGGTATAATAAATTATTTTATTAATAGTCATAATAGGATATTTGATATTTCATAGTCTTTAATCTTCGACTATAAATTATTAGCTAATTAAACGATAGATGTGCTTTTCCATAAAAATCTGAAAAAAAAGAATGTTTCCACTATAATAATACTGGGAACATGTGTGTGGAATAATTCATAAGAATATTTTTCCCACAGTCATTAAAAAGGATTCTGTACTCAAAGAACTAATTAATTCAGAAATAATATTCCTTTGATACTTTATTACAGTATACGTTCAATTCGAGTACAAAAAGGTCTCCCTGTTACAGTCTCTCGTGCAATTTAATGAGCAAAGAAAACACCATTTTAAAAATTCCTTTCTTGTAGCCACTAATTGGCTTTGTAATATGAAATAACCACGTTACAATATATAAACATATGTAAAACATAAAATTAACTTAAAAGCATAAACATTTATATATAAATATAACATGTAAATATTTCAAATATAATAGACAATTTAAACAATGTAAAATAAACAATATATAAAAGTAATAATCAAAGCTCGTTTAACAATATATTCTTCAATAATTAATAACTTTTCTCCTTCCTCGGTTAATGTCCAATATTTATTAATCTTAAAACATCAGAAATCAGCAAAGTAGACAATTGAAAATAAAAAGAAATGAACTTGATCAAAAGAGAGAAAACTCGAAGAAAAATCGTTGTTCTCCTTAAAAGTACTGTGTCCATAAATTTGTCAGTTTCATTGTAAAAAAATAAAAGAAACACGAAATTTCAAACTTACCAGCTCTGGACATAATGAAGTATGCTCTTCCTACGTGCAACACGGTACAACGAAATCAGCGTTCGTGAGCAGAAAAGAGAAATTTCCATCGTTAACAATCGTGTACGTACGCAAATAAAAATATTTTGTAATCATATTATGAGAAAGGAATATGAAAAGAGAAAATATTCAACTTGTTACCGACTTGATGTAAGGTTGATGAAGGGCCACGAGGCAGGCATGAATCGTGATGGAGACGGCGGCAAGATGAAAGTAGTCGAAGAGCACCGGCAAATGATAGTGAAGCCCCTTCGTGGGCGCGAAGTTCAGCTGCAACGCCCTACAAAGCAAAAAGCAAACGAAGCTCGTCAAACCTTCAAGGTAGAACATGAAAGCGTACGCGGCCAAGGTTATCGATCTCTCCATCTATTAGGTCTGTGGGGAAGTTCTGCTTTCTTGTCGTGTACTTTTGCCTAGGCATAATGGGCGGAAGAAATTTATGGAAGTTGTAGAGGTCGGTGTTCCTTCAACAACTAAGCATTACGTCTTTTCCTCGTGCATTATATTCAAACCATGTTACGGAAATTGTAATGTGATTTTAACAACTGCCTACTTCGAATTACAAAATTTCCTGTAATTAAATGTTCAATTTTTTTAGAAGAATTTCTGTCGCTTTCTGGGAAACATATGGGAAATGCTCTTTTGGTCTTTATTACTTTCTTTCTCACAAAGACTGGTCTTCGTCAAATTTATTGTTTATTTATTATTTATTATATTTATTTATTATTTATTAGTTTAACGTAAATTCATTAATTTGAACATTTGTCTCAAAACATATAGGATATTCGTAATTTCTATGCTTGTTCCTATACATAAATGTAATTTAATATTCTAATCATACGTATTCTAGCAGTGGAATGAAGAAAATAATGCTGACCAATATGGCTTCTCAGAGACCAAAACGAAATTAGATTTCATTATAATAATGGTCATGACAAGTTTACGGTTGTGACTTACGTTTAATTAGCGTGACTTGGTGTTTCAAATGCATTGTCTCGGTGCAGGGTGCACACGAAGAAAATGTAATTAATTAATATTACCAACATTTTACATTTTATTCTTGTAAATACAAAATGTTAACAATGCTCGTCATCTACGTGTGACAGATATTCCTGTAATTAAGTATTTATATCTTGAAAAAGAAATATCTTTAAACTTAAGCGTTCATATCACATCCCTTTGTGCTTCAAATGAATAGAGCACGATACCAAAAATTAATCACCTATTTTTAAAATACTTTGTATATACGCATAGCGTTATTACATAAGATTTTTCTTTTGGTTTCTTTAACGTGTTATACAACTTCGCTATACGTATAATATATCTTAGTATATAGCGTAGACGCAGCTTAAGAGTCTACAAATCAACTTCAAACGTAACTACTCCTTCTCTTCGCTGTCTTCGTTACGTTACAAACATCAGACTCTCACGATTCTCGTATAGCAAGTCGCATGTAGCAATCCTACGAAACCGCAATATCGTTTCTTTTCGCGAGCGACGTTCAAACGATCGTCGCGGTCGGCGAACATATCACTACCGTCTACCAAATGACAGTGGTACAGCGAGATGATAGTACGTTTCGAGATACACCAAGACGATTATCTTACCTAGACGACACGCAGGCCATGTTTCCTGGTTGCGTCGGCTCGCTGAACCATAGCTCGACGCCGAGATTGAAGTGGGTGCGGGAGAGAACCTCCTCGATCTTGTGACTGTGCACCAGCACGTGAGCTCGGAATAAGACCGAGGTGCCGAGTGTCACCTCTTCGTTTCTGTAGAGGATCTGAAAGCGCTTGCTGGTCCCAGGCGCCTCCAACGAGTCTAGAACAATGATCGTACGGTTGAAGTTTCTTCTGCATCTACACATCGGATAAAGTACCGCAAAGTACTTACGTATTTGCAATTCTTAACTTTCATGGTATCATTGGACTAGTGGGAGCAGTCAAAATTTAGGGTTGAACTTTTAATTTAATTTTATTTTTACTCGCCTCTGTTGCGGAGAATGTAAAATACAAAATCAAATTAAATACTCTGCGTTCATGGTACCGTTGGGCTTATTGGGCACCGTAGTAATTTTCACCTGGATCGCTCAATTTTCGAATTTCTAATTCAATTTCATCTCCATCGTGGAGCATATAAAATACAAAATAAAATTCAATACCCTAAATTTCAGTAATCGGACATACGTTACTGTTATTTGTAACCTAACGATATTATTCGAGGATTAAAATACTCGTCGATTAAAAAGTAGTCTTTCACTATTTAACGTTGGAACGTTTTATAACAGATCGTTTAAATCTGGTTCAGTGTATGACCGCGCGTCTGATTTTCCAAATCGAAATTCCGATTGCCTGTCAGACTTGAGAGACGCTCGTTTCACGTTGAACGTCTCGTGGTTTTCTTTCTTTCATTCGTTTTCACGAGATAGAAGAGAGAAGCTCGAGTTTCGATGCACAATGAAGGGTGGCAACGCGATACAAGCGATTCAGGGAACTTTCTAACGCTATCGAGTGCAAGCTAGGTTTGAACTAGTTGGAAATTCTAGTCGCAGCCGTTGTCTAACTCGACGGGGTGAACTCGAGCGAGTTTTCTACCGCCATCGGTGCCACAGAAGTTTCTGCCTCCACGGGGAAAGTTCTTTGATTCGCCGGACACGCGTTGTCGCAAAGGGCTGGTAATTTCTGGAAACTCGGTTACCATTTGCTTCTTTTCTTTCGTTCTTTCAAGTAGAAAGAAAGATGGCCAGGAGATTGTTAGTTTGGTTAGAGGATATGGATGCGTGGGTGACGTTAACGAAGCGCGTGGATGTCACAGTTGACGATTATTCGAATGAAATGTTGTTCTAGTGTTATATAGAGCTTGTTATTGAAGTATTCGGTCACGTTTTAAGTACGACAAAAAATTCCATTTATCCGATCTTGTTGGGAAACCTCGCCCATTATTCTCACTATCTACTATTGTTTGCTCACACGATAGCAGCTCATATTCAGATGAGTGAATTCAATTAATCGGGTATTAACTAAAATTTCGTTCTGATAAATAGAATTCTGCTGTGCGGTAGAATCTCGTTTGTCCGAACAGGACGAAGGACAGCTTCTTTCGTTTCAATTATATTAGTTCAATTATATTAGAATTTAAATACTTATTTCGAGCAAAAACAAATAATCGCTTATATTAATATATTCCTTATGGGAGTCAGTGTTTATGCTTTTATATTACGAAATATTCGATTGTTCGCGGTAGATCGCGTCAACGAGAGTGGTAAATTCTCGTTACGATTCGATAATCGATGCCACGAATTGGTCAACCCCCTATTTCATTTAGAATAATAGAGGTGGTTGATTGATTATAACATCGAAATAACAGGTTATAATATATACTTTATTCCAACAACTTTGTGAATATAAAGAGATACGCGTCGTGCGTATAGACGTATTCTGAAAGACGTGTAAATAGTAAGTTACAATCGATGACTGATCGATGAACGAAAACCAGTCAAGACATTGATTGATCAACGGATGAAAAACCAGTCAAAAGATGTTGACTGATCTAAGGCAGATAAACCAGTGAAGTTCGGTTACGATGCTGTCGCAGAGGCAAAACTATTGCTGGGTGTTGGTGGCACCACCATCATGAGAAAAACCCGACCTTCTCATTTCTTACCTGATGGAGCAATAATCATAAAGAACGTCTCCACTTGAATATATTTTATAACAATTAAGGGCTCTAACGGTAAGATACAAATGCTTAGTTTTATGACAGTTCCTTAGGATTAGTGCGATCCGGCTAATTATATTTGCATAGCCAGTAGCCGCTTCGACCGAGGAATGGATCCTGGTTTACGTAAAGAGTCACCGGACGTAACACGAAATTACCTTCGATCGTACTTAGGATGATAGGGCCTGAGCATTAACTTGTTCGTACAAACGCGATTCTACCGTCTACTACATTTAAAACGAACAAACGATAATGGAAGAAGTTTAGGAAAACTTATTTTTCATAAACATTTACACACTGATTTGTAGTATTTTAAACCTAAGCCTATCCGAATCTGCAACGCTATCGAAAATTCGTGAGGAATCACTGAAATTCAAAAGAAGTACTCACGGTTGCGTAACTGGTTAACCTCCACCTTGACAGGCAGTTTGGGCGACACTCTGAGGGCAGTTCGTATCTGGTAATACCTGGGAAATTGGAAATCGTCGATAAGCTTAGAGGCGATGGCGATAGGTAAGCCGTTGCAAATTACGCAAGCCAGCCGTCGCGCACACATTCCGTCCACGAGGATGGCTGGAGAATCCGCTTACCCACGCTGGAACAGGTCGACATTGTAGAACTTGCAGAGCTCGAGGGAGAACTCGAGAGTGGCCTGTAGATCGCTCATCTCGATCGCGACGCCAACCTAACCACCACCCCTCCTCTCTCTTTCTCCCTTCGTCGTTCGAAGCAGCCCTTTAATCGAACGAAGACCAGCTTCGTCTGTTGCGACGACTTACGAGGGATGAAGATTGTCGTTTAGGGCCTGGCCGAGGTTCCCGGCTCGATCCTGCCATCCTGTCCGCAAATTTTCAACGTCGAAGGCACCCTACGAATAAAAAAGAACGGAATCTTTCGATTTACGAGACGATTGATCAGCCGCTTCGAGCAACCAGCCCCTTCGAATCGTTGAATCGTCCAGAAGGTGCTTGAACCGTTCAGCCGCGTATTGAAGTGGATAAAGGTGTATTGTATGTGATTTACGTGGAAGGAGATGAGTCTTTCCTGTCTTCCTCTTTTCGTCTCTTTTTCTCTCTCTCTCTTACTCTCTGGTTCCTGGCAAATATTGAACTTACGAAAAGTATTTGTATTTTTTTATTGATCTTTTGATATTTTATGTTACTGTTAAGTATTAACTTATTATAAATAATCAGCCATGCCACTGCGCCACGCCAGAAAAATTACTGAAAATTCTCAACGCGAGAATTGATTGTAATTTTAATAAATAAATAAATAAAAAAAAATGTTACTGTTATATACAGAACATTCTCTACGCGAGTACCCTGAATGGATTCAAACTTTTCGTAAACTCCCTCTATTTCTTGGCAAATATTAAATCAACGAAAGGTTCTGGCATTTTTTGATTCATTTTCTGCATTTTACAGATACGTTGGTATCGATAATTTCAATACAACGAGAACGCTTTTCTAATATCGTTTCTTTCTTTGTACTGATATTCCTACGCAAGAAACGTACGAAAACGTATGATAAAAATAACAAGTACGAATGCACAATATGATAAATAATCGGATGTCTTGTTTTACATGAAACGCTCCTTCTAACAGAACAATTCTGAAATGATAGCAATTTTTCATTCGATCAATGTGTAGTACAAATGTTTTGATTTTCAGAATTCTTTGACTCGTCGTGACAATACGTATATATCTACAAAATATCTGTATATTCTATCGGAGAAAAAATTATTTCCAAATTCGCTAAATCATGGACTACGCCTGGAAGGCAGGAAAAAACTTTCAGCGTGTGTTTCTTCACGAGAGAGGAGAGCGGGAACGGGAATTTCTCTGTTTGCCCTGATTTGCTTCCCCGTTGGAAACGGCAAGCTAACGAAGTTTGGCCTCGAAATTCGCGAATGCTTTGCAATCGAGTCTTCCGGAAAGGAGGTTGACCACCCCCGCACACCTTCGAGTGACTTCTAATTGTAGCGACGACGAAACGATTCGAGTTTAAAGTGGATTTAATTAGAGCCGAGTTCGAGAGTCAAGTGGAAATTAACGTCTGCCGGTTTGCAAGTCCGCTCAGTGATTTAGCCCGCTGTAATTGCTGTTGCTTTTTAACTTCCCAACATTGTTACGCGGTATTCATGCCTCGAATACTATAAATTTTCACAAATTGCTCGAGTAATTTATGGCAAACTAGAATTTCCTACGAATATTTATAATTACATGTCGGGTTAAGGTTGGAATTTTGGGCGTTTGATGAACCTTCGCTCAAATTTACCATCGCGATTGTAGCTGATATTTATTGGTACAAATGTGGCCACTACAAAAGGCTATAAGAACATGTTGATGACAACGAATTCAGATTCGATAACGAATCCACGGTCAACGGGATGACGAATGCGATGTGATACACGTATGACTCCATGTACAAGTCAAACTTATCTGCATGAACTGACCTGCAGTCCAAGTGGAACCTCTCCTTGTTTTTAAGGAGAGCTATATAATTATTCCATACCTCTGTCAGGTACCTCTGTCAAGTCCCTCTCGTGACCGTGGCTACGTTCAGTGACCCGTTATGTCACTTCGAGCCCAAGCCCATCGTGATAAAATCGGATTAGAACATTAAAACTATTTCTTAGTTTTATTACTTAAGCGTAGCTATAGTAAAAGTCTGCACTAGGGTATTGGGACTTTTCCCAAAATTCCAAAAGGGAAGCCCCGATGTCCTTTCATCTCCGACATACATATAACGAACGAGGTTCTGAGCATTAAAAATTTGAAAGAGAATCTAGGTTTTTGGGCTATAGTACAAAAGAAGAATAATTATATAAATTCTGAAACAAGTGCAACAGATATTAAAGAACAGAAAGAAACAAGTTCAAACTCCTTTGAAAACTCCCAGCATGATTTATTGTATTTGTTACAAAACTGAACAAATTTTAATTATTACAAGAAGATATAGTGAGATATTACTGTTTGTCCATCAAACGAGGTTGTTCGAAGTATCAAATTCCTATTTATTTAGATGGAATCGCATATTTTGCGCATACGTTTCCATGACTTGGAAAAATATAACGTTTTTCTTACAACCATAGATACACAATGGTGTTTAAAAAAAAAAAGTAGAAGTAATTCTTTATACTGAGAAGTACAAATTCCTAATCCATCCTGAACTAATCGCTCTACTAAATCCTTATACATATATTCTGTATAATCTCCAGTATTAACAAAACTATCAACACAGCTAACGCTAAATCGCATTGAAACCTGATCGAGTAAAACGGGGCTTACGATAATCCTGCAAATCTCTCAGCATTCGGCAATTAAATCGTTTCCCGGATTCGCAAAGAATTAACCGTGCGATACCGGTAATGTGTAAAAGCCAAACAAATCAAACGCAAGTCTTTGTATCGTATCCTGACGAAATGAAAGGGCTGTTCTGTTGACGATGCCAAAGTCTCAGCTTGCAGAGGGTTAGACCGTACGTACAAACGTTCAGCAGGTAGATTGGATGTCGCCGACACTGTAAACACTTCGTCGAATGTCTCTTTTGCAACATGTTCAAACCAATGCATGCTTCTGACGTGTTTTAAACGTTCGTGAGTTCCATTGAAACCGTGGAAAATTGTTGGCGAAGAGGAGGACTTGTTTTATAATTTCCATAATTCCTCGTTGAGACGGCCGATCAAACTTTAAACTTAATAACCTTCGTCAAGGGGTTGACTAGCGTGATGGTTGATGGTTTAAGCAAAGCAACGATAACCGATCCGTATTGATCGAACGTCCACTTTATCTTAAGTGCTCGGATGCCTCGTGAATCTGGAGGAGCTGAAATATAACTTAAAATGATTTATCGAGCGTCAACGAGGAGGCTTTCCTGGTTATTAAACTAGACAAAGTGAGAAACTTGTGGTTTATTTAGATAGTGTGCAGATGTATATTTAGATATTAAATTTAGTATATTTACCTAATATGCATGTATTTTTATGTGTATTTAAGAGTAAAATGAAATTTAGCTTAGACACTCTTTTCAAATGTGGCCTTCACTTTTTTAGGTTTAATATAATTCCTGAATTTCCAAACACTTTTTAATATCTCCAGTAATCGGACACACTCGATTCTTATGATGGAAATTTCCATTTTTACATTATTTACCATAAAATATTCTACTTTTAATATTTTTCCGATATTCAAATGTTGTATCTTAGGATGCACATTGGGCATGCAATATCGCGAGATACATTATGTAAAAAAGGAGGAGTTTCACCGAAATAAGAATATTTTCACTGATCAAAATGTGTCGATATTATTTATTCAGGATTTAAATTTACGATTAAATTTCTGCATCGTTGTTTATTATTCGTTTGTGTCTCACATGATATAAAAAATCATCAAACATTATTGCCACAAATTGCCAATTTGTTATTGCAAGAACTATCTTGTAATTGTCCTTCTAAAGGAATACGTATCTGTGTTAAATAAAATTGTTCGTCGTACAATAAAAATGATTAGAAAACTATTTACTTTAACTAAATAAATCGAAGATCCTATACGTTACGACCTAATACAACCCGAAATCCATCTCTTGCACCACTAACCAAAATCCCGTGCAGTGAACTTTGATCGCCAGGTCGATCTTCACTCGTGAACGCTTCGACAAGCCTCCCTCGTCCGATCCTCGTCGAATTCCCTGGCCCGCAAAAATGATTCATTCACGATAGTCTTTTGCACGCGTGCAAATGCATAGTGAAGAACCACGGGGGTTAAAACTGCCGACAAAGGAAGCTGACAGAAAGCAAAAATTCCTCAGGCTGCCCTCAGCGACTGGACGCGCTCGCGCGTCCCACTGTCAAGGACGCGAAGGCCGCGTGCACACTTCCTCGAGCGAAGATCAACGACCTGGCTTACGCACGGGCAACCTAGGTGAGAGGGTGGAACGACCGAGGGTGGAAAAAATGGTGACATTCCGTGACAGACAGCAACGATTCTTTTCTTGATTACTCGCGCGAGCTAGCTCAGGTTACACGATTTCGTGATCTTATTTTGTTGGCTGTCAGACTGCGCTGCCAAGACGAACGTGTCTGCATGAACGTTTGTGAAATCAGTCTGTCGAAAGACGTTCGTTCGTTTGCGTTGTTCCAACATTGGTCCGATGCTAACTTTAAGAACAATGTTGTAGGTGTCTATTATAATATTTAATGGAATCTCTCGGAGCAAAATTAGCACGCTAAATATATTAATAACGTGTAATTTGCTGTCATTTTAGACTATTTTAAGACGCGAGTATAAAATGTTTAGCGCGAATGATTGAAAAATATGCGAGAGTGAGATCGATATTTTCGTAGAGGTTTTAATATTATACACGTGACCAAAAATATTTCAAAGCAACAACCAAGTCCTCAGAAGAAACTATTCATTAGATTATTATGGATAATTCGAGCGCCTGTTGCTCGTTTCATTTCTTGACGTCAAATAACGTCTCTGGCGCCCCTTGCGATTCCCATGCCAAAATCTACAATGAAGTGCCAGAGACGTCGCTTAACATTGAGGTGTTAAGAATCTTAATTCGTTTCGTGAGAATAGTTTAGTCTTAAGGTTGACTGAAAAGAAACGTAATCTCCTATTCATCGGTCCATATTAAATTATTAATGAAACTTTCCAAAGAAATAATGAATATGCAAATTATAGTATTTTATACAATACTTGGTGGGTTAAGCAATTTTCTATGGAAATTCAATTTTGTTAATTATATCTTAAATAATACCAGCTTGTATAAAAATTTCCACTCTATATAAAATATTTTCTTGTTTACTGGTTGATATCATTAAAGTTAACGGTAGCATAAAACCTATAGATTTATACGGATAAAGTTGATGGTGTTGTACGGAAGGTAATATAGTGGAGGGTACGATCGTGTAAAGTTTGGAGAATTTCAGGAGAGGGTTTTGTTATTGTGGGGTGTACGCGGAGCATTGCTTTAGCTTCTTCTGGTCGATCGTTTGAGGTGAATGTTGATAGAATTATTATGGGGAGATTATTTTTGTTTGATGATAATACGGAGGAGATGGAATATCGATTGTATGTTTAAAGACAAAAGATGTAAAGGTATATAGGGAGGTTAAAAAAGGAAAATTATGATTCGAGTAAATTTCTATGCAAACACATTCATCGAAAACTCGAAATTGATTCCTTTCGGGCGATATTTCGTTGAAATCCAACAACGAGAAAATTGAACCGAGAGATAGAATTATAAAATCGTGGCAAGAGATTGTAAAAATTCAGATCCATTCTTCGAGGTAACTTTTCTAAAGGGTATTGTATGTTCGTCTGTCCCAGAAGGGTCGAAGGTACAAGTCAGATGGCGGAAGTTTTAAAGAGAGTTCGAAACTCACCCGGATATGTCTTTTCCCATTCATTTTTCCCTGCTAAACGCAATTCGAAGTTTCAAACAACAAATACGTGACGTGGTAAGAAAGCTGCGAGCGGAAGTTTCAGCGATAGTTTATGACGATACTTTTGCGAGACAGTTTCGCTTCCGTAAAAATTTATCTAGCTCTATTTTTACACTAGAACATTGAAAATTTTATAGACCGATATTGAGAATTCGTCCTTCGTACTTATTCGAGAATTGCATCATCGCTCCTTTCATTCCTGTTTCTTTCTTTGATTGATTCATCACTGATATATCAAAAATCTTCTAAATTATTCTTTATGTAGGACAAATTGATATTTAATTAGGAACCAGCAGTGAAAAATTTGTTATAATATAAAATGAGATCGTAAAAATGTGGAAACATTAGGAAGAAAAGAAAAATCTGTGAATAATAGTTTGAAATGTATGAAATACGGAATGCCACACGAAATTATATCACTGAAACTTATTACTATTATTATATTATTATACAGGGTGGTTGGTAACTGGTGGTACAAGCGGAAAGGGGGTGATTCTACGCGAAAAAAGAAGTCGAAAATATAGAATAAAAATGTTTCGTTTGAGGCTTTGTTTTCGAGAAAATCGACTTTAAATTTTCGCTCGGTACGCGTGCGGTACGTTATAACGGACCTCACTGTAGATCGTTGTCTCGATGGAAAAATTAAAAAAAAAAATTTATTCTATATTTTCGACTTCTTCTTTCGCATAGAATCACCTCCTTTCCGCTTGTACCACCAGTTACCAACCACCCTGTATACGTTATATACGTTATATATTATTATTACCACTATATCTAGTATCATATATCAATGTAATACTAGAACATTTTCATCATCGACATTAATGAAGCGATACACGATTGTTGCCAATTTAATCAAATTGTTCAACAATAGATACATTTAATTTCCACGTTTCTCATTGTATCGTTACGAGATCGTCGATTTGGTTAAATTCATTTTTCATATCGATGAACATAATGTAATGACAGTGATGCGAATAGAATAATAAATCAATTCCAGTTGCGTAGCAGTTATCAAAGAAAAAAAAAACAATATTTATTCCTGTCGTATGACATATTACATTTCGTTATCACGCTGTTCAAATTATCTCTTGAACGCCTCATAATCATTTCTCGGAAATTGACACCACAAGGGAGAAATTACACTTTGCAAAAATTCCTCAGCTAGGCTTTAGCTTTAAAGTTTTCAGCTCCGAAGCTGGATTGAAAAATATGCAAGTTATTAAATACAACAAAAACAATATTCCGATGAAATAAAAATTCTTTTAAATTACGAAAGTTCCAAATGCACAGTCGTACTTGCAGAAAGATGAACATAGTATCGATCGCCACTCTAAAACACCTTATACTAACGAAGGGAAGGTTTTTCTGAAGAAAATCTGTCATTCTGCTACATTTTTCACAAAGATTCGTATCGAGATACTGCGGTTTTGTAAATTCTTGCATGGCTGGTCCCGAGCAATTTTAATCGGGAATGCTTTTTGGTCGTTTCGAACGACCAGCAATGGTATTTCTAGACACGAGGCCGACGCACTGTGGCCCAGTTTAGTCAGAGGTACTCGTCGTTTCTGGCCTAGATCGGGCGTCACGTCGTGTGTATTTACGCGCGATACCATTCGAGGCCGTGAAAATGTTTCCTACACGCCACACGCGAACCAACGTCAAGCGTTCGCCAGTCAATGTACGGAATTCTATTGGGATTCTGTCCTTTGGTTTATTACTTTGTGAAAAACATTGTAATTAATTTGCGTGTAAATTTCGTATTAGTAAATTGTAATAATTGGAAATACAGGCTGCTATAAAAAGACATGTAAGTACATACACACGCTCACGAAAGTAATCCAACACCTGTATAGACACCTCTCATGGATATGTTATGTGTGTTAGACAAAACATTTTGAGATTTTAATTAACGCTGTTATGAAATTTTATCGATTGATTGTTAATTTACTGATCCGTCGATTAGTAAAATTCGAAGTAATCTGAGAATGTGAATCTGTGGTAGAATTTTGTGTACGTTGAAATTACGATGTAAATGTTTTAAATGTCGGAAATTCTAAAGAATTATTTGCTCGTATTATTCTGATTCCACAATTCATATATTTTTAGAATAAATTTTTCTCTATGGAAGCTGAAATGCAATTGAATTCGAATTCGGATTGCACGAAGATTTATGGCATTGCGAGTATGTATAAAATGTAGGATTTAGGGATAATAAAATAGCATGAGCTCGGATGCAGTTTTAGACGAGCTTGCTCGCAATCTTCCAATCGCGTATCAAGCACAAAGGAAGGTCGAACACGAGCATTAGTTATCCTCTGTCATTGATCCGTTTCCATCGTCAAAATCAGCCGTGTCAAATAACTTATCGACAGTTTCTCATTAGCATTTCGATATATTCTATATCTCTGATCAACCTGATAACATGATCAACTAACTGTAACTGTGCGAATCTTAAACAATATCGTACAATATCAATACCAGTAAATCAAAATTACCATCCATTTAAAATTATTGAAAGTAGCAAATTTTAGATCATTAAACTTCACAAATTTATTTACCACAAAATAACCAAAACTAAATATTGAATATAGTGACAAAATATCAAACATATTATATAAATATTGCGCACTTAATACACGTAGAATAAATATTCAAGAAAGTATAATCGATAAATATTGGAAAAGCGGAATACAGAAAAAACTGTGATTCGTAGCAGAACGCATTTGCAAAAAGCGTAACCAAGCAACAATAGCGAACTTAATCCCAGCAAGTCTGTCGATCGCGCAACTGTCGAAGCGTGTCCACAGTGTCCAACCATCGATACACGTGGAGCACAATGGCGCAAATACAGAGCCGAGCTTGGAACATCGACGATAACGGATTTCTAGGATCTTTTTTATCGACTTGGACGTTCTCCCTGCAGAGCGAGGCCTGGTTAAATTAAGTATGAACAAGCTATAAATAAATCTTACACGATATTTTTCGAAGCATCCGTGGCGTAGCGTGTGTTATGGATGCAGCTGAGCTGTTTTATGCACGTGCGACGCGTTGTTGCGCCTTGAAGACGATACGAACGTCGTGTAATGCCGCAGGTTGTTGCCCTTGTTTAGTTCAGACACGGATTTTCTTGAAATTTTAACGAATTTTTTCCTCTTCTGTCTCCAAAGGAAATATACACGGTCGAATTCGTGCAAGACATTGTGCCAGACTCGAAGATTTATGGCGATGTAAAGCTACGTGTCTTTGCGCGTTATAGCATCTTGCGAACTTACGGAATATTAAAGGCGAAAGAAACGACGTAGTTTTAATATTCTAGGCGGCTTATAGAATATGCAATTTCTGTTTTGCAAAGAGGGTTGAAAGTATCGCTTTACGGTTCAGTGAAACTTGTATTTCTGCGAGCATTTCGAAGAATACAGCTGGACTGTTGTAGTATGCAGAGAGCTACGGAATTATAGAATTCCGAATCCTGTAATTTTAACCAAATTTGTATAGAATATAGTTCTTTTAGACCATTAGCAACTGTTCGTATTCAAATGAAAATAATTGGAAACCAAAGGGTGTAAGACAAACTTTCTCTTTAAATTGGATGGTTTTCCATACAACATTGAAAAAAGTACCATCTTTTGAAATAATAGATATATTAAAGATATTTTTATTAGATTTAAACAAATTTTGTTGGCAATATTTCGTATCAAGCGTTTTTATTAAATATTTTATATAAAACGTATTTACGTATAAACGATATTCTACATGTTATAAGGAACAAGTTAAGAAACCCGCAGCTACGAAACTAGGAACGAGTTGTCCTGGCAAATCAATTTCGAACAGGCTGCAAGCTTATCCGCATCGCAGTGAACAGTAACAGCGTACACTTTGGGGGATGAAAGCTGAACAACGGTCGACGAACGATAAAACGGAAGCGTGGCGAACAGAGAAAGGGGAAGACGCCGAACGGGGAAGATTGAAATTCCGTATCGATTAGCATTTCGTTCGAGGTTGAATTTTCGTGGCTCCGGTCGTCTTCGGGTCGTCAGCCCCGCGCTCGACCTTCGTTTCTATTCGAGAACTCTGCGAGTTCTTGAAATATTTGCCATTCCTTGTCGCGCTGCCATCGTCTCATGACTTCCTGGTTACCCTCCGTCTTGCTTGTATTTGCGAATTCAACGAAGTATTTCGACTGATTCCGGAAACTTTTTCTTCAAATCAACACAGATTTTATTATCCTTGCTGTGAATTATAATGACTTAATTCGTGATTATTATTGAATTAATTATTGAATTTATTGGGCTATTTGGTTTGATTCGTATGTACGTGGTATAAGATACAGGTGCAGGCTGGGAATTTAGTAAATGATTTTTGGTTAATGTTGGTGATGATTATTTTCATGTTTGTCTGACGAATATCACAGACGAATCCTACCCCTTTTGGTAAATACATCCATTTTGAAATTGGAAAGGCTGAAATTTTGTATCATTTTAGTTCTTGCCATTTTTATTTTCCTTCGTAGAATTTGAAATATTTAGCTATTATTTCAGAAGGGTCTCTATAATATAACTTTATTTACAAGGTAAAAAGTAAGCGTAACCAAATATTTTAACACTTCTGGAAAAATAAAAAACAAATACCAGCCATGAAATTTGAAACAAAGAGAGCAAATCTTACATGGAAGAGAAAAGTTCCAGTTTTTTCAAATTAAAATTAACCCAGTAGATTATTCAACGAGAAAGAAGAGAAAAAGTAAAAAAAACATTTCCACAGTTACAAAAATTACTTCGGTCTTTCACCTGTAGTTTCCATCTTTGTCCAATATCTTGCGACTGTGCAAACGGTTTCGCCTTCAAAACACCTCAATATACCCGAGAAATGCAAACAACAGTTATTGATTAAATTTAATGTCCCCATCCGCAACTACAGCCCCAATCAAACCAGGCTGAAAATGCGATAACGTGTTGCCTATAATTTTCGCAACTTCACGTAGACGATTGTATCAGCCCGTCACTCTCAACAATCTTCTATCTCTTTCTTTACGATAGTTAATAATGCAGAGAATATTTATGACCGAGCTCTGTGCACGGTTTACAATCGCATCGGCAGCTTTCAGAGCTTTTTCCCCATTTGCAATTCAACTTACGTAGTTCTATTTAAATATCGGTTTCCCAATGGAATACCGTTGCCTCGATAATTCATGATTCCTTTATGATCTGATTAATCGTCTCTCTCTTTTCATTTGCTACGACTCGAGTTAGTACGTTCCATCCATTCTGTCCTACAGAAGCGAAACAATATTAATTTCGCAGATTTTTTGTTACCTCGAGCAAAGACAAACAGAATATTTGATGGAGTTTCGTGTTTTAATCGCAGCGAGACTTCGTATATCCAGTTTGTGCTTTTAATATTTCGAATCGTGCAGTAGCTTTCAACTATGCACATGGAATACGAATATTTTTATTAAAAATTCTTTTTAATACGAAATTTTATTTTTTAGCGGTTTTATTATTTATGTCGTTTCGGTTATTCCGTTTGTTTCTGTATGGGAGTTGACGTTGGATATTCTATTGTGTTATATGCAGAAGGTCGAAGATTAATTGTTATTTCGAAATACAAGATTGTCGTGTATATGAGGAATTTTTTCAATATTCATTGAATACATTTATTTATCGTAAATTGTTTATCGCTTTATTAAAATTTTAAGTAGTTTATTTTTTTACTTTTACTGTTATTCATATCACACCGCTACTGAATTAAATACATTATTGATCTGAGAAATATTTCAATATAACAATTACGTGATTGTAGAAATATATCTTATCTACAATTATAGCAATTTAATAATGTTTTGATGATACTACGTTAAAAGTACTTATCAACATCCCTGTGTGACCAACACATTTTTCAAGTAATTAAAATTTTAAACATTTTAACAATTGTTTTACTTTGAACATCGTCAAGTACTTCCTCACTGTACTTACTTACTTTTCATTTATCAGTTTCTAAAATATTAATTGTTCCAATTGTATTATTGTTCTTTCGAACCTATAATGTATATAAAATTCTGTATAAAATGAATGCCCAGTAAGAAATAATTTTCCAAGTGATTGTTTCCATCAAAACAATCAATTCTATAAAATCCTAACCAATACGTAAATTAATTAATTAACGCATCGTTTTTCTTCTCCTTCCCTCAAGAGAAATTAAACAGAAACTCGATAAATTTCTTCGCAGTCCACCCACATTATTTTATCCCTCGATAGATCGCCCCGATCCCACGAAGCCGATCCAAAAACAGTCCCTTTAACGATCAGGGCGAAGGATCTTATTTAAAAAACGAACTCGTACAATATCGGAAAAAGCTACCATCTCACGCGTGGCTCGAAGCAAAAATAAAACCTTCCGATATCGGTGGGACGTGTAACACGACACGTCGAGATGGTGTAAAATTAACCACTTTCGACAACGCAGAAACGCAAGGGTACGGCTGTTCGCAGAAACAATATCAATTGCGTGTTATCAATCGAAAAAAGAAAAAAAGAGAGTCGCAAAATATAGTCTCGTGATACGCAAGAAAAAACGAAACCCTGTTTTAAGGCTTACTATGATATTGCGTGCAAGCAGCCCAAAAAAATCACGAAAAATGATACGTATCGCGACACGCGAAAAAAGGCGGAGCTTTCGAGAAAAAGGCGGAGTTTTCGAGAAAATTGACGTGCCATTAGATCGTTTGATAAGTTCGTATCGTATCAAATAATCAAATATTCCGATAAATACTCTCTCGGTTGAACATGGAAAAAATTAAAAAGGTCTATTCAAAATTCGTCGAGAAAACAGATTTCTTTCCTTCGGTGAGATAATGTCGAGGCTCGTATATCCAAGGAGTTTTGAATCTTCGCGGAAAATTGGATAATTTGTTTCGTTCACCAAATACATCTAGTACAGAAAGACATAAACAAGAAACTAAGTATTCTAGAATCCCATAAAAGGATAATCCTATAGAATCCTATTGGAAAGAATTTGTTACCGAAAATGAGGAAAAATTTTTCAAAAATATTCTCGTGAAGTTATATATAGAAAAAAACATGTAATTTTAGTTAAATCTTTTACTATGAATTTTCCCAGCAACCTAATATAATGACGCTCGATAGAGAACGTCTTTGATCCCTGTGCGGGTCGTTTGCCCGAACTTTCAACCTCTGACCTTTGCCGGAAGAAGAATGATCTTCCATTTAATCGGACGAGCGACTGGGTTTTTGCATTTTTTGACTAAATGCGCGTCTTTGGGATGGTAACATGCGGAAACTTTCTTTTGAAACGATGAAAGTAAGTAACACGAAAGTTTGGTGGTGGTCGAGGATCATTCAATTGAGACTCACCCTCCATTTCTGAAATTTCATTTTCTCTTTCTTTTCTCTCTCCATTTTTCCTCTTACTTTGCGTCGCTTTCGTTTCTAATTTTTCCTTTTCATTCGAATAACCGGCAGTTTCTTTTTGAATAAGCGAATTACCAGTCGCTTTTCATTTCAGAAAATTGTCGAGAAATTTACTTCTCGCTGAAGGTATAATGGCAGGGCGAACGTCTAAATTGGCTTCGTTAGGAACACCGACACGTGTTCGCGTTTTAATAGCGACGCTGACCCGCGTTCGTGGCCGGAGGTAACTTCGTTCGAATAATTAATTCTAAGGTGGAAACGATGCGAAGATTTCGTGCCGCGACACAAACCCTTCCTTTTGATAAGTCTCATCGTGTTCTTTTTATCTTTCTTTTTCCCTTTTTTATTTCCTTGCCTACTTATTAAGGTGACGTTGCACTGAAAATTACTGGTATTCGCTGCGTGTCTCCGCTGGTTGCAGAGAACAATGTTTCGTGAAATTGTTCGTGTTAAAGCGTCGACGTTGGAATTGTTCGCTCGCGAGAATCTTTTCAAGTTGCCAACGCTCGTAACCACTTCTTATTTTCTTCTATTGCTCTGCGATTCATCGATTCGGTTGGAAATCATTTGGAAACTACAAAGAAAGCTACATCTTCAATCTTTTACGAGTAATTTTTAAATTCATTACGTTTTTGATCGATCCTATGTTGTTTTATTCAATTTTTGAAAGACATATGGATTTTTCCAGATTTACAGTTTAGTCAGAATCTTAAAAAATATTCCTTGTCCTGATATATTAAATAATATTAAACGACTGCACGGCAAGAATATAGTAAGTCAATTTTTATTGACTTTTATGCCTAAACAAAACTATTTCAATAGTAATATTAATACCAATATTATTAATATGTTTTAAGATCAGGCAAAATATATTTAATCTCGAAATTAAATGGAAACATAGCTTCGATATGAAATTTGTTTTTAATATATCGAATTTTAAAAAACTTTCTTCTGTAAAAGGAAAGAAATGTTTTTCATTTGTGATCTCATTAAAATGTTGAACGATATTGGTTTAAAATTTAAAATATTCAAATATAGCTAATCTTTGATGTACCTTTGGCTTTGGCAAAACTTCATCAAATGTATCCTGGTTTTATGAAGCGTGTTGACATTACGAGAGCATTAATGTGTATCTTTCTATCAACGACGTGAAGACTCTATGTTGAACGATTCAATCTACATTCAAGAAATTGTGTGCAAAAGCTTAACGTCGCGGAAAGAACGGAAGCACGGCCCGCTTTGAAAATTCGTGATTGCGATTTGGACGTCGAATAATCGAGGAAAATGCGATTTAAATGAAATTTAAATTATACCTCCAGAGATAGGAAATCTCTTATACAATTGCACAATTACTTTTATAGAATCTTCACAGACTAGGCAGAAATTAAACGCCAATCATAATCGTAATCTGATTGAAACATAGGTACGATTGAAGCAAGCTTTTCCAAAAATAAAAAAAAACACTGAATAATCCGAGAATAAACATCATTCTAAAAAACGAAATTCTTTTAAAGCATTGGACACGTATAGATAATTTTTTGAAATCAATTCTTTATTCATAACGTTCTCCTCCAATACTCTATTAATAATAGAAAAACAAACAAACTCCTCTTATTTCTACAGCTTTTTTCATTATAATAAAAATAATTTAAAGGTATATTACGAAATCTAAGGCTGAAGAATGTTCTAAATAACAAAACTGTGTTATAACATTAAACAACTGGATATTGACTGTATTCTATATTAATTTAACAAAATTAATTCCGCTTATCATGACGTTCTCCGACGTTCTATCAGCAATAAAAATTACAATCTTAATTTCTGATTTCGTACTTAAATTATATTCCTTAGAAATAAATAAGTATCCATGTATATTCGAGCATTGGTACATGTATTTTAAATTACGTAAAACATCGGAATCGAAGCCAAGTTTTTTCAGAGTCGCTGCAAAGAGAGAAAAAGCCTGTTTTCACCCACACGGTTCATCAAACTAGCGCGAATTATCTTTTAAAGCGTCTCATCGCTGTTCGCCTGGCTCTCGGTTCAGCTTCAGCTCTTGGCAGGAGAAGCGCGCGTATTTGGTCAGACGTCTAGACACTTCTATCTGACGAAGGGGCGTCTGCAGCCAGCGCATCTCCCCAAAGACCAGCAAAAGGAAAGTATTTCTTATCTCTAGCCGGTGCCTACGTCTCGAAACGTTGAATCACGCAAACTCTCTGATTTGTCGACTATGTTACTCGAAACCAATAAACTCTGGTAAAAGGGAACTAAAATTGTACGTTGAACGGGAAATTCAAGTTGCTCGATTTATTCAAGCAATATTGGACTTTCGGGGAATTATGGAAAATTCGATATATTCCGGGAATATAGGGCAAGAAGGTTTGACATTTTGGTGGAAATGATGATTGTAAATTATCGATGGAATCGAGTTAGACTTTTTGACGTTTATATTTGATTTGTGAATAATATCGCGAAGGAGAGATTGCGAGTTTCAAGAAGGAAATATCGATTTTTGATAATTTGAGGAAAGTTTGCCTCGTTTTATTTGATAAATTTATTTCATATAGCATTGTACGAACGTTTTATTATTGAAATAAGAATATTATTTGCGCAAAAATTAAGAAACGTATATTTCTATGTATTTATATACTACGTATTCGCGTATTTATATATTTTATGTATAGCTGAAATAAATTTTCGTTAATTCTTTTCTGTTGATGCCCGGGTATTAACCCCGGAAGAGTTAAAGGTAAATATTCGATAAAACAAAAATATAGTGACATTATGAGAAAAGAAGTACTAAAGAATATTACCGATATAATAGGAGAATAAAGAATTAAATTAATAGAGGACCAAGAGAAGTTAAAATACACTTCAACTCATCTCTTTTACTATGATTAAGAGACAGAAAGATTTATACTTAGTCACAATATGGTTCAATGTATCTTTCGAAATCATAATAAACGGAAAACTAAACATACAAATGCTTTTAACCATTTTCTACTAAAACAATAAATAATAAAATAATACGTATTGAAGGAGTAGTTAGATAGAAAATAACTCACCAATAAAATATCCCACAACTTTGAATAAACTAAGGCAAAAACCACTCTGCAAATCTCTTCAACTTAATTCAAAACGAATTAAAAGAATCCAAATCAAAGTTGATATGCGCGATTAATCGAATTCTAACGATCGCGTTGACAAGAACGACCCACTTCCACTACTCTGCAGTCCATTCTGTGCTCGATCAGCGTTTTCCGGATGTCACACTCAGAATTGCATCAGCCCTCGCGCCACTCGATCCGAGAATGTCGCATTTTTTCACCCCATTCCCCGCACTCTCATCCAACAATCTCTCTCAATGTACCGTCTTCTAATTCTCTCGCTATTCTACCGTCTGCAATATCGATTACTTTTATATTAAAATTCTTCGCTTCTTCTGGTACTTGAGTCGTTTGTCGTTCAAACTGAATTATGCCCCTCAAGTGAAAAATTAAAAGTATGTTTGTACTTGATAAATTTTCCAACTCGACTTTCCAAACGAACCGTCCTACGAACAAATATTCGAGAAACGATCTTATTCTTATTTTTTCATAAAAATTCATCACGTGTCACCTTATACGTTATACGTCATTTGGCCGAACGCTGTGTAAAAAACTGTGTGCGTTACGTGTTCGCATATTTTCTAACCACAGAGCCAATGAACCTGCGTGGTTCAACAAACCACGTGAACGTGGCTCGAGAAGTTTCAAGCGTAAGGCGATAAGGCGTGGTTTATTGCGACGCGCGTGCACTCACCACCTACGTGTTTCCCCTCTCGCACACCACGGCGGAAGTGTATCGGGGCTATTGATAGTGATAACGACACACAACATGTAGACGGCCATACATAGATGTAGGCTGACAGGGCCTCCTCTTTTCCGCCCAAGCGATCTACGGGACGATAACGCGGGATTGCGAGCTTCAACGTCGCGTTCCTTTTATCGACGGTCAGATTATCTCGTAATTAATTATAGCAACGAATGACGGGTTGGATGAAGCGCGGTCTTTAACCAGGGAATCGCTGTTTAACCCATTAGAGGACTACGTTGTCGTCCACGCAATATTTCATTTGGAGTGTGAAGCTTCTCCTTTTTTAAACAATCTACCATATGGGATTAGATTTTTTCAGTATCGTAGCTGTGAAAGGAGATTCTGAGAACTTTATTTTTAAAAACTAATTAAACTAATATTAGGTAGAAGAGAAATGTTACGAGTCTCAAGATATTTCGATATTTGCATAACGCGAACAAGGGCGATATTAAAATGAAATTTTGTTAATTGCAATCTAAAATTGTAAAATTATGAAAGAGGAGTCTGTAATCAATCTGTAACATGTCAATTAAAGAATACATAATTTACATCGTTAAATTATTGCGTAATTTCTCGTATTATATTTCCATCGTAACTTCTACTATATAATAATAATAATAATAATGAAACTACAAAGAAGAAGTATTAAAAATTGCAATATGATTTTGACAGACGGTATTTGATCATCCAGGATGTTATTTTGGACTAACGAAGTTACGAGCTTTCTAGAAATGGCTGTGCCTCATTTACAAAGAGTTAGTCTAAGTTGAGACATAAAATCGTCCGTGAAGGCGTCAGAGTTCGAAGAGACGGTGTGAAAGAAGCAGCGAGGTCGGGGTTTTGCGAGAGAGTCTTACAAGAGCTTTAGCGAGTGTTTCAGCGAGCTTAATTATTATGAGTTGTAGAATAGTGGAGTATATTTAATACATATATAAAGAAACCCTTTTATAATATCTGAAACTTATACTCGCTAAGACGTAACTCCCTATAATGCGAGATTTACCATAAATAATTCTTTCAATTAGGAGTACAGAAGGTTGAATGTGTTGGTAGATATTGATCGAGGAAAATAAAAGAATAAAAGAGTAAGGGCTTGGTAGTTAAGAGAAATAAGATGCTGAATCTAATTTAATTTAACTTTGAAAGGGAATAATCACGACCTTCCTGGAAGGAACTCTTGTAAGATTTAATATCCATCCTTATATGTATATGACTTCGAGGAACACGAGAGGTTCCTCTCTGTATTCGTCCCAAACTCTCTCACGTACCTATTAATTTTTTATTTGACGAAAATCAATAAAATCTTGAATCAAGTCACTTTCATGCGAATTTGTTATATGAATTATGAATTACCCGTTGTATTATTAAAGTCGTAAAATATTGACAGCGTATTCATTAAATATAGGAAAATATACTACCACTCAGAAACATTCGAACATTTACGTATTTTTAACAATTCGTGTGTATTAATTATAAAATCACAAGATAAGATGTTCGGATATATGTAAGTAGCATCGTATAGAAAATATCAAATAAGAAATATCAGAATTTACGATAAGAGTTCTCTTATAAAAATAGGAATGTCATTAAGCGTCACAAATGACCCTGTTTCCGTTGCGTACTTGACAAATATTTTCGGCCTTCGAGGGTTAAATAAGCACCGAGCGAAACATCAATCATTGGCGAACTCAAGTTGACCTAATCTCTTGTACGCGCTTTACCATAAAATATCGGCAGAAATTTCTGAGCGACATTAACGATATTAAAGCTGCTGATAGTAATATTACGATAATAATACAAATATTACGATTATTATTAGCAACTAGTTTCAAAGGTTATAAATGACGGTAGTATCAGATTGACATGTGAAAATAAGCTTAATAAATATTTTACCGAAGCAACTTAATAATTAATTTATAATAATACATATTCAATAATGATCTCAATAGTAATAAAATTTTCATAACAGTTATCTGAATTGTTCCACTTCCTTTACAAGCCCTGGTCGCTCTAATCTCTTCTCATATTCTGTGCTCCCCTATGGAAGAGCAAATTTAGATCCAGATATTAAATTGATAACAGGAGATACTCTAATCCCAACCATGCAGCTCGATATCGAATATACGCATAATAACAACCAATCGTTTCTACCACCATTTTGAAAGCTTAAGTAGGATTTTTCATTCCAATTTACAACGATCATCAAATGAAAGCTCTATAGAATTCCAAATTCAAATTGCGATATATTAGCAGACCTGGATGCTAATTCTTTAATCGCTGAATCAAAAATTAATAAAGACAAATAATTTAAGCTTTAATTCTTGCAAATATGAACATCACGTAACTTATTAACGCAAATAAAATAGCACGCAAAGAGGAACTTCTAAATAAACAAAATAGTATGTGTTTTGCTTTAATCGCGATTTCATCGAAGGTCGCATCACTACACAGAGCCAGAATTTCATTGTTGCTTCTATCGTTACTTTATTGTTTTAAATCTTCACCCGTTTATATATTTATACATCTATTTCTTATTCCAGACTATTTAGACACCCTATCTGCGTGTCTTATCTCCACCGAGATATTCGTCCAAATTTTGAACGATCATTCTCTGGACGAATACGATCATTTACTCTGCAACCTCCGAACAGTTTACTTCAGCACGCTTATTTCCAACTTCCCAGCGGTTTACTCTAACATTTCAACGTATAAACAGTTTCGAGTTCAGCCATTAAAGTTAATAGCTTAGTTAACATCGTCTTTCGCTCGAATCAGCATCTCTATCGCCGCAACGAGTTTAGGGAACTTTAGCGTGAAACGTGACACCGATATGATAAATCGTAACGAAGAATTACGATCTTTGTTGATCAAGTCACTCGTCGTGGGTTGTCTCGTCACGATCGCCTTAACAAACTTTGTTAGTCGTCCTTCGAGCCGGATGTTAATGAACCTTGCACCCTCGTAGACGTTTTCTGTGAAACACTTAGTGCGACAAACATTCAAACTGTGAGTGATCCCACACGGACTACAGCATTCACCCATTCCAATGAGAAGCGGAACATTTACATAGCATAACGATACGAAGGATCACCAAGTAGCGGCGGTCAACGCAGCAACTTGAAGAACACTCCTTGAAGAATATCCAATCTTCAACAAGAACGCAACACTCTTCTGCAAGATTCCACCATTGGTTCGGACATCATAGCAAAGCATGGCAGTACGGACAATCTCGCAACGATAAGGTAGGTTCGATTAATTGTATCGCCAATTCCATCATCTTCTTTGTTCTATATCACGATACCGAACAATCCAGCAAATCAATCACAGTCTATAACACAGGGACTTAGTATCACTGCTCTAAGACGCAAACGCGTGCACATTATCAGTCGAATTATCGCATTATCAGAATTCCTCGATGATTGTGAAATTTCGGGTCAACGCTACGTAGTCCTCGTCCAAACTCACCTCAATGATCCCCAACGTGGCGTGGAAACGTTTCAACGACGTCCGATTGGCCATCGAAGAACTCGAGAAAGGAAAAGTAGCGCGTCGTTACGAAATTCGGAAGAATTGTCATAGCGCAGTTGCGCGAGCAAAATCGTAGGGAACAAAGAATCAGCAAGTCATCAAGTTATCAACCGCGTTTATCGTATCAGCTCTGATGGCGATAAAGTTACTCGTAATGCGTCTATCCACATTCGATAGTGCGATCGAAATATGGACATTTCTCTTCGACTCCATTTCATCGACGATCGAGCGGAATGAGAATGTAACATTCGTTCAGAAATTACAATATTTACGGTCAACATGAAAAACAGTTGTGTGTATACAATCTGTGAGCGCCATCGATGCAAATTTTACCGACGAATCATTTCAGGACATTGTAACGCATTACACGGAATCCCGAGATCGCGTAAAAATACTCAGAAAACATAACGTAACCTCGTCGATGTTATAAATCAACAGCTTCGCGCGTTGTTTGGGTGAAGATGTTTCGTCGTGGAACAGTTTGCTAATGTCCATAATCCTTTAGAAGGTAAACTCCGACTCCGTATGGCACTAGGAGCTTACTTCGAAGAGTAAGAAAAGAGTAACAACGTAACCACACGGAACTTCTCGATTTTCTCGAGAAACGATCGTATTGCGCTGCAACCGCGTCACGAACTGTCGTAACTTCCGAAAGTGGAGCGGAGAAACAACGGTGCAATAAACGTATAACGCCACGAGGACAGGTGTTCGCAATTGTGCAAACAGTGCACGGGGTTGCGACATTTTCAAGGCACAAACAGTAGCCGATCGTCAAAAGACAGTAGGTAAAGAAAAAAGAGACAGAATTTCGCTGTTACTTCGTTTACACATCTTCTTTATACATCTACAGCTTTATCGTTTTATGTGTTTACTCGTTTATATACTTAAACATTTATTTCTTTTTTCGTTTATATTTATCCATTCGTGAAGTTCCGACTAACCTAGCAGCAGTAACTTTTCATTAACATTTCCCGACAATAGCCACCATGGCTTTAGAATTTTCGTTTCCTGCTTTATACTGCCGTTATGCTTGTCCGACTCAGAGTGCTTCATTCAGCGTTTATTGTTTCCTATGGCCACTAGGTAACATTCCAGTACACGTCACTCACGTGTCTCGGTACGCATCGTACCTGATAGTGTTCTTAACTTGGAGGCGGTCACTTACATAGTTAACATAGTTGACTAACATAGTCAAATGGAGTATTGCTTACGTTTTTTAGTTTCCCAATAAATGTCTAATAAATGTATAAGAAGTACGTAAATGTTCTAATACTCAGAGCCAACACAACAAATACATTAATAATCCAAAATAGTTTCACTAAAATGGACCAGTCCATTCCATCAGCTCTGTTATCTCGAAAGCCAGCAATAGCACGTGGCCAAGAACCCGATTTCGACCGACGTGAATCGCGCACGTGTCGCAGGATCGTTTCACGAGGAATCGATCCAGTCTAAGCAAGCATCCGTGGCACTCGTCGCCTAATCAACGGGATGCTATAAGCCAAGAATCGATCACGCACCAACATTGGATGTCTGACCTGGCATTGGTTATTTCCTGGTCGGTTGCCACCCGCCTTGGATTGTTCATCCAGATTCGTCGGCGACAACCTCGCCCTTCGATCGAAACCGAACCCAACTCTCTTACACATCGCATAGATGCTTCTTTCGTCTGTATCATCGTGTGTGTACGCGCCAGTTCACTGACCACTGTGTCGATCGAAGTGGAAAATGACCGTAGTCGTTCGGTCTGCTCGCTAAGGTTTCAATTTGGATAAAAGGCGATCCGTCGAGTCGACACGCGCGGATTTATACCACGTAGTGAATGGGAATCCGGCGTAACGAATCGAGGAGAACGACACGCGATCACCAGTTAAAGTTGTTGTGTCTACAACTTAACGTTGGTATCAGATCAACGATATTAAGGTTTGCACGCAATGATGTTGTCTGCTTCAAAGGTTGTTGTCCATCTACCAGCACAAAGATACACAGATATTCATCGAATAGAACAGCATCAGAGCAACAGTACATCGATACTATTTGCAGCACATTTGAAAATTAGTATTATGAGAAAGCGAGGGCGAGTTTCGTACATGAAATTTCATAAAATTATTTTGTACCGAAACTTCATTTCATAAGAATACATCAAAGTAGAAATTTTAGGAATGCATATTTTTCATGAAATTATACATCTTATAATTATTATCTATTTTTGAAAATAATATTTTATCTACCATTTTGCAAATTTCAGTTATTTTTTCATTTTGATTATATTTCCTGTTATTATATTATTCACTGTGACAAACAATCGTCTGAAAAGATTGAGCGTGCGACAATTTCTACGCGAGTCACTGCGAACGCAGTAGAATGGGATAGTACCATGTCGGACAGTCGATCGGTGGCTGTTTCGTTTTACTCGACCATGTTTGAATCGACTTTTGGCGGATTCAGAGATTGAAGGATTGTCAAAGTCGCTAATGGAAGATTTGTTCCAGGATTACATAGTAAGTTGTTCTCTGGCAGATTTATATATACTATGAAAATTCATGCAGTAAATTCTAGGCTTTGAAACGATATGCTTCTAACCGATGTTTTTGTTAGATTTGTATGATTCTCCATCGCGTACGAAAAACGTTATCTAAGTAGAGCAATCGTGAGATATAAAATAGAATTATGCAAAGTAGCCAGGAATTTATGGTTCGTACTGGTGTGAATTCGTGTGTAGGTAATTGTTAAGATATATATAATGAATTCACGATTATTTTATTACTTTGTGTAGAGTATTTTTTCACGTTGAACGAACGAGTAGATTTGTAACTTTGTTTTGTAGTGTAATCGTGATATTACGTTCTTTTCTTGCACGAGAGGCTAAGTGAATTGTTAAAAATATGCATATAATAGTTTATCGAGATCACGAACTCCGCTGAATTTCAAGTTCTAGAGCCTCGATGTTTCGAAATGAAACAATTGTGAGTTCGGACGAAATACGATTGTCCCTCTTACAATCTTTCTTAGATAATTGCTTCTTCAACAATATCCAATCTGCTGCGACAAATACTCGTTTAATATTCGACACTCTTCTAAATCAATGCTATGACAATCGTTATTAAGAATTTTGAACCGAAAGTAGTTTAGATTAACTATGTGTTAGAATGTGAAGATCTTTAATTTATAAATAAATAATTTATAAATAGGAAATTGAAAAATAGCGTGGAATAAATGAACTCTGCAATAGTAAACTTATATATAACCCTTTAACATTATACCGAGGAAGTGCATGACCCAACTATGAAAATAAATAAAAGCAGAGTTTAAATGACGGAAAAATATAATTTTATTAATATAACAGACGTTTTAAATAAATTTACACTTGCTAACAGATAAATCTGGCATTTGCATGTCAAAAGATTACTAGAAAACTTTCAGAAATAGTTAAAACAAAATTAAATAACGAATACAGTATCTCACTGTAGAAATATTTCATATTTTATAATTCTAACAAGAATAGTTATAACTTTGGACGCAACAGTTCGAAATCTTTGAATGATTTGATAAGAAGATTAAAATATGAATATTATAATTCCCAAAATTCATAAAATAAAAAAATGAAGAATGGTTTCGGACAATTTTTCAACTAAGGAGAGACAGTCATAACGATACACCGTGTATGTGCAAAGAAAGTTGTAAAATATCAGTTTCAAATGAATTTGTTGTGATAACGATAATTGGCCGACAACGATAAATAACTAAAAACCCGAGTAAAAGGCGAACAAGTCAAAGGTACGTCTAATTTAAAAATATTTTTCATATTAAATATTTCACATCACACGAGTAATTTTTAAAAATACAGTTCACGTAGAAACGTAGTTGGCTACTAGGCATGGTTAATAATAAAATGTCTGAAGCACAAAATGTATGATAAATTCATATAATGACATTTGCATTTAAAAAATCATTAAATCTACATCGAGCATCACACTAAAAAGAAAAAGAAAAACACATATACTCCATATTAGAAAGATTTATAATAGAAAAATCAAAATCTTATTGACCAGCCGTCAAGAATAATTAGAATAGTCCTATGACTTTGTTATACAACTTTAAGCGTAGAAAACGTATAATAAAAATTGCTAACAATTTTTCAATCCGTAAATTATTTTAGAAGAAACTGTAACGAAGCCACTATGGGTACCTCGTTTAAAAAATTTTTTATAAATCTGTGATAAAGAAAATAGTTAGTCATTAGAAAAGTGTACATTAAATACATAATATTTTAAAGAAATGACACTTTATATGCACTAATATAATATATATTTATAAGAAAGATACGGTAGAACGTGATCGTCACCGATCAGACATCAATGCGTCACAGCTTCAACTTGAAAAAACAAAAGCAGTCAAAGGATATTTCTTGACTTATATAACTCTTTGAACGGCCACATATTATCAATAAAATAACGTAGCCTAAGCTATATTATCGTATGGCATTGGGAAGAGACCTTGAAACGCTACGTAAGACATGAAATTCAATTCCAACGTAATCCCGACGAAGAAGTCGGAAAATGACCTGGCCTCGATCCAATCTACTCGTTCCAAAAACCATTTTATCCTCAAAAACGGTTCGATCCTCGTAGCAAAAGATCAATCGAAAAACGTTCCGCGCCGATGACTGCCTAATTAATTTCACAGCGCCAACGAGCACGACGCTTCCGTCGCTGCTAATTCAATGAAGCGAGTTTTTCGTTCCAGACCGTCGATTTCGCGCCTGTCAAGCTCCACGCCGTGCAAAAATGTGTGTATACGACACGCGTATACAGGGTGACATCGAAATAAATAAGCTTTGATATATAATGGCTCACGAAAGTAGTTGAATACTTACTCGTCAATTAAATGATTAATCGGCGATACCAATTGGTATTATAACTTTATAACGTTAAATCTGTATATTGTAGTAAAAATATCAAGATCATACTATATAAGATTTTTTTAAAACCCGCTTTCCAAGCTGTAGTACATGCAATTTTTAAAAATATACCGCGAAGAAAGAAATAATTTTAAATTAAATCTGCTTAGTTTTCAGTGAGATCTTGAGCTCCTTATCTTTCTATATCGTCTTTCGTCTCTTGAAACACGTAAACTTGAACGCTTGGCCAGTTTTATGATCTCACTACATCTTTTCCACCGACAGTATCTGCTTGAGACGATGCTACAGCGCTCAGTGTTTGGTATAAAACAATATCTCCATTCTTAAGAAAAATAGAATAGCATAGTAAATATTGTTTATTTATTTTCATGTCACCGTGTATAATAGAGGCAAGCTCTCGCGGCTCCCACGAGGACGCTCGATCGGTCCGCTCAAAAGTTGCTCCACATTCGGTGACCTTTTGCAGGGACGTCGATAGAAAATGTCAGAGTGGTCGTTTACGAACTTGGGACCGCGGAATCTTCCTATCGCAAAAATGCAATTTCGACGATCGACGATCGCTTAATCCGCGAACAGAAGGAATTACCGGGGAGAGGTAACTCGCGGCCATTGAATTCGCGAGCTGCCGACGATTTTCATCCCCTCGGCGCAGCGTCGCGCAACCAACCACAGGAAAAGCTATTCATCTCGGTGGAAACGAGACGCTAATAAAGCATCATCGGGAAAAGAAATAAAGAACCTGGTCGGACAAATGGAAGAAGGGGAAGATATCAAGGCTCGATAATGGATTCCTCTGGTCGTCCAACCGTTCCCCGATATTTCCGTGATATTCATTTCGCCATATTGTTACGAGTGGTCGTGTGCTTGGTTCGTTCGCCGCTGTGACGCTCGTTCGTTCGCCGCTGTGACGCTCGTTCGTTTCACTCCGGCCTCTCGTAAGAACTTCCCATTTCTTAATGAGGAAACAGCCGACGCGCGGATGGGTCAAAAGAAAACACAAGAGTTACATTGAAACGGTAACTTAACCGTGGAAGAAGAAGAAGCGTGGAGAAAAGTCGGGATCCGTGAATTGTGTTCCAGACAAACGAGAAAGAGGAAATGTCTTGTACACGCACGCTTCACTCGTTCTTCTTTCACTAGATTCCAAAAAAAAAACCGGGCTAATGGGAAATTTTACTTCCTCGAGAGCCTATGAAATGTTCTCAATATAATGCGAATTTTGTAAAATATCTCGTCTTCTGAGTAAGTCGCGAGATGAGCATTGGGGATGAAAATTGATGGAAAGTTTCAAGCACTGATAAGATAAAATATAGAGTTGGTAAAAATATAACGTCGACCTTGTAGATGGAAATATAGGTCTTTTTTATTCGATCAATTATATCATTCTCTTTATGATAAAAGCTCCTTATGAAAATTGCCACGTGTATTCACACGTCATTTGTATTAAACTCAAACTTCTATTTTAATTCTTCGACTTGGAAATTAGTAACAACTTAACATTTCATTATTCCACACGACCTTTCAGCAATGAACGATTAAAACTCGCTTATACATATATATATACCTGTACAATAATACCCAGTATTAAAGAAGTCATAAGGGATTAAAAGAACGGTCGTTGAAATATATTCGATAGTTGCTTTAAATTAGTAGGTTTCGTGCAATGTCCAACTATCAAGTCATATACTTTAGGCTACATCTCGATTCGATTCAACTTGTGATCCAGTTATAAATTCAACGATAGCTAAGCCCTTAAATCATTCTCAACACGTTAAGCACCACCTTGGCTTTTCGTGAGTCTTGTAACTAAAGATTTCGATCAAATAAACCTTATTTCGTATGCACTAGCGAGACATTTGCATTGCAAATGTAGTTTATAACTTAACAATCATCCTTCATCGAATCAAAAACAAAAGCCTAAGATATCTCATGTCAGGAACACTAACAAGTAAGTACATAGGGATTAGTACGTAAAATGTCTAAGAATCTCATCCAACCTGTAGCCTATTCTCAATTATCGCATCACCTGATAACGAGACAACGATCACGGTATATGCCGTCACGCAATATCATCGATGATTTAATCTTATCTCGTCTCGGTTAAAGCCGTCGCGCAAGAATATGTTAAATAACTTACTATGAACGCGCTGAAGAACCCGGAAATATTGTGGACAGAACATTGTCTTATGACCGAGCTGACCGCATGCCGGAATCACGAGATCGATTACTCTTGCGAAACATGGTCGGAATGGTATCGACAGTTTCCGTAACCTTGCGAAATTATTGAACGAGTGTCGTCATAAGTTGAAGGCACGTTACGTGGAGAACGACCTCAGGCACGATCATTCCCTCTTGGCCTGGCATATTTTCTCGTCGCGTAAATCAGAGGGGCACGTTGCATTGGGAATTAAATCAACGTGCTTCGCTTCGTTGATGGAGATGAAGCAAAACGAGATGGATGGTAGGAGAAGGATAGAACGAGCGACTGGACGATGAGAGAAAAAGAAAGAAAAAGCTGGAATAGATGGAGTAAAGCAAGAGGAACAGGAGGAAGAGTAACCATGGTGGGGGATCAATTTAGAAGCCGTGACTCACTCGACACGGTGACGTCGTTAGCGCACCCCTTCCGTTCTCACCCTCTACGCTACCCCTAAAAAAAAAAAGAAAAAAAGGAATAATCCGGTCACAACTCTCTCTCTCTAAGCGAGAACTAATCGAGGCCAGTGCACACTACCAGAGAAGAACGAAACGAGAGGGGGGTGTTCTCGACTCCCTCGGCTGGTCGACGAGTCTCGAGTATTATTTCTGGTATTCGTGTATACCGCTGTTATCCGACGAGACGAGGGCCACGGAGGTGGCACGCGGAAAGTGAAGCGGAAAGGGCACCACAGAGTCATCGTTGTACACGATAACACCACCGGTCCCTCGTTACGTCGAAAAAATCTCGACGAAGAGAACCGGTGTGTGAAGTCGAGTTTTACCTACGCCCATGTACTTCACGCGTCAGTGATTCCTGTTTACAGAACCGGCTGAGGGGGTGGGCGGGAAATGAAGAACGCGAAAACGCGAGCGAAGAGAAACAAGGAAAATTGCAAGGGAAAATGGGAGAGGGTGTAAACGAGGAAGAGGATGCAAAAGGGGAAGTATCCAACGCATCCTCTCGCACCCCCGCGCCCACCAGAGCCAGCGTCCCCTCGCCCCAATTACCGTGCCCATCGCTCGCACCACCTCGTCCACGCTCGTAATTTGCATCCGACCTCTATTTCCTTCATAGCCGTCAAACTAAATGCCTCTTCCGAAATCGTCGAGGGAAACTAAGGATCCGGACACTCGGCAATCTTGCACGCCTATAGTAACGTGGGGGATGATGACGAAATTGTTAGAACTAGAATTTACTTAACGTTCCAGAGTATCAACGTACAGTTAACGTTGTACAGAGAAAAAGAGAGAGATAGAGAAAGAGAGTAGCAGACGAAATAATGATCGAAGGAAGAAATTACATATATGCTGGACTGGAATGTATGTCCTGGGAAGGAGATTGTTGATACTCACGAGGCACACGATCAACGAGGATCAGGCTCTCGGTTAGGAGACGTCGACTCCTGGATCGTCGACCGACGAGCATCCTATACTCCGATTCCCCTGTTCCACGAGTCCTGGCGTCGAGGACCTAGATGATCCTCCCGTTGTCACTCCCGGCAACACCCACTTTCTCCTCTGGCCTCGTAACCTCGAGGGCCACTTTTCCTTCTCTCCCTTGCCACCGTCACCGAACGAGGCGCAGCACTATTCTGACAGCACCACCACTACTACCACCACCACCACGATATGAGTCTCGACTACCAACGGGCACCACCACGATAGAAAGCCACCACCACCGCCACGACCACTACTACCACTGCCACTCGCCACCACGAGTAGCACAGGCACAGCAGCTCGTCGTACCGCCTTGATACTGGCGATCAGTTCGCAAACCAGTTACACGGCATTTACCCTCTTTTCCTGTTCAAAGTTATCCGCGATTGATTCTCGTGAATAATCATCGAACCACCCTTTTTAAACGCGGCGCGATCGTGCTGTTGTCAAATGTCGTTAGTCACTATTCGCGTTGACACGACGCGTGACCATCGACGAGGAACCCTCTGAACACGAGTCACGCGCGGCAACCTACGAGCATAAGATGATTCCGTAGCTCGCTGCGGAAACTCCACCGTGTGAGCTGGCCTATCTACGCGCCTGTTTGCTCTCCCAAGCCTCTACCCCTTCACGTCCCCTCTGCGCCGCCTTCTGGCCAGTCACGACAGAAATGTATGCGCGTTCCTGACACACGCGTGTCCGTAACACGTCCCAGCATGCGCTCCTCTACGCGCGCCTCGTATGGCACGCGCCCGAAATCAGCCGAATTCGTTCGACTGCAGCCGGTGTCGCTATTATCCCCATGACTTCTAGGGAGTTTATGTTTGAAAAGGTCTATCCAAGCAAGCGGAGGTACTCCGTCGTTGGCGCTGTAGATATTTTTCGATTTCAAAATTCAAGAAGGAAAAATTAGCGATTGAAGGTAATTAATTTTATGGAGGAAAGAACGATAATGAAAAATTTGTTACCGAAATGTTTTCGTTTCATTATTTATTTTATTATGGAGTACATTATGTAATTAGTTAATATTATAAATTATATTCATAATTTTACTATCTACTGGTTATCATGATTCTCTTACACAATGATTTACCAACTAATAGTATTAGTGAATTGACATGTTGTAAGTTATAGGTTAGCATTAGTAATTTGTAACTCGTGACTTGTAAAATTTCACTATTTATATTAGTTCAATTGTGCAAAAAGACCCTGTTTCCTCCTATTTTCATTCTATTATTGACATTTATAGAACGTATAATATACGTATACAAATATGTATGATATTTGTTCTAAATTTGGTATCAAGAATCCTATGCAAAGTCAGTTTGCATACGCCCTAGGGATTTTTATTCAGTGTATGATACTAACCTGTGAGTAACGTGTAAATGCGTTTGTTTCATTTTTTATTTCCAAAATTCGTCTTTGCTGAAAGTTTGCGATGGTCATAAAAGCTACAACATTGTGTGCCCGTATCGCATCTATTAAAATCATAAGTGAATTTTGTATGAATAAATCGGAAATATTGTTGCTCTATGAATTTTGCGGTGGCTTTAATTGAACTCTGTTGATAATGCAGTTATAAACTGCGATTATCTTTTGATTACTGCTCATTGTTAAAGAATGACTACACGATGTGTCCTTCACGACGCGATTTTGCGTTCAAGGTTAGATCTCACTACTGGCTTTTTTCAAAAGATCGTAACCGCCGCGAATAAATACAGTCAGCATACAGAATAGTGTCATGGCGCGGCAACAATGACGGAAAGTGTATTCCTCACCGACGAATTCGGTACCAAATTTAATATGTGGGGCCGCTTTCGTTATAAAGGCTTGTTAATACTATTCCTGATTAATGTGATTGCGTTTCAATGTTTTATATGTAAGTATTTCTTTATTATTGTACGTAGAGTTGTGCATACACCTCCATCTTCTACAACAAATAAACTGTTATGAATGTAAAAACGCATGACACATAAATTTGATATGTTATCACAGTTTCTACGCATGTTGCCCGCGATATTCGAGGAAATTCCATATAGAACGTAGAGTACCTTATAACTTGTATTTCATTATTATTATATGTCATATATTTGCATTTTATCGATAATATACAAGAATGTATATATTATAGGATGTAATATATTAGTCATTCTTCTCTTCTCTAATTATTTTTCATCATTAAATAAACAGATCCCGTCTAAATATTAAAAACTGCGATTAATCTTTATTAATTTGCATTCGAATTATAAGTTATTTTCTTGTAATGATGTGTATCAATATTTTTGTCAAAAGATTATCAAGAGAGCTATAAATGGCGGGAGTTAAGGAATAAGTTGGAATCATTAATGATCGAGCAACGAGACCTGTATGGATTAACGTATAGTGTAATTAAGAGGCTGGAAGGGCATGGCGTGTTAAGCGTAAAGAAACAGGATCCTGCTGAGAAGCCTATGATTTATGCCATTACCCCTACGTTTGCCAGGCCTGTGCAAAAGGCAGAGCTGACCCGGTTGTTGCAAACGTTTCTTCATATACCCAACTTCCACTGGATTGTCGTCGAAGACGCGGGTAAAAAGACCAAACTCGTTTCGCAACTTTTAGAAGATAGTGGTTTACTTTTTACCCATTTGGCTGCGGCAACCCCGCCGAATTATAAGTTAGGGCGAAATGACCCGAATTGGAAGAAGCCACGTGGCGTCGAACAACGAAATGCAGCTTTACAGTGGCTTCGGGAAAATCGCAGGCCGACCGACAAAGGCATAGTATTTTTTGCTGACGACGACAATACGTATTCGATTAAATTATTTCACGAGGTAAGAACATTAACGATAGCAATCGGTCCAGTCACGAAATCGTTACATAACTTATGTGTGTTCCAGATGGAGAAGATACAGAAGGTCGGTGTGTGGCCTGTTGGTCTAGTCGGTGGTTTGATGGTGGAGAAACCAATATGTGATAACGCTACTAATAAAGTAATCGGTTTTAATGCTGCGTGGAAGCCAGAGCGACCATTTCCATTAGATATGGCGGGTTTTGCCATCAACTTACGACTTTTATTGGAAAATAAAAATGCCGCTTTTTCGTACGACGTTCAGGGTGGTTATCAGGAGAGTGAGATATTGTCAGAAATTGTCAGTAGAGATGAACTAGAACCGTTAGCAGATTGTTGCACAAAGGTATTTATTGATTGTTTTCTTTTTATATATTTCATGGTATAAATCAAATAATTATTTATGTCTACAGGTGTACGTATGGCACACACGAACAGAGCCACCACAGTTAAACGTGGAACAACTATTGATAAAGAAAGGTAAACGTTCAAATGTAGATATTGAAGTGTGATAAGAAAATTAGAAAATTATTTTGATATAGCGATATTAAGTTTGATAGTAAAAGATATTCCTATTATGATATTAAGTTTTTGAATCCCGAAAGAAAAATTAGTTTTATATACGCATTTTATCATTCGCATTTGACCATATACTTTTTAAATTGAGGAACAATGCAGTGCCATATAACAGACAGCCGCTTATAGCTGCATATTCAGTAAGGATGTAGAATGTACATATGACACTATTGCATTTTATATATCCTACATTCTACATAGAATATGCTTATCGATAGTATGCATGATAACATAATGGCCTGGGTTACATACTATTGTTAAGCATCGCTTTATTTTACGAATCGATAATTTTTTATATTGTTGAAGAAATGGTATATAGATGAATAAAATTTTTCGTGTAAAAAAAAATGAAATGCTAATGTAGACGTGAATCATTTGACCTTGAAAATGTTCTTTATCCTTTATTAGTCGAGTACGTTTCCTTGACGCGTACAGAAAAAGCATACATAAAAAATATGCCTTAACCTACGAATTTTAATAATGTTTCGTAATAATATTCTTTAAAATGGAAGATGCGCAGTAATACTTTTTGTGGGAAGCTACTTGGGTTACGGATTTTGGCAACGAATATAAAATAGCTAGATAAACGTGTCTTTTCCTCCTCATCGAATCATCGATTCTTGACTCGATGAAGGCTCGAAAATACTGCGTGACAATTACAATGAACAATCCACTATTTTTTTTCCCCTTCTTTTTTCCGATGTAATATATATTCCTTGTGTACCTATAATGTGTACTCGTTGACTTATAAGCTAATAAGTACTATATATTTGGCAAAACTCTGTTTACGGTACGTAAAAAAGCTACCCTGCAGAAAGTGTGTTCGCAGGTAAGGGAACGATGACCTTTTAATTTCTTTTTCTTTAGGTAGAGGTACAATTATCTTAAATAAATATACACACATCGATTATTTTTTTCAGTTTACTTTTTCTTCTTTTTTTTTGCGAACACACCTTCCAACTTCACATACAACATTCTAAACTTAGCGAACCCTCCTAAACTTATTTCCAATATTTTCTTAAAGATTAGGAAAAACGTTTACAAGCATTTACAAAAACTTATCACATTTTAACTGCGTTTTCTTGAAAAGCCATCTTACACATTAGGAAAAAATCGGCATTATTTTAATATTATCGAATATAATAATATATAATGTATATGGCAGCTTTCGATTGTTCTTTTTTCTGAAACAAAAAGATTCGAATCCCTGTTACAAATGTCAAGTATTAATTTAGTGCTCAAAAGGAGAAAAGTTTACTTAGCCGAATCGAAGATATCGCTGCTTCGATTACACTATACATACACAGTAGAGAGACTTAATTGTCGAAAGATACATTTGGGACTTATTAAAATGCCATCGCGGTCGACATATCGAACACGACTTCTTTCGGTAACATTTCTTTTAATTTTCGTATTTTACAGCTTTTTAAGTATACTGTTCTCTAACTGTATCAATAATCCGATCGTGATGATACATAATCTTATCGATTACAATTTCATCGCGGAAGCTAACCAGTTCTCGGTTAGATTACTTTCTTACATACAGGGTAACTACATAGGATACATAAAATACTAATAACGAAAAAAAGGATGTAAAAATGACAGAGACACTAAGGCTGCTCTTGCACGCGATGCCTCGACGATATAATCTTTACATTGTGAGATATAAATGACAAAAACTATCACGATAAATTAGGACGCGAATAAAGGAAACAATATTTCACGCAAATGATGTTCACTTTGAAGTAAAAAACATAACTACGTATTAATTAACCGAATAAACGTACGGCTCCTAACTAATACATCAGTCATGTTGGTTGTCACGGCAAGAATACATATAATCATACTCAAAAGTCGAGCGGCAGAAATATTTTTGTAAAAGTTTGTTCATGGCTAGAGGAAACACGTGGCGGTAAATCTTGTCAAAAGATACGTAAACGACGAAACAAAATTTTAAACCGTTTATTAGCCTGAATTATTTGATCGTCACTAATAATCGGTATGATTCGTTTTCATAAGGTTACGCGCTTAAAGGAATCAGTCTTTGAAATCAAGTCATATAACCACGAAATTGATAATTCGTCGTTTAGAATCGTGCTGAATAAGATGCAGCATATCTGTGTTTGTGAATCTGGAACATATAATACGACTTCTAGTCGAAAAACATACATGAATGGAACATGTCGAGGAAATATGATAAATTTTAAAAGTATATATACACAGACCAGAGGTTCTTATAGAATACTGAACCTCGTTGAGACTGAGAGAGAGAGAGAGAGAGAGAGAGAGAGACGTAACCTATTCCGTCCGTTTCTACTTCGTTCGCAAAACTTCTTAAAACTTCAGTTTCTTATTTCTATAATAATTGTTACACCATGTTCCTTCTATTAACGTAGAAGAAACGATATAGAATAGGTAAACCGTTCCTTCTTTTTTAGTTTCGTGCTGTGCACACGATAACACAGTACTACCCAGCGTACTAGACTGCGAGTATCTAGAGGGTGCCTCGAAGCAATGATCACTAATTATCGACCAACTTCTACCAATTTCGCGATTAATTTTGTACATGCTTTCTTCTCGTTTAAGCGATCTATCTACCTCCTCCTTCTTGCAATATTCGCTAAGTTACATTATATCGATAATTTCCTCTTTTCCCCAATATGATCTTGGATTACAATACGTTTCGTACTTTACCATAGATCGTAAATTACAATTATTTTTCATACGCTTTGGTGACTACATTGGCGAGGAAGGGGAGAAAGTGAGATATATTTTTCTTATACACACAGAACTATCGCGACTGATGAAAAATCATGTAGATGAATTTTGTATCGAGAAAAATCGGTAACGTGCAGACTTACGAATAAATGCTACAATCTTTTTGTCCTACCTTCCAGAAGGAAGGGCGGACGAGAATGTACGAGCGAATTTATCGCATCGATCTTTGAAAATTCCGCGAATGAAGCAGACGAATACGATTTTGTATTATTTGATCGCGGTGAGATGGCGCGTCGTGTCTCATCTAAGAAACGGAAACCGAGGTGTCATTCTGAACACGTCTCGTTGCTCCACGTTCCCGCGCAAATCCCGAGTAGAGTCGCGAATCGTTTTGAAATTCGAATTCGTCAAAGGAGAAGATTCTTAGCAACCGCGAAACTCTGTTTCCTACGTGTACGTTTCGGGATGTACGGGCTTATCTGTTGTTTTTCGTATCGTTCGAGAACACTTCGGCCAGAAATGGTGTTTCCATGGTTGATTTACAATCTAGTACGCCGGAAGAATATCTAGACCGCTGAATCCTTGCCGACGAAACCAGTTTTTGAGACGGATCTTTTGCCGTCAAACGTGATAGATGTCTCCCGGCGAAGACCCGAGTCGATGATCGGTGTGATTTTCTTCTCTTCCTTCAGTGGTTCCTTCTCGTCTCTAAAATGTTTCAATAGAAAAAGTGGGGTTATTAATGGAAGACTATTTATCAGCTGGTTGTTATACGGTTAATTTCTAGTACTGGGCATAAAAGAGAGCATGTCGAGATGCGGCGCGTGGTGCAACATCGAATAATACGCATAATGCATGCCATCACTCGTTAGTATTGTGTATTTGCAATTGAAGTATCGTATCTTCGTTCTTCGTCGCGTGTTATATGATATACGATGAAATAACAACGTACAACATCAAGAATAAATATAACTAAAGTTTGCACGATGGAGAACATTCACGAAAAAGGTAAGTGAATTGAAATGTCATTAAATTATTTGTACATTTCGTAGTACATAACAGTGTGCGATATTTACGACTGAAAAATATTCCTGTCTCCACGGTAACGTTTTCCACGAGGCAATGAAATTGAATTACCTACTTTCTCAAATCCACGGTTGAATAGAACAGGGTAAATTAGAGTGAATAGTGGTGAGTATGCTACGTAGTTAACGGGCAATTAATATCACTTCAGAGTGTTGATATCTCATGCAGCATAGCCAAAGCACGGGCGAATAATGGCGATAGTTTATGCAGCGCGCATAAAGAGTGACAGAGACAGAGAAAATAGGTAAGCGTTAAATGAACTGAACATGGTGAATAATGTACAGTGTTCTTTCGTTCGGAAAGTGGTTGGCGGCAAAATAAATTACATGTAAAAGAAGGATGAGACGAGGAAAGGAAACAGACAAGATCCTTTCATGCTGCAATTCTAGAAATTCAATTTCTTTTATCGACGGACCGTTAGTTTCGTTTCCATTGATGCCATTCTTGAATTACGTATTTGACGTTCCAAGATGTACACTAGCATCGTGGAGCCGAGGAATAAAAAAAAAAAAAAAAAGAAAATAA
>NT_176730.1:570540-674927 GCF_000188095.3 Bombus impatiens
AAAAAAAAAAAAAAAAGAAAATAAAGAATAAAAAACGGGAAGAATATAAGAGTGTTAAACAAAGAAAAAAAAAACGAAAAAAACATCATGCGAAGTAGAAAGCCGTGTCGGAGCCCCTTCGTGAGAGGCCATGCTTCTTACTGATTTTCACTTATGTATCTCTCTTACATGGCAGTATGTTTGACCAATTTAATGGTATTTTTTCCACTACCCGAGTCTTGGATGGCCGTGACCCCGGCGACATTGGCCATTTTTTGGTCGCAATACGGCAATGGAAACCGCCAACCGTAAAGACTACCGGTAAAGAAAAAAAAAAGAGACAGATGCGAGAGAGTCAAAGTGTCTCCTAATGGCGGGCTAGGTTTTAACGAGTTAACCGGACGATTTAACCACGGGACACTCTACTACCTTTTTGCGGGATATATATAGTTGCAACTACAAACGTTCGATAAGAACGCTATAAAGGATGCCCGGTTTCGATTTGTCAAGTATCCATTAAGTTTGGACTATAAGGGCTTCTCTTCGTGGTCGTTCAGATTTTTATTCCGTTATTTTGTACCCTCGCTATGCTATTAAGAATGAAGACTGAGATCGTAGAAAGTCTGGACAATTCGAATTCATGGATCTCAGTAAGGACATCGCATTACTTAGAATGCACACGAATGAATACAGAATAAAACTCACTTTTTAGCAAAATTAAGTAATTATTTAGGCTCAAAAAACTATATGAAAGATAAATTGAAAATATTCTAGTATAAGGAATGTATGTCTGATATAAAAGAAATTTAATAAGCATTTTTGTCTCATCGAATTTAGATGAAAATCTAATTTAATCGTCAACGAGTTGTTGATGATTTGCAGTTGTTCGAATTAAATTACTTAATTTTACAATATTTTACTTTAATATGTATTCTATATTTTAGTAACGGAGGCTATATACGAAATGAATCCATTAATGAAAAATGAAAAAAACCAAAGCAAGATTGAAATATCAAAATTCGAGGATCGTAGCAGGATAAAACATCTATAACCAAATGATATCACAATTATATAAAAAAATCTTCTTTCCTATATTCGGACCTATTTTAATGGAATTTTTCAAATAAGAGCTATCGAAATTTTTGTTGTTGAAAACTTCGGCAACCCTATAACGAACCGGTACTATTTCCACGAATATTCAGGTAAATCTTTCTTGAAACTCGTACACGTTCCGTAAACTAATTTGCACGTTAGTCACGGCTCCAACAGGAATCTCCATTCGAGTCACAAAAATTCGTTCGACCTCTGTGATGCGAAAGAAAGAGTTTCACGGAGGTTTTGTAAGTTCGATGGTGGGTGCAAAGTTCGATGACACGGTAAATATAGCGCCAAAGACTTGCCAAAGCACAATGTAAAATATATATATAATGTATATAAGAAAGTCAAGTAAATCGATCTAAATATCGTGAGTATGTAGGTACGTGTAACGCGTATCGAAAGAATTCGATTGGAATGAGCCTCACCTGCCAAGTTTCGCGTCCTCTTCGTCTACTGGCTTTCGGCGGGAACGTTCACACACGTAATATATGATTCCTGTAATAAAAATTTCATAAAATCATTGGAAAAAACAAGAAAGAAAGATATCAATGTCGATCGTGAAAAAGATTTTCCTTAAAATTAAAGGGCTCGTAACAAAAATGATTCTTGTCCATGTTTGAAAAATGATACAAATTTTTAAATACTTTCGTATAGTTATAAGCCTAGCTTCTGGTTACGAAAATACATTCTGATCTAAAAAATCCAACACTTTGACGAGAACTGTTTTTGTCAAGAGTTCTCCAGTTATATTTTATACTAAACTTTTTCTAACTTGATAAAATCTACTTATCAAAACCGAATAATTCTATATGATCACTTAGCGCGAGCTAACGTTGCAATTTCACGTAGAATCACAGTTGCACTTTTAGATAAATCTGCGTTGCAATTTGGAACAAGTTTATGCCACGGGTAATTCCAAATAAATTCGCGCTGCTATATCAAGCAAATTAACGTTGTAATTTCATATAAATCCAGTTTGCAATTTTAGATACGTTCCGGAGGTCGCGAGTGCTAATAAATTCGCGCTGCGCATGCATGTAATGCTATGACGTGTTTTAGAATTTATGTTGAAATTGTGAATAGGTTTATGTTGGGAAATTAAGCGCACGTGTGAAACGATTGTTAATAAATTCATTTACACTTTTACTTCATATTGTATATGCTATAATTTTCTTAGATATAAATTGCCAAGCTCAATATTATCGTTTCAAATGCAACTGTTATGACTATTACGTTGCAACATTTCGCTATAATTTTATTTCGGATGGTGTTACAATCTTATGCAATCTAATATTTCTAAATTTTAGAAGAAATTCATATTGCAACTCGTGATAAGTTTGTGAAACATATGCGAAAAAAATATTCTCACCTGTCTTATGCGCGCAACAGCAGATCACGTCGATCACGATAATAATAATGAATAGTACCGCGATGACGATACCAATTATGGCTGCGCTTGATATCAGAGGTCCTTGATGATGAACCACAGTTGTGTCTATACCTTGAAGGATAAGAATCATGTATCAGATAAATATCATGATAGAAAATGTACATTTGTTTGTTTGCAATCCGTTAGTGCAGAAGCATTACTCACAACGATGTTTGGTGATGATATAAAGAGAAAATCGTTCCCAGTCTAAAGTATATTGTTTTACTATCGATTATAAGTTTATGCATTCAAAATAAGGTTTGAAAAGCTTCTTGTCACATAAAAGACATTACGAACCTAGTAGAAATTTTAATCCAACATATGTTTTGAGATATAGTATAAACTATATGCTTATAGTAACTCTTTCTTTCTTAAATAGTCCTTTTAACAAATATATCTGCTTTTTTATTATTATTCTTGTATCTTCCTGTTAGCTGGTTTACTTTCTTTTATTTTATCCTTAGATAATAAAGGTTACATATGAAAAATTAGAATATAGTGATCCTACTTTAGAATTCCGTGTTATAAAATATTCATATACACGAATCATTTATTTTATATCATATTCTAACATCTTTGCTATTTTCTCCCAAAGAAAGTTTCCAAATATGGAGACAATATTTTAGTAAATATTGAATTATACGCGATAAATCTATCGCTCGCTCCGCACCGAACTCCACATGTCTGAGAAATCCTACATTCTACATGACAAGAAACCTTCTAAACTTCGCTTCCATCTAAACAAAAACTCCCCTACATTTCACTTAAGCACATTCGTGTCCCGCGCGAAGAGACTACGTGTTTCTGGAAGCAATAGAAGCGAATGAGTCTACCGCGAAATTGATATCGCGATCGAGTTTCCGTCTCGAGACCTAGACACATCACCAAACACGTTACGCGAACGATTAATTTTAGTCTCCTGAAAAGAAAGAAGATCGGCGGGGGGGTTTGGGGAAGTGCCAAAATCGCTCGCTCCGCACCGAACTCCACATGTCTGAGAAATCCTACATTCTACATGACAAGAAACCTTCTAAACTTCGCTTCCATCTAAACAAAAACTCCCCTACATTTCACTTAAGCACATTCGTGTCCCGCGCGAAGAGACTACGTGTTTCTGGAAGCAATAGAAGCGAATGAGTCTACCGCGAAATTGATATCGCGATCGAGTTTCCGTCTCGAGACCTAGACACATCACCAAACACGTTACGCGAACGATTAATTTTAGTCTCCTGAAAAGAAAGAAGATCGGCGGGGGGTTTTGGGGAAGTGCCAAAAATCCGTTTTCATCAAAGCGTAGACACGTAAGGAACCAAGAGAACTAAACACACGCACACCAAATCAAACCAAAGCGAACCAACGTATGTACATACGTGTATGTGTATACCAATGAAAGAATGATATCGGTTGTCGAATAAGCGATAAAAAGAAGCGTGATTAAGAAACAATTTTTAAAAAAGAAACAAACAAATATGTATAAAAATTAGAGGAATAGATATGAAAATCAAGAAGAAAAACGAACTAGATAATTAAATGAAATAGCTGGTGCACAAAGATACATGTGTGATACCAAGCGCGAAAATATAGCGGAACGGAAGAGCGACAAAAGGGTGCGGTAGTCCCTTCTGTCGGACCGGACGTAGAGATATGGGTGCTGAGAAAGCTCAAGGAAGGGGGAAGAAAGCTTCATTCGCTACCTTTCTCTCCCGATGTTAGTTTCTACGCGTCACTAGTCTAAATGTGCTACCTCCACACACATAAAGCTCTTTTAATATTTTTTTTTCCACTGAGTGCCTCTTGCTCGCTCTCTCTCTCTCTCTCCCTCCCTCCCTCTCTCTCTCTCTCTCTCTCTCTTTCTTACATACACACACGCTCGCTTTTTTGGCTTCAAAAAGTCAACAGAGAGGGACTACTACGATATATATGTATACTTAGCAGATGTATGATACATATTACGCCCGTCGTTCGACTCTTCTGATGTGCTTCAATATATTTACCGTTCTGTTTCGAAGCATGTCGCATCCCATCGTGTACATTTTTGCTCGTATTTGTCCCAAAAATCTTAATTTTTTCTTTCGCTCTTCGTTTCTTAATTTTCGGTGAGACAGGTGGGCGGAAAATGAACGAGACGGCCGAGAAAGAAACCATCTCAAATTGATCAGCCCGTTTCGCTCGAGTTCTCTTTATCTTTCTCATCGCTGGGTCTTAACCCCTTAATGCTTATGTGTCGTCGCGGTCTGATCACCGAAGCGGATGATTCAATTTATGGTGCGTCGTCTTTTAGACTGTTCGTTTGATGCTGCTAATGTTTTCTGATAGACATTGATGAATGAATAGACTGTTCGTATGAACGGTTCCGATCCATCGATCGGTTCTCCGAACAGGCTGTGTTCACTGTCATCTTCTTTGCCAGTTCTGTTCTTTATGCATGCGAGTGTAAATTCGAATTTTCTTGACGACTGCTTACTGGACTGACATTTATTCCTGTTGGATGGTTGGTCGTCGAGTAATACCATTATTTTATTGTAGAAGATTAATAGGAAAACGTACCCTTTCAATTTTTATCTAGCCCTCTATGATGTTACGTGCTTTTTTGTTCTTTGCGAATTTTTGCGAATAATCAGACGCTTTGGAATTTGTTTAATAAACAATGCATTATTTTGAATAAAATACGATATCCAGATATTTAAATTCCAATTAATTATAAGAATTCCAAGATTTACGAGTTCACGTACTTAGGTATAGCCCATTAAAGGAGTACGTTTTCGCTTCGAGCAGATAAGAACTTTAGCGATTAGATGTTTTTATTCTGTTCCAGCGCGTTACTTCGTTACGATTATTTTCGTTGTTGTTCTCCTTTCTTACGCTCGTGCCGACAGGAACCTTCATTTGTAATCCTCTTTACGATACAAAGAGTTCATTGCAATCATCCCTTGAACCAAATTTCATAATACGTGATTTCATAATTTGTTATACTGATAAGAACGTCCATTTGTAATCCTCTTTACTCCCTAAAATACAAAAACTTGGTCGCAATTATCTTGGAATCTAATTTTGTAAAATAAAGGCCGATGATTTTTAACATAAAATTCAATCGTCGCATCAAGGGGTTAAATCTCGTAGAACCAACGATATTCCTAATTTCTTCTTTTCATCCTATCATTAATATTTTCTATTTGTCTCTTATCTCTTATTTTTTCTTCGGTTACGGTGTACTCAACAATCTCCACAGCGAAGCGGAAACAATTTGATGGTGGCTTCTTTGCTGGCTGATTCATTTGGCATTGTATTCCTTGAACACTCACATATATATTTCCATACTCATATTTACAATAAGTGTTTTCCACAGGTGAAACGATAAAACGTTCGCCCTCGTTATAAATACGAATGTATATATATATATATTATATAGTATATTAGGCACTAGGCTAGCACATAATCCTTGCACGTAAGAATGTTTATCTTTCTTCTAGACATCTTTCATATACATATAATATTTATATGTATATATATATTTATATATATATACGTTTGTACATATACATGTGTATGCTGTATACAGATCGCAATTTAATATATATATATTCGTCGGCAATTACACGTGAATACCGCGAATCCTTTTAAAAACGCTGGATCTGATCGCGAAACGCGTTCCTTTTCAATCTTCCTCCTTCTATTTGATGGAACAAAGAGAAACGAAATGGCGCTCGAAAGACAGTGCACGCATTTCAGTCCATGGTTTTTCGTTTTCTCCTCGGTCTGCGTTTCATCCTCTTTAGTTCTATACGACGGTCAACGAGTCGAGTCAGTGGAGATAAATAAAATACAGAAACGTGAAACAGCAATTTGATCGACAAACTCTAATTAACTGATGCTTCAAACGAACTAGTATTATACTAAAATCTGTGAAGAAATTTCTACTTATGCCTTTTTAATTTTATTCCCTTGAAACATGGATGGTATCTTTCTCCAAGCTTTTGCAATTGCTGACAGTACATCGTAACATTTATAGTTTCGTTTGAGCCACACATTTCAAGGATGAAGCTATCGATGAACATACATTGTCAGTTTTTAAATCAGAACGTATCGATTTCTATAAAGAAGATATTGGAAAATTAAGATTGCTTCTTATTGATAATGGATAATTCCATAGTATATTGAACGAAGTATTCTGTTACATTTCAAAACGTTGTATTTTCAAGACACCAAAAGCTTTTAACTGATCCCTGTATGTATTTTCAGATACTACACTCGGCGAATAGAGTCGGAAAACGTAGCTTCTAAGTTTAAGAAACTTTCAAATTGAAAGTTACTTTTGTTGCAAAAATTGCCATATTCGATGCAGGCCGATGCAGTCACAAAACCGTGAATCACAGTGTCGAGTTTGTACTTTGAGTTAGGATTAGGTTTCAGCTAGATTAGATCTGGGTGAAGTTTGGATTAAATTTCAGAAGTTCCGTAAATTCAAATCTAATATTTCCGGCCTCTACTCATTTCGTTAAGTATTATCAGAAAATACATGTATAAATTCGTTAAAAATTTCCTATGTCCTAAAACAAAATTTAACTTGTATCCTACATCTTGTAATTTTCTCACGACCACTGACTCGACTCGCACACGTATTTCACCATACAAATAACAGCTATTTCGATAAACGCTGTCGATGATCAATTCGACATGTCAACCAAAGAAAGAAATTTATTATAAGGGCAAAAAAAAAAAAAAGAAAAGAATGCAGGCCGATGCAGTCACAAAACCGTGAATCACAGTGTCGAGTTTGTACTTTGAGTTAGGATTAGGTTTCAGCTAGATTAGATCTGGGTGAAGTTTGGATTAAATTTCAGAAGTTCCGTAAATTCAAATCTAATATTTCCGGCCTCTACTCATTTCGTTAAGTATTATCAGAAAATACATGTATAAATTCGTTAAAAATTTCCTATGTCCTAAAACAAAATTTAACTTGTATCCTACATCTTGTAATTTTCTCACGACCACTGACTCGACTCGCACACGTATTTCACCATACAAATAACAGCTATTTCGATAAACGCTGTCGATGATCAATTCGACATGTCAACCAAAGAAAGAAATTTATTATAAGGGCAAAAAAAAAAAAAAAGAAAAGAAAAGAAAAAAGAAATGTTTCCTCGAGTGCTGCAATCGACAGGATCGTGGCTCGGTTATTACCATTATACGTCGTTGCACGAAGGACCAGCTCTACTCCATTTCCTCGCCAGAGGAAAATATCCGATGCGAAATAGACGGGAGGATTGAAAATTGTAACGGTCGACGATAGGATCGAATAAGAGGAATAGAAAAAAAATATCTACATGGAAATGGAGGTGGCTGGCGAATGGTGACGAATTTCATTTTCGAGGAACGTTTCTATGCGGCAGAAATTAACTGCAGCAAAATTGCGTTCCTCGTACTGGCTTTGTTCATTTTAATGCTCGCTTGTGAAAATCTGCTCGTTTTTACAAGTCGTTTTCCATTCTGCTGTCCGATTCGCTATATATCGGGACAAAGAGAAGGATTGCAATATATACGACGATTGTAATTTCCACGGTTCAATATAATAACTTCATGCGTCCATTAACCGGTCTCGTGAAATGACTTCGAGCTTACTTTGAATTTTCGTACTTCGACGAGGTGCTGATCGCTGGAAGAAGTTGGAGGAAGTCGGTAATTCGAAGTTCTTTAACAACCGCGTGCAAGAGACGGAGAAGATGCCTATGAAAAGGAGGAATATCTTTCCAGGAAGGTACCGTACTTGTCCAACACTTAAGTCACGATTGCGTTATCGTAATTTCGCGATGCACACAGCAGGAATGCCATGTGTCTCGAAAATAGATTCACGGCTCTCGACATTGCACGGTGCGCTTCATATCGCGACCTAGCTTCATGTTGTTGCCTCCTTAACCCTTCTCTTTCCTGCGTTAAGTCACGTTCATATGTCCGTCCTCGTTTGGAAACGCGTCGCCTATTTATAACGGGCCCTCTGTTTCGGGGCGAACCGAGTTCCTCGAACGAGCTTGCGCTCGCTGCACGCGAAAGTATTGGCACTCAGAGGTTATAATAAAGTAGAGATGTTACTTCGTTTTGGAGTTACAATGAGTCGTTTTTCTTTTCTTTTATTTTGGTAGAATTTGGGGGAGTCGTAGGAATTTTATGGAATTATGCAAGTTGTTTCTTAGGAATTTGGGATATATGGCGCTTGATATAAGAAAGAAATTGATTCTTTATTTTACTGTATTTTGCAGGAATTTAGAGAATTATGGAATCAAGACATTGTAATTTTTGGATATTTGATATTTGCGGTAAAGAAAAGAATCAATTTAGAGAATTTCATGGAAACAAGATACGATTTCTGGACATTTGGTACTTGTGACATGGGAAGGAACAGTTCTTTTGGTAAGGGAATATGATTTTCAACTCTGGCAGGAATTATGTGTAGCATAATGAAGAAAAAATGAGAAGTGTTAGTTGTAGAACTGGAACAGAGGTAGAAGTTGCAAAAAATAGTAAAATTTATGCAAATGGAAGATATTTACATGAACGTTGCCATGTTGAAATATAGATATGGTAGTTATTCATGGAAGTTTTAGAAAGGCATGAATTTTGCACTAAAAAAAGTGCAATGCATTAAATATTATGAGAAAAGGTATAACTCAAAGAACAACTATTCATAGAAAAGTTACATACAAATGAAAACTTTGTTCAACATTAAGCGAAATATATTCCAAACTATACGTCCTATACATTTTTGAAGATTTAAATTTCTTATAAATTTATACACATCCACAGCCTAATCATTACGCAACACATTATCCTAAACCACAGTTCCGATCACATAAAATTTATTCAACGCTTACTGGATTGAAAAATTGCTTTCCTTACGTTTGCTCATCTGTGGCATTCATATTTATATATGCCAACACTAACAACACGTTTGAACTGAAACTTACAGACTTTATCTTCTTATTATTGTCCAAAAACATTGTATTTAGTTTGCAATTAGCAGTTGAAGTTAAGAAAGGAGCTTTTACCATTCCGCGTCAGACTGTTCTACGCGAGTTCATAAACAATTTCACAGCTACAACAGCTCTTTGTGCCAACACTTTCATCGACGATCTCGCGCGTTTTTTCCACTCGGAAGCTGAGAGCTGGGAAACAGAAGGCGTCTCTCTTTGCCGGGGCCCATTTGCATCCTCCTCGAAATTATCTCACCGACGCCGGTTTCTGATCTTTCCGACCGAAGCAGTTTCGCGGCAGACTCTGCGGCGTTTTAAGTTACAAAATTGCATCTCCGCGAGACGCGGTAAGCTACACAAGAAGAGAAGGAAAGAGAGAAGATCGAACAAGAGGACAGGATGCAGTTTCTTGCAGGTTCTTGCGCTCTCTATTATAAGTTACTGGCCGCGAGGCCAGCCTCCGGAGTTTTAATTGCGTTACAAGCGAGCCATTATCCCGAGTTTCACCGATTAATCTCGAAATCTGCCTTCTATCCGCGCGTTTTCGCGCCACCATCCTGACTTTCCGGTTCGGTCAAGAAAACTCACGCCAGATCAAGAGAAGTTAATCAAACGATACTCTCTTTTAGAAGATTCGTCCCATATAATCAACCGCAAGGGTTGATCAAGAAATATTTGGCTTGTTAAATATATTTTGATATTTCGTAAATGGAAGAGGAAGTAGGAAGGCAGATATTTTTGGAAATTTCAAATTTTTGATGATAAGAGATAATATAGAAGAAATGTAGTATAATAAGAAGTTTGATAAAAAATGTGTGGATTGTAAGTAGATTACAAAAATTAAGCTATTTCCTTGTTTTCGAAGGGAAGAGCTCAAGAAAACGACGTTATTTATGCATGAGCAAAGAAATAGAAGAAAATGCTGATTATGAATGAATAGAAGAAGGTTGATCCTAAAAAGCTATAAAAGGAACATTCAGGAAGAGGAGAAAGAACGAAAAACGACGAACCAGGAAGAACTGTGATAGAATCCTATTTATTCAAATGAAATTTTAATTAGTGTCAAATGAACTGCACACAGAGTCCATTTATTCGAACACAAATTTCTATTATATGAATTATTATATCGTATTCAATTAATCAAATTAGATGTATAGAAATCTCCTATAGTTTCGAAATGACCATTCCAGCGTATAAAATAATATTTGACGAGTAAAATCTGATAACAGTAGACGCCAGAAATCTTTTCATCGCGGAAATCTCACAGACATCTTTGCACAAACGTGCAGATGAATCAATCAGACAGACGATTAAATCGTTTAAACGAAAAAAATAGTGGAATCGAATCAGGTCACCGAGCAATTTCACGTGGTCTTTTATTTCCGGGGCTGGTATCGTCCAAACCAGAGCGGCTTCGCCATTAACGCGTTCGTGAATTATCTTTCACAGTGCGGTTTACCCAGCCACGAATACTCCGGATGAGACTTGCACAGCCCGATTTTTATCGATTTTCAGCGTGGTCAGAACGTGGAAAATACGTAGCCTGACGAAAATGCGTTCTACCGGTTCGTCTCGTAACGCAGTATATCCGTCGGCCGACGAAGAGAGTTAAAACTCATTATTTTACTCTTTTTCTCGAAACTGGATTGGTAATTCTGCCGAAACGTTGGCGAACGCTTCGTGAAAAAGGGAGATCCACGCAATCTCGACGATTCGCTCTCTCTCCCTCTCTCTCTTGTATTGTCCATCTCTTCAAAAGCGATTTAACTTGGACAAAATTACGTTAGGACACGGTTGAATCAAATCTCATTCTAATGGAACCTCGTGGATGTTCGACGGTGCTACAAATTACGAGAAATCCTCCTCCTCCTCATCTTTCTCTCTCTTTCTCTTCCTTCCGCCTCTTTTCTCTACGTTTGGCAATCGTTCAACGAGCCTAGCGGATCGATCGGAAAAGGACAGGGATAGGTTTTCGCGAGACTCGAACAGCAGAAACGATTTTCTCGCTCGTTTCCGCCTGATTCTGAGGCGACCTATTGTCTTCGCCGGCGCGAAAACGCTTCACGCGTCGACGAGCACGCTCCTCGTGCCGCGAACCTTGCTCAAAAGCAGCCTCGAAGATGAAAACGCTTCTCTTCGTCTTCGACCGAGAGACGAGTTTTATATGCCGTGCACTGTGTCTATTCGCGTCTCTCTTTCTCTCTCTGTTTCTCGGGCGCGCGCTACCGGAAGCGACTCGCGTAACTCTGCGCGCTCTTTACAAGAGGGCGAAGTTGAAGACGGTCGAAAGTCGAGAATTCCGTGTTCGAGACGCGAGGATTCGAGGAACACGCGCAGATTCGCGAAAACTAGTCGCGATGCGATCCCGTGGTTCCGGGGAAGAAGAGGTTCCTCGAGAACTAGCCGGAAGTGGGATCGGTGCCTCGTTAACCACTGTTTCTTCGTCGAGTTCTCGCGTTTTGGAATGCACAGTCTGTTCTATTGAACGAGTTTCCCTTGCAGACGCGACGAGTTGCGCGAAGTTGAGGTTTTAGGTGACTCGTTGATATGCTTTTGAGAAATATTTTTTTTTTTTGATTAAATGGGTGGAATAGCCGTGAATAGAAAGATGTGATTGATAATAAAGTAGATGTTGGTGCATGGTTATACAGTGCGAATATGTGCGTTCAGATTTAAAAGGATAATTCACGAATGTTTTATTTTTTAGCATAAATAAGACTTTCATAAATTATGATTTAAAGTGGCGATGTTTGGAGTAGATTAAGTAACATGTTGCCCGTCAGATGAATTTTGGATGTCTCTGTGATGGATTTGGACAAACTAAGCTTACATTTAAGAGACATCTCTACTTTTTCATGAATTTCGATTAAAGGAACACGAGGCGCCAAATAATGTTTTCACCTAAACCATAAGATTAAAATTAGAATAGTTTTAGATGTAGTCGAGATTTGTTGAATACTATAAAAATTTCAAATGCAGTTTCTTATTTATCTCGGAATAGTCAGCCTAATAACATAGATGTATATCAATTCAAATAAACCATCAATGTACATTAACATTCACCTGTATACTTGTACGACTTTTATTTACCAATTTCCAGCCCAAATTTTCGTCATATTTCGTCCAAACAAAAAAAAAGTCACAAATTTTTAGAGCAAAAAATTCCGCCCGCTTCTTCTCGGAACCACAGTGTTTCTTCTTGCATCGTTCGATTCCATTTCATAGAAATCGCAAGATTTTTCATCCATTCACTCGTATAATACATCTAATATACATTCGTTCGTCTCGGCACTCGAGAATCTTAGGCCAGCTCAGGATTCGATAGATCACAAAGAAAAAAAAAAAAAAAAAAAAAAAAAAAGGAAAAAAGGAAAGCGATCAAACATACACAAACCCACTTGCGCCTTTATCTTCACGGCCGAGCCGGTTCACGTGAAATATAACCTCGTACGACTCGTTTACATGAATCTAAAACGCGACATTCTGGGCGAACGCTCGACACGCGACAGTTGAATCGTGTACGATCATTCATTCCCTCGTGCTGCCACCAGAGATATTCCCATACTAGCGATATCTTTTTTATTCATAGAAACGTGATAGATCGCACGGACAACGATATTCTGGTGCAGGTGCTTGTTATCATTTTCAATGGGATCGGAAATCCACAAAAAAGTCAGCCGTGTAATTCGTTCCAAACGCTCATCTTCTACCAATTTGTGGAATGAAATTTCCTTTTCGTTGCATTTACTTTGCGATTTATGGAAATCTTTCAGATGTATGTTTTAAATCTTATTTGTATAATGATTTGAGTAAGATTCGTAAGAAGTTTGTGCATCGATAATTTGAAAGATGTTGCTACGCAAAGTTTATTTAATCCTGTTCGATTATGTGCAACGATAGTAACTGCAGAGAAAATATAAACCGAGTTTCCTTACATGTATTTTCTAATATTTGTAGTTTCTTGATTTAGTGCCAGCTTGTAGTAAAAAGTTAACGATATATGTCACTTTCTTTAGACAAAATAAAACTGAAATATAAAACTACCTATGTTAACATTAACAACGCGCCTTTTTTTATCATTCTTAACATGGTTAATTCGTTAAAACTACTCCGATGGAACTTTGGATGGATGAAACTACTCTTGGAACCGCGCTACCAAGTGCATTTCCGCACGTGGATCGGTAACGAACCAATTTGTCTTTTCTCCCCTTACAGATTTTAATTATTGCGCTCAAAGTTATAAATCATTCGCTTCGTGTATTCCTAATAACTATTCCCATACGAAAAAAGAGGTTATTCTGTATAAAAATGTTGTTGAATAGCAATAATTACTGCGTAGTTTGAGTGCGTAGTTTGATCGACCACATCCGATGGAACACATTATCGTACAATGAATAAGAAACCATTGATATGTACAAAATCGTGCACCAGAAACTCGTTGCGTTTACGCTATGATCGATATACATATTGTACATGTATGTATGTACGTATGTATGTAGCTGAAAGCTGTTATCAACAATGTTACTAAACAACTGTCGCTGTTAGAACGTCCAGCCAGTTTCGTTCTTACAATTCTTCTTACACCTAAGCACACTCAAATGTGTTAACATACAATCGCTGATCACGTGGAATCCCTCGAGTACTTACAAAGGTACGTGGTGTGTTCGATGGAATGAGAGTGTCGCCAACGAAAAAGACAGGCGAACGGCGCTAAATTAAATGAAACGAACGATACCAAAAAAAGAAATAATAAACGTAATAATAGAAGAATCAACAAAACTAAAGAGGCATTTAAAAAAAGGGAATAAAATACAATAAAATATATATATATATATGAAACAATAGAAGCGCATGCCATGCGATCGTAATCTAACATCTAACAATAAGAAAACCCAAGGCAAGAGCGAACATTTAAGAGATCGAGGTTGCGACGACCCTGTCGCATTCGTTGAACGATGACTCGCGATCGATACTCGTGGACTCGTGGACAAGGGGCCATTTGTATTTCAAACGCGACAGAGTATTCAGTGTACCGTGTACCTCGAGACTCGATGCTCGATATTCGATTTATTTGCCTCTTATGAAGCACCTTTCCTTCTCTTTGCTTCTTTTTTTTCGTCCTCGTTTTTTTGCTTCTTACTCCAAAGAAAAGAAAAAAAAAAAAGAAAAGATACGTACAAATCAGCGTGGATGATCGTGGCGACGTTCGTAATCGATAATCGTGACGGTGGTTGTGACGATAATACTAATGGTAATGACGATACACACGATATACAAAATAAGTGCGGTCAAGTAAACTAATTGACGACGATATTGACAATATATAGCGACGATGGTAATAATAACAATAATAATGATAATAATAATTATAGTAAACCGTAGCAATAGCGTACGTCGTGAATAATATAATAATAATAATAATAATAGTAATAAAATAATAATAGTAAATAACGCTAATAGCAATGGTAGAATTAATAATAATAATAATAATAATTGTAGTAATCGATAATCATAACACACATCATGCGCACTAAACACGTATGGTCCAAGAGCTAATCAAGCAGGACTAAGTCCGATCACTTGGTAAAAAAGTTAATGAAAATTTCCCAAGAGAGAAACAATGAATAACAATTAAAAATAAAAAGAAAAAAAAAGTATTAACCATACACAAGAGGAGAGAAAAAATCGTATATGCAATCGGCTGAAAAATGAACCCAGTTAAGAAAACTAATTTTTAGGCGCAATCTAAAGGTATAAATGGTTAAGAAAAAAAGGTGCTTTCTCCCGTTTCGTGCGGATGTTCTATCATTTGGGTATCAGTTTATCGTTTATAGACATATTTAGTTTTTTATTCTTTTCTTTTTTATAACTCGCGAATGGTTCGTGTACTCGATCACGATCATATTTATCGACGATTATATCGCGTCGTCGTGTTCACATGTCCTATGTGAGTTCTTTTAAGGAGTTGAGGGGTTCAGTTCAGCGTAAAAACACGCGAAGCGTGGTTTAAGTAAGTCTAAGTATTTGCAAGTGTATCTTTTTCTTTGGCTCTAAACGTGTAAAAACTCCTCGGATGTCCCTCCTCGAGAAAATTGGTAAAAAAATCCCACAAACAGAAAAAGAGAAAAGTAGTTAGCCACAGGCAGGTCAGGCTATATGCAAAGAGCGCTAGTTCAGCTCGGACGAAAACGGATTTTTCGCGGACGATTTATCCCGGTGTTTTTTTCTTTTTTCTTTTTTTTTTTTTTGATTTTTCTTTTCCTCAACGGACGTGTTGCGTCTGTAGAGAAATGGTAACGAGTTGCGTTCGTGTTTCTACGTGTACACCACGAAGAAATTGCTTCACCCCTGTAACTCTACTCGTTGTTCCTTTCCTTTGTCACGTTGAATCGTTCGTCGCAAATCGAACCGCGAGAATCGCGAAAAATTCCATTCCAAAAATATTTGTACTCTACTAAGTGGTGAGAAACAAGAAAATACCCTTGGCAGACCCGATATTAAATACAATTTTAGCTAGTTTTTCGAATAACGTTTCTTATTCCTTTCGAAATATTGAGCAAATTGTATTAGATTGCTGCATAATTTCTGTCCGCCTCTTCGTTCACACATGTAAGTAGACTATCAGTGTTACAATAAACACGTATAACATTGCTATATAAGTTGATATGATATAAATAGTGTTTTTAGAGTTTACAAAACAAACGAATAAGATGTTTTCATCGATCTTTTAATCAGGCATTTAAAAGGGTTTTTTTTTTTATAATGACTAGACTGTGAATATTTATGCAAATTTGTATTTATATGAAAATAATTAAAAGTGTATGATTCGCTTATTAAATATAATTATGACTATTATACTTCAGGTGTTTTATGTAGTTTTGCGTTTTATGTGCATTTTATGCCACATTTTCACCAACGGATTCTCACTTCTTTTTTTCCAGCAGAGAATAGTTTGGACGGAAGGAATTAAATAATTTCCAGGCCATAAGATATATAACGAGTCCTTTCTTAAATGACAGATTCCAAGATTTTTATAAAAGAGGCATAACGCATATAAATATGTCGTGTAAATTTGTAGAAAATTGACTCTCACGAGCCAGAATTTACGAAGCAACCTAATACATATATATTCGTTCTTATTCCCTTTCGACGATCGAAAAGTCGAAAATTCAATTGTACGAACACTCCTACACAATGTGATGAACATTTTTGTCTTCAATGTAGTACCTTGCGCGTTTTAACACTAAGCATTTGGCAATTTAAGGCAATACGTGTCTCAGCCCCTTAATTTAACGTTATGTTAAAATCGATTCACGATGCACACAACGATACATCTAATGCATCGATGATCGTGATATTATCCTTTGAATAAATTGATTTTCGAGCTGGACACACAACGCTATTCTGCAATTTACTCTGAATAATTCGCGAATATTCACAATTTATAATATTCCACCCGAATGCTGTCCCGATCCGATCACCAATCTACATTATATTAAACCTTCAATCACGTGCGAATCCTCGAAACAATAAAATTTTGCCTGGAAATAATACTAAAACACGAAACCGTACATTCGCTATAAAAAAAAAAAAAAAAAAAAAAGATAACGACGCGAGCATACGAACAAGTATACCGTTAAGACGCGCTACTAATTTACAATGGATTACGACCATTTTCATTTCTCGTTTCCTCCACTCTTTATCAACACAGCGAACATCATCGAATCCCACTTATTCGCTAACGTTTCTACGTTGGAATGTTGTGCACCGGTCTAACAATAAGAGACTCACTTTACAATAATCGTTAATCGTGTGTGTGTGTGTGTGTGTGTGTGTGTGTGTGTGTGTGCATGCGTATGTGTGTGTAGTTCGTGTTTGGTTTGTGTGATAGTTGCGATATATGTTTGCGAACTTCACGCGCGTTCGACAAATGAAACACGCGGCAGAAACACGTTTATAGAGTAAAAAGTGAAAACTTGACGAACACGGAACGTATTACACGAGAATTTCTTTTCTCCATTGTGTTTTGTGTCTCTGGTTGTACTCTCTCTCTCTCTCTCTCGCTCTCTCTCTCCCTCTCTCTCTCTCTCTCTCTCTCTGTGGTATTATATAGCAACATTCGTACGTTCGTATTCGCATACCACTTTTTTAAAACGTGTACACTATAAATTGGAAAGATTAGAGCGTGAACAGCGACCGTTCATGACGTTGATCTCTTTTAATATTTTCTGCATTTTTATTTTATGTTTGTTTCGTTTACTTTTTCTTTCTTCTTTTTTTTTTTTGTTTCTTTTAGATAGCTAGAAATAGAATCGTTATTGCTGTGGCAATGGCGGTCACGGTGAGCTTGCGAGTATCTCCAGCGGAAGTAACTATATTGTAGTCCACATTGGGGCCCGTAGGTTCTGAATGATAAAAAGTGACTTGTAGAAGGATCGTTTGTTTTCGTTGTGTCTTGATTATGTTTTTTTTTTTTTTTAAAGGAAGGGAAGAATATCTAATATGCCTAAGGTGCCCATATATCGAATGGCTACCGGACAGTTCATCTAAAGTCGCTTTTCTACAAGGGTCAAGGGGACTGAGGACACTTCGTTCATGTTCAACCAATTAAAAAGGATACTTTTACGTATAAAAAATATTTCTCTAATTACAAATAGTATTATAAAAAAAAAAAAAGAAAAAGGAACGCAACGACGATGTATCGAAATACCTCAATGACCCTTTTCCCTCCTCCTTGAGTGAATAAAATAAAAACAGAGGCGAAGTGATTTGTAAACGGTCTCTCTCGTCGGGTTGAAAGTAAAAAAATGAAAAAAAAAGGACGACATATCAATCGGTGCAATAGCCTCGTGCACATATATATATAATGTAATAATTTTAAAGAGAAATTACGACTTGATGTATATAAAAAGGGCGCTAATGAAATACCGATGTAAATATATATCTGAAGATGAAGAAAATGGCGAATGAAACGAACACGTTTCGAGGACACAGCGGCTCGCCAAAGTATTCCAATACTTACCATAAAATATAAAACGTTAAAAAGATTTTATTAACGTTATAATAAGGCACGATAGTCGTGATTATATTGATATCAAATTTGAAAATAATCTGAAAATTGCAAACATATGTGGCATATATAGTAGAACATTTGTAGAGTACAAAATTAATGGATAATTGATTATTTGACTTGTCGTTTCTGCAAAACGTGATACATCTATCATTCCACTAAGTATCGGTATAATTACAAAGAAATAATGATATACCAGACGAGTTTTTAAAATTTACCTTAGAATTGATCATTATTTAAGTCATCAAGCCTCAACGAATGAACGAATTAAATTTCTGGAAAATAAAATATTAATCGCGTTCTTGTACAATAAAATCAAACAGTAGATGAAAAGTAACGTTGATCGGTTTAGCCTCTGAAAGGTTAAACATTCATTCACGGAAAGTTCTGACAAGTATTCGAATACTTTGGCGAGCTACTGTATGGTTAAAATCGGTGTAAGAAAAAAGGTGTAAAGAGAAGATAGAAAAAAAGAAAGGAGAGTTAAAAGATAGAAACTTACCTCTGGCGGTCTTAAACTTCCCAGAGCCTGGCTTACTGAAACCCATTATGTTGTGCGCCTTCAGCTCCACTTTGTAGAACGTGTCGGAGTATAGGTTCTTGATCCAGTGTTTCAGCCTTCCTTGTGTCTTGATGTCTTCTGTTCGACAGGTATTCTCCAACACCTCCCATTCGCCAGAAACGCGTTTTATTTGACAGTATTTGATCTGGTACATGTCAATCGGCTCGCCGTTATCGGCTGGCGCCAACCAAGTTAGCTCGTATTGATTGTTGAACCTGGACACATCGTACTCTGCGCTAGGCATCATTATCTTTGGTTCGTTCGGGAACGTCCTTCCGGGCGTAATTTCGCGATGGTACGCTCCCCAGTTACCAAGGCCGACCACGTTTCTAGCTGCGAATCGGAACTCGTACGAAGTCTGTGGTTTCAGATCTTCCAGGACGTAGGATGAATCTGCAAACAATGAAAGGGATAACTAGTTTAGAGAGAGTTAGCTAACAATAAGTGCAAGAGCTGTCATTGTGGAAATGTTTTTGGCAGTGCATTTGATATATGATTAGGAAGATTATTGGGTGATAAGAGGAAATTTAAATAACAAATATAAAAAGGATAATTAGTTTAGATGGAGGCTTTTTGTATAATGATTTAAGTATATAAAAGTTGCAATTGTGGAAATATCTTTGACTTGATAAATAAATAAGAAAAGATTATAATTAAGATTATAAATAAGAAATAAATAGAAAGAAAATAATTAGTCCACGGATTGATACCGTGACATTGATCTTTCATAGTGTACATATCTATCAAATTGGAGAATTATTCACTAGATAAATAAAAGGAAGGTATACATAATTAATTTGGATGGAATTCACGTAGGAATTGTCGCGGTCAAAGTGTGTTTAACAGTACATCTGATAGGTGAACGATTACTCCATGAATGGCAAGAGAAAAGCTATAACGAATAAAGAAAGGGATGAAGAATTCAAACAGATGGATAAGGATCAATCATGGTTAATAAATAATCATAACTATCCATTAGATGGTAGAAAGAAATTTTGGTAGCTCCAAAATCAACTCTACTCACTAGTAGACCACGTTTTGTTTTTCGCCATCATCCAGGTCTGCCCATCCTCCTTATACTGCACGGTAATCATCTTCGCAGGGAGTTCAGGATTGCTGCTAGGTAGCACGAGATCGAATTTAATCGTAGTGGCGGTAATTTCAGACATTTTCGCCTGCAACACTTCTGCCGGCTTCGTGGCCTCTCTCAATTCGATATTGCGTTCCCGCGTGCCATGCTTGTTAGACGCGATGCACTTGTAAGTGGTGTAATACCGCTTGTCCAGCGGGACAATCATCAGGGTAGACAGAGGACCGTTGCCCAGCTGCTTGATCATGTTGTCATTGTCGATTTTCTGATCACCGTACATGGTCCAGCGAATGGTAGCGTTCGGTATGCTCTCGGCGATGCAACTGATGTTCACAGGTCTCTGCTCCCACGACCAAGAGCTTGTATTCTGCATGGAAGCAAACGATGGCGGAAATTCGACAGTTAAATGACCGTTTCTACGCGCTTCGCCTCCTGCGTTCTCGGCGATACATTCATAGAGTCCATCGTTTGATCTGAGCGATTTATTGATCGTTAATGTACCGATCGTTTCGCCGTTCGTGTCATCGGCACTGTTCGTTAGCATGATTCTATCGTCGTCTAGTTGCGTCCCTTTCACGTACGGTTTCTCATCGGTCAGCTTCCTAAAGGTGACTTGGGGTGGAGGTTTGCCAAAGGCCTTGCAGACAAGATTCGCCTCGTTATCCTGTACCACGGTACTGTTCAAGAACTCCATGATCTTTGGCTTCACGATCACGTTCACTCTGATATTCGTGTTCGCTTCACCGGCTAAATTTATCGCCGTGCATTGATACTCCCCTGCATCTTCGCGATTCACGTTCGTGATGGTTAATATTCCCGTATCAGAGTCCACTCCAAAGCGATTGGCGTTCGAAAGATTCTGGTGCGTGAGCGATTTCACCCAAGTGAATTTTGGCGGCGGTTTGCCATGAGCTTTGCATCGTATGCTTGCGTCTTCCCCTTCGATCACATCCACCGGGGCGGGGAACTCCTCCACCGTCGGCCGTATGTGGACCTGTTAAATGAAATGCAAACCTGTTCCGTGATAGCTGTGGCGGCATTATGGCTGGGATTGGGAATAATTGGCGCAGCCACTCCGGCCGAATCTTCCAAGGGGGATGGAACTATGTGCAACGCGGTGGGTATACAAACTAGAGGGGAATGGATGGACGAAATTCTGTCTGATATTTGACTTTACCTGGAACGTGTAGCAGCTTCTGTTTGCCGTATTATTTACTTATCATAATTGGGCGGTACCTTAGCTTGCTCTTTAGAGGTGCTCGATATCGAGCGTGGATTTTTGATATGATTTTTTCTTTAAATTTGAGCTTGTCACGTGATTCTGTTGTGTTCTCGACGTTCATGCATATGATACGTGTAAACGAGGATTTTTGATTTTTTATTTAGTTTGTACGGCATTGTCGGAAAGGTATCAAATTAATCTCTAATTACAACACAGTAGACCCTTATATAACGCGATGCTGTGTGTAGCGTAATATCGTTAAAAAAATTGTCATTTGCTCTCGTATAACTCGATTTGGAAAATACCAGTGTAAACGAAATGCTTTTAAAAGAAATGATATCATAGAAACATTTGTAAATAAAATATTTTTATCGCGCTATAGGAGGTCTTATTTAATTTCAAAATATAATTTGCATAAATATCAGCAGTCCAGGAATAAAACTGATAAATGTATACCCACCTCGACGCGAATAGGTCGTTCCCTCAGCTCTCCAGTGGTCAATACGTAAGCACGGCAAGTGTAGATACCGTCGTCGGATTCTTGAACGTTCTTGATCTTCAGAGCATACGTGTCTATAATGTAGTGGTCGTTCGTCTTAATTAATTCGCCGTTGTACAGCCAGTCGACCGAGGGTGAAGGCCTTGCCCGCACTTTACACTGAATAGCGTAGTCTTCTCCCAGAATAGGATATTGATTGGGCGGTGCATTGTCCCAAGTGATCGCAACTACGAAACAGTAATTACTCTTTGATACTTTTGTGTACACTGCTTCTTTATTTATCGAGACTAAAGCTTGGAAATTTCGTTCTACAGAATTTTTTTAAACGTTTACACAGACTTCTGGCGAACATTTTTCGTTTGTCTGTAAACAGATCCCAGGAAATGTTATACAAAGGATTGTTTGCATTTGTGAAATATGTAAATTGTTGTACTACTTTTTGCGAGGGAAACTTGTGAAACAACACGGATAAAGAAAAATAAAGTTTGCAAACGAGATTTTTGTCTGGATTTGATTTTTACATCTGACAACCTCTGGGATTTTTATAGCTGGAACGTTTGTAGAATTCGAGAAATTGAATCGAGAAAAATTTCAATGTTTCCCACACTACGAGTTAAGCGAAAATTTAATTAAAGTCAAATGGAAACTTTTAGTGTTCCAAATTCCAAGTCTGCAAGCTTAAATATTTGAGATATAAAAATACAACTTTTAATTCGGTTCTGTTGAAACTTCCTTTGAGTGGATTTATTTAATGCCTTTTCTCGAAACGCCATGAAATATTTCAAACGAGGAAATTAAAATGGCAAGAACTTGAATTTGAAATTTTTCCCTCTAAGACTGAACTTTCTTTAAATCTTTTGCTCACCTATGGTATCGATCGTCACAGACTTCTCCAGCTGAATCGAATTCGCGTAAGTGGCCTTGCACGTGTATTTCCCAGCCTGTTGTTCTTGCAGAGAGTTGAAGAACAAAGACAAACTATTGTCCTGGAGCAATTCCGTGTACATCGGTGGCTGCGAATGACCCGGGGTGCTATACGGGATAATTAAAAATCACTATTATTACATCAACTTTTTATACGTTACACAACCATTCTAGTGACGATAATATTCTATAACGATAATGGCGATGACGATGAGTGATATGTTCAGGTGAAATGTTGCAGAGTGAATAGAAGAATTGGCTCAGTGTTTCACGAGTAAATTCAGAGATCGATATTCTATTAATTACGACATACATTTCACACGTGCTTTTTTAACATTGTTATTTTTTTCCATAAAATAGTTATGTTTTATTATTTAAACATTAAAAGGTTAACACTACTTATTATTAGAAAGAGTCACTATGAGAGCGAAGGAAGAATAAATATTAACCACTTAACGCTCAAGTTATATATATTATAACAAATTGCGATATAAGACAAAAGGGTTGATTCTTCGTGTAAAAATAGTTGGAACACGTCGAATAATTCTTTTAGGAAAGGTGGATACTTTTGTTTTTGAATTTTGTTTATTACTTGTTACTTTATCAATCTATACAAACGAATTCATTTTTTAACTAATTTCATTGCCAATCTCACTTATTTTAACTTATCAATCTTTCAGCTAGTTTAAGAATAAAAGCTCTTTCCACCTAATCTTCGCTTTATCGCTGAGAAATTATAAAATCTATAAAGCAACATTTTAAATGCAAGATTCGAGCGTTAAGTGGTTAAAACAAAGGAAAGAAACGAAACTCTCAATGTAACACTTTGTACCACCGAATATCTCCCGAATCAGATCGTCCGAAATATCCGAGACGCATCGTGAAGCTCATAAATCGTTGGCAAAACATCTAATCCGTATTCTAACGCGAAACACCGAGCCGATATCGGTGAAATATCGTTACGAGGCGGGGCTGTACACGCGGTGAGAGCAGAGTGCCGCGTCGAATTCGGATCGATGGGCTGGTTTCGAAGGATCAGCCGGTTCGCAAATCGATCGACCTTAATTCGACGTAAGAGCCAGATCGAACCAAGACCTCTCTCAGAGACGGAAGATTGGTTCTACCTGGATCCTAAACTGGTGAACGCGGACAGCTAGCAATTTCGTCGTCTTTCGTGTTGTGCATGACCTGGGAAACTGGTACAAACGAGACGCATTCACATGGATTCACACAATTTAACAACACTGCATGACAGAGTACTGGCTCGAAGATAAGGTTCTGGTAAGGGAGAGACGTTGAATCGTGTCGTAATGAATAGCTCCGATACGAATTCGAATGGTTAGCTCACTACAGATACACGCTTTAATGAATCCTTTCGATTAGGAAATGCGAGTTTCAGAGATTGGTGATCTCACAGCGAGAGGAACGTACAGATACAAATAACGATGATGTTGATCCCCGGTTCGACCGGTTGTTAGGTTCACGTGTGATAGAGGGTTATGGTACTAGCTGGGTCTGCGTTGAAGTTGGTCGTTAGTTCGTTTCTTTGTTGTTAGAATCGTTTATGTTAGTTGATTAATAGTCAGTCATTTATTAGGTAGGGTACATTTTATATTTTAAACAAAATTTCTCTGTAGACATATTTTCTATCAAATTAAGGTTCCACGAAAGAGTACGTCTTGTATGTGGAATATCGAATATGATTGATATTTCTAAAACATCGTTTCGAACAATAGGATCACGTTGGTAATAAAAATAATAAAAATTGTATTTAAAGATTTTTGGGATAAATTTAAAGGCTTGTAACAATATCTAGTAGCATAAAAGATGGTTGGTTTACTTTGGACATAGCCAATTCTACATGAGCTATACTGTTTGCAAATTTTCTGTCAGTACAATATATATTTCTCCACTAAACAAACATTCGTTAAGCCTTCACCCACGTAACAATCCAACATCACCTTCGACCGCAAGTAGTAACAGCCTGTAACAAGCAGCCACGTATCCCGATTACTCAACTTCAACCTTTTCTCAACCCCTATTTCTACGAACATCCATGAGATCACCTTAAGCGGAGTTCACCAAAAAGAGAACATTTCACGGACGATTACGGTACACTGAGAAGTGGCACGTGGAATCGGGAAACTGAGAGAGAAAATAAACGAAAGACAGGAAATGGGTGAAAACAGAGGAGAATGTGTACGTATGTATAGTGCTGCTTCTAAGTTAGTGGCTACAGTGTTTATTACTGTAAATTAAGAATTTATGAAAAATTTGAAGGTATAAAAATGCACATATAACATACGAAATATAGAAACTAACCAAAGTACATATAACTTCTCATTACACGAACCTTTGCTCGAGTTCCGTTTCTTTAATTGCATTCGCGAAAAATAAGAATTCGTATCAACATCAACGATCTACGATAAAATACAATATAAAGCTATCTTAAATATTTCCATAATATTCGTATAATTCTTCCGCCATCTTTCTACAATTTCCTGACTAAATCGCTAATTGCGTGAAAAAAGAGCAAGTGTCCAGGAACTTTCGAGCTGCGGTGTATTACGCGACGATGCAGGGGAGATAGCAGCGTTAGCCGAACGATAATGCAATAATACCCTTTCTTCTTGCCTAATCGGCGAACACGGGCAGTAAGTACGATTAATGAAACGGTTCTCGAGCGGGTACACGCGTCCCGCGCTGAATTTATCGGCCATTACTCGCCGCGACGAGCGGACATAATTATGCAAATCGCTCGGGGTCCGCGTAATCGAGCAAACACGCGATCCGACGAATCAGTTACCGAGGTTAACGCTCGTTGGATTGTTTGATCGCGGGGTTCAATATTTGCAAGACGCACGCCGCGATACATTATTTAGCCATGGAAGGATAGATCCTCGACGTTCGTCAGTAAACGCGTAGGATCGCACGGAAGACGCGATTACACGCGATCAACGAATGGGTACACAAATGTATAATACACGATGAATGGTTTCGTTGATCCAGTGCTGTGCGAGCTGAGTACCAGGCAAGTGTACTTTTCCAAGCCCCTGTGATATTATTACGTACTACTGTTATTACACGTTTCAAATTAATTGGATGCCCAAGGCCACTTTCCCTTTCTATTTCGTGGATAATATTAGATTGTTCGAAAAGTGTCTTTCTTTTACAGACACGTCTTTTACGACGACGCACCTTTGTACAAATATGAAACTTAATCTGTCGAACGTTGTGAAAATGGATCATACGTAATTCGATAAAATAATATAAAACGAAAAATGTTGTGCATATACTATTTCCTTACAAAACGAAAGAAACTTCTCGGACGACCTAATATATAGCGAGGGCTAGTGGAAGAAGAAAGAACCACATCGTAGCTTATAAAATAATTCTTTGGAATTTTTATTATAAGAATTGTGGCATTGCGAGTTAAATTTTATGATTTTTACGGTAATTATAAAAAACTGAGGCGTATATAAAAAATGAATACCTTTCATTTTTTAGAATTTAATGTACTATTACCTGTAGTCACAGGTAAAAGTTGAAAACGATGCAGAATAGAATGATGTTTCATTTTGATGTATGAGAAAATAGCAAGCTGTGACATTATACATATATTGAAAAATAAGTTTTCATTTTCTGAGAAATGCCACAACTTGACATTTCTCTCTTCTTCCAGTCCACCCTTTCTACATTATCGAGTAGTGGGAGAATGTGACGAGAAAGGGTGCTATAAAAGTTGACATTTTATTTTTATGGCATAATAACGTACAGTAAAAATAAGTTTAAAAAATTCCGATTACTTTACTCAATCCTAATCTAAAATACACACGATTACGCTATAAATAAATAATGCTGTAGTAAAAAAATAACATGTCAACTTCCCTATTATTATCCTCACTATATCCATAAAATAAAAGAGGAAATTGGCCTTGAGTATCGAATTGATTTCAAGCATGCGGTAGAATATCATTTCAAATGGTTCGATAATTTTAATTTATTCGGCGAAATTTCCCTTTTGCTTCCACGAACAGCATCCATCTCTGGTGGAAGCATATAATTGCTCAGGTGGCCGTTGTTATCATTGAATGACGTCTGGCGAACGCCGTCTTATTTAACTTCCAAATAGCAGGGCTATGGGTTTTCTTATATCAACGAGTAGCACACGGTACACGTGGCACAGAGGCAGTGGGTTTGGCTCTGTTTAACTATTCAAATACAAGTTAGTTTGGCCACGGAAGGCGGAAACTTTTCTCGAACGGCTTAATGAGCAACGCTTAGCTCGCGGGCTGACCTGCAGCAATTAAGAGCTCCATAGAGGGGCTGTAGTAGACGTAAATCAGTCATGGGGTGAGTGAAGTACAGGGTTGATGGTTGCATGATGTGTGTGCACGTTGCTCGATGGTATCTATCAGGTATTTGCATGAATCGACTCATGAAAGTATTTGTATAATTATCGTAGGAAAGTTTTACGCGCTTATTCTTTACGTTATATGAAACATTTTACATTGGCACTGTTATGAGAGACGACATCGTGATTATGAATATTAATCAAGTCGGAACCCTTTCAGCGTTGAAATACTTTCGTGAGGCTGTGTATTCGTACAAAGAAAGTGGACGTTTTCTAACAATAATTTCGGTGAATGGAAATTCTATCTATATATTGGTGTGTGTATATATATATATATGTAATATTTATTTAAGGGGGACGATTATCGGAAAACAGAGAGGAACTTGGCAATGACACTACGGGGTGTAAAAGTTTTGAATGGAGTTTTGTATACTCGCCTTTCCATCGGTAAAACGACGAGTCTGTGTGCAAAATAAGTGACAGAAATTCGTTTAATTAGTGCAATGTGTCGATGATGTTTCTATTCGTGTGTTATCCTCATAGAGAAAAAAATGGGAAAAAAATGTGAGTTGCGTTAGTTGGACGTGTATATTGGGTGAGGTGTAATTTTTTTAAATCTATATCTCTATTTATACATGTTTTATATATTTATTCGTGTATGTTTTCTTATAGTAGCAATTTCAATATGATAAAGATTACAAAAAATTTGTGAAAAAGATTAGATAATTTTATCAATAAAGTATTTTCAGCGTTGTATTCATTCGTAAAAAAAATAAAGATATCATGTTAATATTTCTATATGATTATAATTTAGAAAGAATACATTTTTTTACTTTTATCAATTTTCTCACAAAATCTCATACAAAAAGAGGAGGAGAAAAACATTTGGTTTTATATATTCGACAGAAATTTTGACGAAAACTCGTAATATTTGAATCTGCATAAATTACACCACATCCATTATACTCTTCTTCCAATTATCTGCTAAAGGCTGCTCTGTTATTGTCGAAAAAAGCTAGGAAGCGTGAACTTCCCTTGCTCGTATATTCTCGTCTGACTTGACAAACGTTTGTTTGCGTTGTAACAACGCTTTCTACTGTTCTTTCTATTTTCCAGCCTCACAACATCCCGCTTGAGTTATGATTGCACGTCAAGCGTCGATGTTTACAGAAGGTCTTAATATTCATTACACCTACGAAATTGCACGTAATCCTTTTCAGTTACTTCGGAGGAACGAAGTGGCTCGTATTATATCATTTTAAACAAATATTCCTGTCATATTTTCGTTTAAATTGAACGAATAGCTAGAATTGAGTCTACGTTAAAAAGATACTCAGACTATATTAATTTACCAGTATTTATTTATCAATTCCCTTTAAATTTACTTAAAAACACTTATAAATCGAATTAAAATTCCTCGGAATTGGCTGAATTTCTCTCCGTAGAATTATTTTTCATTCTCGTTATTATTCCAGCAGCTGATTTTTCATAATTAAACGAACGATAGCTCAAGAAGCAAAATTTAAAAAAGACGTCCTACATTTCGTTTCACTCCAATTAAATTCTACGATCTTCACGAGATTAAATTGTATCTGGAAGACAATTTTCTACCGTCACTCTATTCCTGTCTCGTCCATTCAGACGAAGTAAACGTTTCGAAGCGAATTTAGATCTAGAAATATCAAAAATCTACATCGATTTACCAGTCGCAAAACTCGATCTATCCGCAATACTTAAAACTATCCCCAATTTGAAGCACAATGAAGCTATGTCCAATAGATGTTAAAAGCGCGTAATTTGTTCTCAAAATGTACTCTCGTAAAATTAACCCTCTTAAATTCCCCATAAACTTTCTACAATCGTCGCAATCACCATTACACAAATTATCGCTGTTACAACCCTTTCCAGACGAGAATATACTGCATTGCATATACAATGGCAAGGAGCCAACGTATGTTCCAAAAATTAGGTCCTGTATGGATATATCTATAACGTTTATTGTACGTACTTGAGTGATTCGATCACGTGATCCTGGGGGTCGATCCATTGCATGTCCTTGATCAGCTTGGTGTCGTCGACTTTCGGTTTGCACGTCAGGATGATGCTGGAGCCGATTGGCCTCGTCTGTGTATCCCCGCTTGGCATAATCTCCAAGGAAGGTTCTTTCGCGTAAGCTGCAGGCAAAATCGAGATGCGGCCGCTCGTTAGACTGACACAAAATGGATCGTTAACGCGAGGTTTCATTCAAAGGGAAAGACATGGAACTTGTATAATTTTAAGCAGAAAAGGAGCGGGGAATTTCTTGACGCGATCTGAGTACGCTGCATTAATCGGCGCCGGGTAATTGCATGTAATTCTATAATAATGACCCGATTACATCTCGTTCCGGGAAATCGGCACCGATTTTTCCAGACATCTTTAAACGCGCTTCGACTAACGCACGCTTGAATCCGCTTGATAATTACGTGGTGTTATTTTCCTGGCGCTCTGCGTGTTTACGACGCGTTTTCGATATCGTGCCGTGCCTTGGTGTGAAATTGCCTATTTTTTATGAGACAACGAAGCTGAGTTCCTTGGGTGTAACGAAATTTAAAGGGATGGGCTGCAAGTGGGAGAAATTGTTTGCACGTGAAATTTTATATTGAGGTTTATTTGTATCTATATACGTAATAGCATGTTTATTTATAGTATACGCAATATAAATAACTATCTGAATATAGTTTTTTACTAGTTTTAGTGAGTTAGCGAATCTTATGTTGCTGTCGAGGGAGGAAAATTGATCGATTGTTCGTTTATTATGTGCGATTCGACCGTAAGTTTTCATTTTAAGAAGACCAAGAGCTTATGGCCGATATAAATAAATTTCTCGGTGATAGAATCATGACAAAATTATCCATATGATAAAATAAAATAAAATATAATTATATTAAATTTAAATATTACTTGGAAAATAAAATATCTGCTGAAGAGAAGAATTTTACCTTCTAAGGAAATGTTAAGAATATGATTGCTACGTTGCAACGAAAAATATACTTAATTTAAAATCTATAACGATACCACGTGTCTGCAATCTCTTTAGGAATATAAAACGCTTGTTGAAACATATTGCGGTAACTTCTACCATATCTTGAAGCAAACACAGGGAGCAACAGTGGGCGAGAACGGGTAAAAAGTGGCGCAAATTGACACAGAAAAATGTGCGCAAACAGAGAGAATAACGGCGAACACGGAACAAAGAGCAATCACGGGGGTGGAAAAAAATTGTCTGTGGTTTACGACTCTTTTCTAGAATACACCATACACACATTGTATGGTGAAAAAATGTCGTCCATCAACTCTGCTTTCTGTAATACCATCTGAAGTCACACGACGCATTTCCTTTTTCAAATATTATTTTCATTCACAAAAGAAGGGACGTTTAACAAATAATTTCCATAACATGTATATACCGATTTCTAAAAAGTACCAACCTATACCATATAAGAATATTAAAAGGAAAAATCTTATATTTTAAGGAAATATCTTATATTTTAAAATGGATTTTCAATAAATTAAGATAATAAGATTTATAATGAGATTTTTTGAGTATCTCACAATTTCTTCTGATATTTTAGAATCTCATGATAGTAAAAAGGATTAAACTTGGATGTACATAACCCAGTTTGCCTACGGACATGGAGAAATTGTCTCGACAGTATTCTAAAGTCTGATTCACATTAACAGTTGAATCTAGGATTTTCAGTTTCTTTCAAGTTGATCAAAATCTGAGATTTTACCGAGGCATTCACACTAAACGATCGGAAACGATAAAATCTCGTTGCACTGTCTTTCATTTTATAATGTTATATCGTCTCTGTTTCGATCCAAAATTTCGTTTTGTCAGATATATCACTGTATTTCTTGCGACTGAAATCATATATATGGTTCGCTGTAATTTCGTACAGATTCGATTAAACGCTCATCCTCCATATTCCTTCCCCGCTATTGACCGCGGTCTTGATCGCTAGCCACGGCTAACAGGTTTCTATTTGACTTAACCGAATCGCCTATTGTGTGCTCTCATTGGATTACATGTAGGCGATTTTGATCGGTAACTATGACTTAACGTGATCTGACCGTACCGCCATCGCTAGTGTGAATGAAGCTTTAATTTGTCACAAGTATATACGCAACCGCAGGCTGACGATAATATCGTACACAAAGTAACGATTGTTTAAACAGGGAAAGGCTTGTACTCGTAGATTTAACCAATTGAAAAATTGTTAATTTTTATCTTGAGTAACAATTACTACGAATTAATAATTACCCGCGGATATTTATAGTTAAATATAACTTAAAACTAATTTTGGTAATTAGTATTGGTAATATAATATTGTAATAATTGTGGTAATTAAATTTGCTATTTTTGGTACGATATAGGTAAAATATTCCGAGTAAAACTATTATTATAATATTCACTACATAGAACGAACTTCTACTCTTTAGTGATATTTACAAAAATATGAAATTTTCCTAATCTACAGCCCGAGAATTGCAAACTAAGTTCAGTTGAACTTGGTAGCAGAACATTTTCATTCTTTCGATTAAAGTTCTCCACTCTGTACTATTATAGTGAAACGAGAGTTCGCTCTCCAGTACGTCTTCTATTAGATTTATTATTTCAAGAGGTAGAAAAAATACGCGGAAGTAATTCAAGGGAAACAATCGTAGAACAAGTAACATAATACAAAGAGGGAAAGCGGATTACGTGTACCTACAGGGGTTGTAGAAAATTGTCTCTGACTCACGACGTAGTTACACGACATACACTCTTGCCACAATGCATTATTGTGAGTCATAACTGTTTTCAACTCGTATACCTCTAATCATAACGATTCGAGTTATTCGTGGCACAGCACCAACGTCCACGAGTTACTCGAACGAGACATGGGATCTACGTGGTTAGGTTTAGGTTAGGGTTAGGTTTAGCTTAGGGTTAGGTTAATCCGGTATCATCCGTCGCCCTTCTCCCAGAGGGTGCGGGGCGTCTGTGAAGTTTTGCCGCACGTAGAAAAAGGGTTAAGTTAGGCTTAGGAACTTAGACATTTCTAGGATTTAGAAAAAGAAACAAGCTCATGGTCGGTTTCCACGATGCCAATATATCTGTTACAATCGACTCCTTTATAGAGGAGATGCACGCGTCAAGGTCGACGTATGGTTGATCCATTTCCAAGAGTATTGTATTGCAGATAGTCGCAACCAGAAATGTTATCAGGTTTAGGCTCGATGACTGTTTTGAGCGGTGATACTCTTCAGGATTAGCGCGGTTCTAACAATAAGAGACACTTTCTATTGTCCTTGTCTACCGTAGAGGATCGCGTGTATGGAGCTGATTAGTCGGAAATACTCGGCAGCTCACGATGTCCCATGAGGTACGCGAAAAGCGATAAGCGTTTTCTAGAAATATCTGACCACGGATTTGGCAAACTAGTGAACTGTCTGGTAGAAGGGCTGACGATGTGTTAAAAAGCTCGAGGCATGTGCCGGAACTTTCGCGAGATCCAGATCGCTGAAGATCGGCGTGCGTATTATTTAACCAGTTAACTATGGAATTTAGTTTTAGAAATCTCTCGTGGTGTCCCATCGTCAAGTGTTTAACTAAATACAAGCGACGACAATTACATGTGTGTCAAACACACCGAAATAAAGTTTCTGTTCGACGTGTATACTCGTCACATTCGGTTAACTGGTTGATATATCTTCATTGGAACTTGCATTCGCTTCCGAGTGGTTTTAAAAGAGACGATGCGTAAAGTAAACGATGACACGATATTTAGGTGAAGTTGTTACATATATGCTACTGTAAGATCTGTTCAAAGAAAGTATGAAAGAAACAATCAACTGTTAATTGTATGTGTTTAGTACCTGCAAAAGTTATAAGGAGATCATATTAATTATAACTAAATTGCGATTATACTAATAACTTACCAAATTAGTTTGTTAATCGGCAAAGTAATGAATTATCTACTCGTTTCATCAATTGTAAAATTCTAATAAATTTTACTACGTTTAAATATCTTGCACTAGAAAACGCGTGTAACACGAATGAAATGATAGATTTATAAATAAAATAACTATAAAATAAAACCACCGAGGAACAACATTAAATCCGACCAATTGGGTCATCCTTCTCGTTAGTCCATTACTGCAGACGATCTGAATGAATGCAACGGTTGATCCAACCTTCTTACCCATACGATTGGAAGCACGTGGTGGTGGTGTAGCCCTGAGGACGTATAAGCACAGCACGGAAATGCAGATCGACGTCTCGGCGGCACCCATCCTCGCGACGCTTGGCGGATGCCACGAGTGCTTTTACGACAACATACGTGCGTCAACTATGACACCGGAATGCGGCTGGTTATGCCGGCGTAACACGCAACCATCCTTGGGTGCCCCGCCGGTACGCACAACAGGAAGCCAGAATTAAGCTAATTAATCGTGACGAGCGAAAGTACGGAATTGGTCTAACTAGGAAACGTTCCGAGAGGCATGTGTTCTCCTGCCGCTAGCCGACTAAACCTTTACGCGTGTCTACGGAAGGATCGACAACAATTTGCCAGAGGAATCTTGCAACTTGCGTTAGAAATCTTCCAAGTTGCTTTAAGGAGTAAATTTCAGGTTTTTACTTTCACGTAACACTCGTACGGAACTTTTGGATCAGCCGGTGTTAATTTAATAGGCTTGTAATTAAAATTATGAATAATGCGAGAATACGCTTGGAAAAATGTGTGTTAGGTTTGTAACTTTATACGAGATTTATATAAATTGTTAATTTAACAAGTTATCGATGGAAACTATAGAGAAATAACGAGATGAATCTTCGAATTTGCTTTGAAAAATGCATGTCTTGTGTAAGATTTATAAGAGACTTTTACATTAGGTTTAGTTTAACGTGTTACAATGCTGAACATCAACCCTCTTGCATCACCTGTAACCCAGCAATTGATTTCAATCGTCGATTAAAACTAACCATCTAAAACAACATTGTCCAACGGTTTGATGTTGTATGAAAAAACAAGCAAATCCATAAACGCGTAATCCATGTGAAATTGACAAAGAAGAACAACCGCTGTTCCGAACAATTGATTCTCATAACAATCAACAACGTTGGCATAGCAATTCGCCGAAAAAGCCACGGCCATCCGGCTATTTCGCTGCGTGTGATGCGAATTCGCGGTTGACGTAACCGGCGCGCGTTACGAAAATTGAAACTGTGTCAAATGAAACGACTTGTTAAAAAAAGATGTCGTTCTCGCTTTACAGCATTGTTTGCTCGTGGGACAGCCATTTTGCGGCGAGATATTCGCACATTGAATACGACGGTACGGCAATTAATTCGATGAAAGAGGAACAACAACATCGTTTGCGAGACCAACTGGAAGCGAAAACGTTTCGTGAGACGAGATGAGGGCAAGCAAGCCAGTTGCACATGTATATAATTTCCGGTCTGTGGTAGGGTCAAGGACGCGGAAATACCGTCGTCGGACGCCACTGGAATGGCATTTTCAGAGAGAAACTTCTTTAATTAAGGTGGAAGATGCGTCGAATCGAGACTTGGCCCGGACTCTCGTTATCAAAGTATCGAACTTTCACGACGCGTTTTCGCGAAGTGCTTGGGGGTGGATTAAGGGATGACAAAAATTGGGGGGCGTTACGTAGCGGAAGAACGCTTCCGAGATACTTTTTACGGCGTAGTAGATCGATGTTGGACGATTGTCTTGATGCAACGTGAAAAATAGCAAGGTTAGAGGAACAAGACGTTTTAGGCGACGTTTTGATAGACTTTTATGGGTCGTGATTGATGTCTGACGCTCTTACTTGTAAATTAGATTATTCTAAATAGCGTTATTTTTATTAGTAGCAGATAGAGATTTTCAGTTTCCGTGTCTATTATGAACTGTCTCGGAAGACGCACGTTTACTCAAAAAGTCTGTCGGGTTTCATAGGTTGCAGTTTAGAAAGTTCGTGTACAACTTCTTTCTTCTGTCTCTCTAAAATCTAGTGTATACGCGTCTCTGTTTCGTTATTGTCGATTTCTTAAAACAAAGAAGAGTAAAAATTGAAGAGAAGAAGAGATCGGATCGGAAGAATCACGTTGAAAGCTGTCGTAATAAAATAAAAGAAAGCTCCGATAACACATATGAAACACCGAAAAATATATTTTTTAATATTCGATCTTCTATTTCTTATTATTATTTAATGCTACACGTTTTCAATGGAACATCAGGTTCAAAATATCATGGGAAGAGTTGACGCAAGGCAAGTCAGGTAGTTAACGAGTAAACTAAACGGTACGTAATACGGGGAACGTTCTCGGGCTTACGGGAAGGATGATTCAAACGGAAAGTCCAATTTTCGGTCTTATGGTCTTCTCGTTTCGCGATAAGAAGTTCAGCGATCGACGAAGAGGGAGAGACAGATTTTGGCTTCGAAACAAGGATTACGAACCCCGTGAGAGGGAAATAGCCTGGTTCGAGACAGCTTATTTGTTGAAGTCGTTTAGGGAAACAACGGCACATGGTCGTGATAAGGTTGGCGAATTCATCATTTCCGGATCGCTTGGTCAAAAGGAGGAGTAGTAAAACGCGTGACACAAAGGGAGAGAAAATGGAAAGGTTCTCGTCTTCTTACATAGTTGGTACATGAATAATAAGATGCTGGAAGAGCAGACGTTCGATTATATAAATGAGATGCTCGTGGTAATGATCGCCCCGGATGCTTGCCTACCTCCGAATGGCCATTATCGTTGCTCCATTATCTCGTGATTTAACGAAATTTCCGGTTGGAACTACGGCGAGTCTTGATGAGTTTTGCTATAAACGATATTAATTATCGTTAAATCTTAATTGTTTGTATAAGGAATCAGGATTTTCTGTTCGAGTTCAGATATAGCTAATCCGTTCTGTAGGTGCAGTTTAGTAATATAAATACGAGTTGTACAGGAGCAGAAAATTGTATTTACGTGTTTGGAATCACAAGACACGAAGAAGAGATTGTATTTATTTTTCTTAATAGTATTTTGTAATTTGTCGGTTTAAAGCATCCAAAATACATACAGCCCATCTAGGTTCAATTATCTTGTTTCTCTAGCGTAAAGATCTAAAATTGCATAAACATTTACAGTTTAGATATGACGATCGATATATTTGAAATACTTCAGACAGCGACAACGATATAAATTTACTTGAAAAAGCAAATAAAACAGAGCATGTATGCGTAATAAAATAAAATATGTGAATAATTCGTACATTGAATTTAAAAGTTGCCACCTTATATAGAACAGAAAATGTGATTGTGTATGCAAAAATGATCGATCCTGTTCGATTATTTTTCTCTCTTAAAGACACTTAAATACCCAGGCCATAAATAGAATAACGAAAAAAATCACAGATCCACCACTTCCATAACCATTTTTAATTCTCCCACTTTGTTTTCTGTCGATGTATCACACACCATTAATATCTCGCCGTAGCGGCAATATTTCGTTGGTCACAATGGACGTCGTCGGCCCCAAAAACTGCGCCATAATTTATGACTCTGCGAAACACGTCGACTATTACGTCATATAACAGGTCAACGGAAGATAGCTGGGGAAACCGCCCACTCATCGTAGCGCCCTCGATCATTATGATGTTATACGAAACTCATTCGTCGACCATTCAACGACTATCGTACACAAAGCTATCCAAAAAATCCACTCTTATGCATCCTATGATCGTTTTACAAATTCGTCTGATTCATCCCGATATCATTCGTAAACCTACCCAGAGTGTATTTACAATAGGACGCCGTTGTCTGACTCTCGGAGCCCCTGAATTCGTCGTCTCTGACGAAGCACGACGTCCATCCGCCTTGGTCCGTGCAATTCCCTTCGAAGTTTTTGCGAAGAAATCCGGTAATTGGCCCGGGGCTTCATCAGAATCGTCTTCGAGGGTAAGAGAACGACCCTGAGAATCAGTCAGGGGTCGGAAAAGAAGGTACACGAAAATGGACCAGGAAGCAGCGTGACAGAGGGATATGGTTGGCGATGAGAAGGGAAGAGAGAGAAATATAAGGTAAGAAGGTTTGCGAAAGAGGGAGATTAAAGGAAGAGGAAAGGGGAGTAGGGAGGGGAGAATGTTTAAGGGTCAGGAAGAAAGGAAGAGAAGGTGAAGTAAGCTCAGAAGAGAAAGGAAAGTAGATCAAGGTCTGCGTCAGAGAAAGGTAGACATTTTTCTTCGAATGAAAATTGATATCCAGAGGAAGGTGACTCGAGGCGGAAGATGCGTATGAAAAATAAAAGGAAAACAAGGATGGTGAAAGAGAGAAAGATGATGGGACAAACTCAGGGAATAGAAAGGATGAGAATAAAAATGAACGAAGAAGGTTTATGCCGCAGAGAGTGAAGCCAAAAAAGGTTATGTTAAAAGAACATGGAGAATAAATTGAAAAAAGGGAAACAACTGAGGGATAAGGAAGATCAGAAAAGGGAAAAAAGTGAAACCTAACCCAAATTAAGAATCGATACGCTAGAAAAAGATAAAGGAACGAGGTCAAATAGAGAGAACCATAAGAAGATAGAAACAGAGAGACAACACCACCCTCCTAGGACATCTTATTTACGTTAGTTAGGGTTTGTTGGCATAGTCACCCGAGGGGCCATTCAATGAACCCACCACCCTCTCTATTCCCAAATGCATCCACGTACATGTATACGTATATTCCAAGATTTCCTCTCCATCTAGTTCTAGCTGCCTGTTACCTTCACCCACGCGTCAAACACCCTCTGTGCGTCTCCTACCAACCTATCAACCGAATGGACGTGTAGCCCAGGAAACTACTACCTTAGAACCCAGCTAACCCAGCTTCGTTACTTACGCTGGCACCCTGTACGCACGACGCAGCGGGAGTTAGAGCCGAGTAAACTCGGCGACATGTCACACGAGCTGGAAGAATTCGATCTGCCGAGGGTCTGGAAACAGAGGGTGACCGAATTGGAAGAGGAGGGAGGATTTGATCAAATTCTGATATCGAATTGGCCGGGTAAGGGTGAAAAACGAGAGAGAGAGAGGGGGAGGGGAGGGAAGAAGGGAGAGAATCCTCACGAGGGTTTACGAAATTTTCGGAGCTAGCTACTTCGCGCAAACTTGTCAGACCAAGTTGCCAAGATTCTGCCCGGAAGTTGCGTTTACTACCGGCGATTGTTAGTTTTGATCCGGATGGAGCATGGAAATGGACCGTGTATTGTGTGTAAAGTTCTGATGGAGGAAAAGGGAGATAGGGAGAAACGCACGATGGAAACTCGAGATTTGAGAAACGCGAGAACCTTGAAATCCAAAATTGTACTCGTCGCGCGATTGGAAATTCGTCTCCCTACTGGCGCGTTGCAACGAGTCCGAGTTTCGAACTTCACAAAGTTTATTTGTCAGTCGAATATCGCTGCCTGTTTATCGACATTGGACACCCTTGTACACTTTTATATCGGCAAACCCCTATGTCTCTCTATGTTTCTTTGAATTTTTATTTGATTTTCAATTTATTTTGTTTACTCTTTGGCGACTATTTTTATTTAAAAACAAAGAGTGGTTTGGAAAATGTTGAGTTAACCACTTGACACGTACATACCATGAGAATCTAAATGTACATCTTCAAAGCACGAAATTTATTCGAGGTCTTTTACACATATGTTACGTAAATTGAAAATTCATTAAAAATTGATTATAGTGATAAAAATATACGCAAGGGAATACAAACTACGATAATGGTAGAAGACACAGGTAGGTAAGTCTGGAAGTAACTCGATATTATACGAACCTCTTTTTTGTAAGGTATATTCGCTTTAAGTTTCCCTGTACGTCGCTATACATGTTAGATTATTTGAAAAATTCATAGAAAAAATCAGAAAAGATTTAACCAGGACGAATTTTTTCTTGAAAAAATTGTCCATTTGTTTCGATAATATTTTGCGTAGCTTTTATAGGTTTATATTTCTTTTTTCTTAATATATAATATATTATTCGTAAATTCCCTCGATAAGTGCCATAAAATATCAAATCAAACTGCCTGACAATATAGTTAAATATCGAATACATCTCGGAAGCAAAAAATTGAAAAAGGAATTGAAAAAGATGTAGTTTAAATAAAAGGTAATACGTACATGAAAATTACATGAAAACGGGATAATCGCATTTATAATGATCGTGACAATCCTTTAATGTTAACGTCGTGTTTTGCATTTTCGCCCTTAATGTTAAAATGAAAATGCGTGCCGATCGTGAATTTCGTTTCGATTTAATTCATTTTGACCGACGCTGAACGAGAGAGAAACAAATTGGTACCGGAATCGGTGAAATAAAATACGGTTCAGTTATTTCCTTTTTGCATATCGGAACGTGCAATGCTACCGACTACCGGAATTAATTGAACAGTCAGGCGCGCTACATGGAATTTTTTACCAAAGGAAATCGCGTTGTTCACCAGCTATATTGTTACATTGTAACGAATACACAGGAAATATCGAAATGCCTCCAGTTTAACTTTTAACGAAATTAATATTTGAGATATCGACAACCTGTCTTCCTGTAATCGACTAATTTTCTTCCCTTAATACACGCTAATAAGCCGATCAATTAATTGTAATATGAGCTGACAACCTTTCGATGAAAGAGTTTCATCATCGTTCATGCCGTACAGCACAATTTTCGCCAATTCTTTAATTAGAATTAGTCGAACGATTTTACGAGATTCATAGTTTTCAAATATCTATAGAATCGTAGATTTCCTGTATATTGGAAATTCACGTGTTTTACGGGCAACGGTTAATCTCTAAAAGAAGTCGAAATCCTTTTCGTTCCGTAGTGAAACGCGTAAAGCACGAATTAAGACGTTATTTCTTTTTAAGTTAAAATTTAGAAAAAGTCGTCTATGGATTACTACGTATAACGATGCGTAACTCAATTTATAATTGTAGTAAATTATGTATTAAATAACTGCATAAACATAGACAACTCATACTTAAGTTACCCAAAATTATCAATTTAGTACAATAACCATAAACTGTCTATAAACAAGTAAAACGACCCTTAACGACACATAAATAAATAAACTGCAAATGAAATCCATTCCATACCCTCGAACGATACATCTCACACGTCATTTCCCACGAATCGTATCTCAAAAGAACTTTCCATCTTCTCCATCTGCTGACACACACGATTTGGAGTATCTTGGAATCGCGCACTCGAGCGCATCCCCATAATCGAGTTCCCTACTGTATTTAAATCGATCGTCTTCGTCTGGGAACAAAGGATTTCTCAAAAGAGGACGGGGGAAGGAGGGAGGGGGGGGGGTGATGTTACGTCGTTTTCGCGAGGTCAAAGGAATCGTAGACGGAAGATTGGATTCGAAACCGATACGTCGAAGAGACACGGAAGAGGGTTGGAGATCTGGACGCTTGCACCCCCTTCGATCTTTCAGTTCCGAAAGTTTCTCGATTAACCCTCGCGAATTCGATGGCTGGGTCATTTTTGACTCAGTCTTTGATTTAAATATACTCGTATATTAGTGTAGGATTTTTATTACAATTAGTTTATTTACAATAAATGGATTAAACAGATGTTGATTAAACAGGAAACGATGGTTGTTTAACGTGGACTAATCACAATAACGTATTATAATTAAGACGATTAGATAGTTAATTGGCAAATCTCGTCATCAAGGAGCCAACACCTCAACTTCTCAACTCACAATGACTGTTAATTTGTTTTTGTCCCTTAGCAACCCCTTGTCTTTTGTCTTAGCCTCGTGTGTTTTATCTTAGCCTCACCATGCACATATTGCGCAACCGCTTGTTTATAATTCGCCCGACACTCCCCAGGTCCTTTGTCCACGATATTACATTAGGATGGCGGGATAGGAACTAGGTGATTATCTTCTAATAGTGAAACATGTTTATACTGTTGCACATTATGCACGGGAAAGTTCATTTTAGGGCCAATTTAAGATAACTATGTTTCACTAAAATTTGTCGTATTTAACATTCCATTTACTCGTGACATTAATATTCTAATCGGATTTTTATGCATTTATAGACAATTTAAAGACACGTAAGATAATATGCGATATATAAAATATTCAAAGCAGAATATTCGTTGCAAAGCATAATATTTTATAAATGAAACAAGCTGATATCAAAATTCTATGTTTTACTTATATTCGTACAAATATGATACCGCATAAGAATCCATGGTTTATCAAATAGTTCCGTTATTCTTACTTTTATGATAACATATAGAATTAATTTTCTCAAGAAGCGGGGAATCATATTCCATATTTTCCATATATTCTTTCACTTATAATTACTCTCTCGTTGATTATACCGTAATTACTGACACTCTATGTATAGCTTATGGCAATGGTTTATAAACGAAAAAATTAGACAAGATGCTTATAATAACAGTTTATGAACGACAAATAGATAATATTCGGTCTATCGGTATGTGTCGATCTTGATCAAATTGGTGTCTCGAAAGTTCGTCGATTATGTCGCGGCCAGGGATCGTTTCGTTGTAATCTGGTCGACAAACTCTTGCGATTAAGTAGCTCGATATAACGTGACGGGATAATGAAGTGGTCGAAGGGTTGTGGCCGGTTCCATAAACCGAAATTACACGCGCTAATGCGAACGGAGTATAGGGTAGTGGTTTTCCAAGCCGACGAAACTTCGAACAGCGCGAGTGCACGCGGATTATCCGCCTGTGCATGCTTCGTTGACCGGAGAAAGGTGTTCCGTTATTAATAGCAATTAAGCAAATGGAGCCTGGCTCTTGGAATTTCATTAGATTGGGTTGCAAGCGTGGCCGGAGGGTGCATGAATTTCTCGTTAGATGTATATAGGTGTGAATGACAAGTGGTTGATGGAGCTGTAACTTCGAGATGGAGCTTCGATTCCGGGTAAGACGAGTATGTGAGCGGTCGATGAAACGTGTACCATCGTTTTAGTGGATGTAAGGTAGTGTTTGGATTGTTGCAAGTTTAATGAGTCATGTAGGAGAATTAATCGTTTTATTGGATTTTATAGGAGGGCTATCGAGGATGGGATTGCCTTTTGAGAAAGTGCTAAGAGTTTTAATCGAAGAGTATTAATCGAATACCACAAGACGAGGCTTATGTTTTGGGAAAAATTAGAAAGAATTAATTAAATTAACGAATTAGAAAGATTAATGTCAAATACTCTAGATTATTTTGAGTAAATTTTAATACCCACTAATTTCATAGAATTCAATCAATTATTCTAACTTAAAACAGTCTTATTTGCATAAAGTACATTTACGTTTTCCATAACATTATTTTATTTGCGTTATATTATACCATAATTATGTAAATTAATTAAATATATTTAAATATTATATAATTGTAATTTAAATATATTTAGATTTTAAGATTATTTTAAAGCGTTTAATATTTTGTGCGACTTCCTCTCGCTGTGCCGACAGCAAGCGATTCCCAGAAAGCTCTAGAATAATTGTTTAGTAAACTCGCTTTATGCTTTATTCATATTTCGCTATTTCAAAAATTTCATTTCCGTGTCTCCTGACATTACGGCGACTGTTCCATGGCATTTGCATCGAATCTTTATTTATCGTAGTATCTTTTAAAAATCGTGAACCAGGAAAGAATTACAAGTAAAAAGAAAGAAAGAAGTACGTTTAATTACCATTACGAAATTAATAACCTAGCAAAATGCAACTTTTGTATAGCGTAAGGGATAGAAAAATTAGAAAATTAGGAAAATGCAAAAATGTGATGGAAGTCATCAATACTATAATCAAAGTACGATTTAGATAGAGATTCTACGTGATACTGTATGAAGGTGCTAAAAATATGCTTCAATTATCATTATGAAACGAATAATTTAGAATGCAGATAGTAAAAACTAAAGCTTCCACATAGTTTACGAAAGAAAGGAAAGAAAATTTCCTAAATTTGAAGCGTATAGAAATGCGAGAAGGTTAGCAACACTGTACAGATATCTACGGCATGTACAAAACATTCAGAAATATCAAGTTCGAGAGAAAGCTACTATAAATCGTTGACGTTAGTCGTAGTTTGTTTGCGAGTTTTAGGTAAAAGTAAGGAAGCCGTGAAGTGAGGGATGATGGGAAGTGAGTTCCGTATGAACATTTGGCACGTGGCTCGGCGAAGCCACCAGAAACAAGCAATTTGACTACAAGGCTTCCGTCTAAAACGGGCTTTCCGAGTGCCTCTAAAATAGGATATCTCTATGTAGAAACGAAGTTTACACGACAGCGACCACGTGAAGTAATGAGCTTCAACTCTCTGACGAAATAGCAAAGGCAAATTTTAATGAAAAATTCATCTCTTCGTTGTGTTTGCAAATTATAAATAAATATTTAAATAAATAAAAAAGATAATTTCTACCTGTTGCTGTTAAAATTCCTATCTAATATACGTCGAAAAGAAAAGGGGAAAAGGATCTGAACGCTAACAAAAAGTCCAACGTGTTCTAAAACAGCCGAAGCATCTGTCTTACAACGCTGACGTTTTTCTTCGCCATCGATTTTCTCGATGATTCACGATGTTCTTGTTCCACGCTCGTTTAACTTTGATCCGCGAGAAAACGCGCGCGGGAAGGACGAAAAGGACCACGGAGAAAGAACCAGTAAAAGTCTTCCTGTGTAGCATTTAATTAGAAACGGCTTATCTCTCCGAACAAGAACGCACTAGCACGTTCTAGAGAGAAAGAAGTTTTTATCGGGGTTTCTCCGCAGTGTGCCTTTCAGCCATGACATGCAGTGGAGTTTAGAAGGCTGCCTTGTTACCTTTCTGTAGGCGTGTGCTTTGATCGAGGGAACGTTTCCATTCGAACGATCCCTGCACAGGTTTCTACGTTTCGGCAGAATTTAATCGACGAGTCGTACGAGTCTGTGTTGACAACTGGGTCTTCGAGATCGAATTTCGAAACGTTGTTTCAAAATAAAATACACATGCATTTTGCTTTAATTTGTTCTTACACTCGCAACCTTCCTTCACTATCGGAGAAATTAAATTGCAGTATTCGATCTTGCTCTGAAAAGCTTTCGATTATTTTTAGAATTAGAAAAATATGTGTATTTAATAGCATTTTGGATATTTTTTACCGGATTGCATGCTTCTTTTTTTCGTTCGAAATTTCCTAACGTTTACCATCCTTCGAGAAAGGTATTAAAACTTAGGGTGATTTTATTTCACGATTTTTGGAAACATTCTTCATATTATGAAACATACTTGCGAAGGAATAGACATCTTTTTACCGAAGGTAAAATAAAATGATATTTAAATCTGGAATAAAGGAAAAATTAGGTTGCGTTAAAAATGAAAAACCAGCACAGCAAAGATTTCGACAGATTTGGGTTAATACACGCGTAGGTATGTTTTAAAATAATTAAAATACGCTGAAGCTTCGTTCCTCTCAAAATTGGTAAATCTTTTAACGAAGAAGCGTGGAGATTTTTCTAGGAAATAGATCGCAAAATATCACAAAGATTATAACAGGATTAAATGTATATCAAATGGTTAATACATTATTTCGTTGAATTTTTCTAAGAAATAAAATAACTGTGACATAAATTAGATTATGGTATCAGTAATAGCACAAGCACACAGTCTGCAATTGTTCCTTTGCTATAACTTATTCACTTGCGATTCAAAATTGACTTAAAACGTTTTCGTTGAACGAATAAAATAGAATATATATGTAGGTCGACAGATGATATTACTAATTTTCTACAATTTCCACAATTCTAAATTTAGAAGATGATGAATAGTAAATATAATTATTACAAATTAATAGACATACATAACTTTTCGTTAGAACTTCTTATTCATTCATGATCTGCAAAGTGCTGGTTACGAATGTCTTCGATGAAAAGATAAATTAAAGCTATCGATCCGCAGATAGCATAATCAATTTAACCGATTGATGGATAATAGGATAGCTACAATCTCGTATAGTAGCATTTCATTTATTTGAAACCGCTGTGGAGTAAATACTTGGCATAACTGAAGTTTATGTTAACTGTATTTTTCATTTGAACAATAGGATTTCACGTTACCATAGGCGAATTCGATCGATGAGAGTGCCACCAAAAATTAATTTAATCCGACGCTGAAGCTAAAGTTTCAATAGAGTTTTAATGAACGAACTTTCAATTAATTCCATTCCGATTTAATGGAATTCAAATAATTGCGGGTTTCAATCAATATAGTTGCAATTAATAGAGTTCCAATTTAATTAAATCTTAATAAATAAAACTTCGATAAATGAAATTTCAATTAATAGAGTTCCAATTAATAGGCTTCCAATTAATAGGCCTCCAATCAAATACAGTTCCAATGAATGGAGTTCGAATTTAATCAAGTTCCAATAAACGGAGTTCGAATTAATGGAGTTCCGTCCAGGACTTCCAATCGATAGATTTCCAGTAATTGCAATTCAGATAAATAAGCCTATGTCCAAATCTACATAACTGCGCTTATATCCAAATTTTACACTAATTCCATTATCTTAAATTAGTTTCCATAATTAATCCAATTAATTTCCATAATTGCTTGCTTAAATCGCTGACTACATACCTAAAAAGTCTACTGTATTACTTAATTCTATCGTCGTCGCGTTTCGACTATTAAAATTTTAATAATAAGACGGCCCAGCGAATTGTACGCAATGTTTCTTCGACGAGGCTGCGAATTCATCGTACACTCGAAGGGACGGTGGTTCATCGTTTGAGGAATGCGATAGCGGGGTGTTCATGAACGTCTGGCTGTGTCCGCCGGGTTAAATTGAGAATTCCATTGAGCAGGGGCGATGCAAACAAGCGTATCAAAATACACGGTATATATGTACACGGTAAGCACATTCGTAAGATACATCCGGAGGGATAGAGAGTAAGAGATTCGATATTGTTATTAAAACGCGAGCTGCCAGCGTTATGAACTTGGAGTGCGAGTGTCGAGAGTTCGCTGAAAGGGGAATATAATTATTCGCGGAAATATGCGAAATGTATAGAACTATCCCAGCTTTTATAACATACGCTAGCTGCGGAAATAGTTGTTCAATAATGGAGAATTTACTTCAGATTTTCTATTTAATATTCGTACATCCATAAATTCATTTATTATATCGATTTATGGTTCTTGTTAAAATTTATAATTACCTAGCAGTTTAAACGATTCATTAGAATGAAAGTTACATGGAAATTTGTAAAAATTGATGATTTCATAAAGTTGTTGTGGCTTCATAATGAGCCTAAGGAGATTAACCACGTGCTATATGACTCACGGAACCTGTTTAGGTTGTAATGGAGTGTACGATTTCCTCTCATAGAGACGGAGACGTTTTTCTTTTAGAACGATTATCGAATCAGATTTCTTACACGTTTTAAACGAACAATCCAACGTAAAAACGTGATTTATGAAGGGTCGTTTCTTTTTTACCACCATTTTTTAATTACCACGAGAGTGTAATTATTGCCTCATTTTCATTAATAAGGATCGTCAAAAATATTAAAATCCTATACTTGTTATAATATCGAGTTGAAAATCATCGAAGAAATTCATTATCATATATTTCATATTCAATTTTACAGCCTTCTTCTACAATGTTCGATATAATTAAATAGCTTTACGTTCAAACCACATTGCCTGGAATTACTAATCAACAGACTGTTGAATTACAGCTATCATTTAGCGTTTTTTAATTTCGAAACCTTTAATGTCGATATCACCCAAGCCATTACACGATAAATTTTTCCTCTTTTCGAGACATCCAATATCCTACATCGCTCGAATATCACTCAACGCGTGTTTCATTTGACGCATGTTTAATTTCCAAACCTTCAATCTCCCGTATCGCTATTGTAACAGTTTTCAAAAAACACTGTGCACTGTGAATCCACGTTTCGAATAATTCTTCGACTCTCGTCCATCTCACCTAAGCCAGGCCATACCTTGAAAAACTAAAAAAAGAACCGGAAGGCACGTGTTTAGCTAGAAAACCAAATAAAAGCACCGGTTTTGTTCACCTCCCAACTTTCTTCCTTTTTCTCGCCAATTTATTTCTTCCTTTCCTTTTTTGCAAAATGAAAGCGCCCTCGTTGGAATTGTAGCGTAAATACGTGGGAAACTAATTGCAACGTCTGAATGCTGGGACAATGGGAACATTTAAGCCGCGCTTCACCCGCGCGCGGTAAGTTCCGGAGCTGAACACGGATGAAATTCCAAACTGTCTCCCGTAAGCCACACTTCCGTTTGAATATGATCCGTTGTCGTCGGTGCTCTCCTCTGTGCTCCATCGAAACCACCGGATATCGATTAAGCTACATTTCCATAGTTTCTCGACTAATTTTACCCACCGGTACATGCTTAGGCGCCTGCGATTGTTTCGAGCGATTTCGCGTTCTATCTACGTTCATTGTACAATGTACACGTCTTGCAACTCCACGCTCGAATTACGTGCACGGAAGTTGTCAAAGACTGTCTTTGCGCGGCCTGCGACCGTTTATGGAGAACATCCGGTTTAAACGAAAGTGTTTCAACATTCTCTATAGTTTCGGCGCGCTTGTGAAAAGCAGGAAATGCGACTTGTACTTTTTCATTGTATTTATATGAACTACACACAGCCTCATTTTATCGATAAAATTTGCAATTTTGTTACTTTTACTCCTTTTCCCTCCTCGTTCCCTGATGATTTCAACCCAAACATCCGCAAACCTTTTATTTAGAACTTATTTATTTATTTAGAACTTACTTATTTATTTAGAACATCTTAACCTTTTATTTAGAATCAGTAAAATGCAGTGAAATTTGCATAGGAAAATCAGACATCCGAATGCTCTAAAAGGACTTTATACTTTCACGTCGAACACGAGCGAACGTGTCAAGAGATTAGATCGAACATCTAAAAGAATCGAAGAGGCACTTTTCCAGCGTTCCAGAGCATTCGTCGTATGTTTTGCGATTCGGTGAGCGATCGCCAAACGGTGAACGAATGCTCGTTTACACTTTCATTTTATTAAATTTTAGTAGAGCGGGGCACGCGCGACCATTCGCTTATTTGGTCTACTGCAGACACATTAAAATACACACCTGAGGCGAAATAAAAGGAAGTTGAAATTAAAATAAGCCCGTCTCACGCGAAGCAGGATACCCGTTTGCACCATAAAGCATGATAAAAAAGAAAAATGAGTGTTGGGAAAATTCGTATGAAGCTTGATATTCAGCGAAGTATTCGTGCACAGCACGAACAAACGAGGCGTACAACACGTATTTAGTCGGCATCCTCTGCATTATTCGGTCTGTTCGAGGCTGGTTTTCCACGGCACCAAAAAGCCGCGAACTCAAACGGCTCGAGCTGATTGCCAATTTCGTCGAACATATTTTTCCCGGCCACGTTTCGTTTATCATCCCCCGGGCTCGTTCTCCACCGTGTTTTTCCCCACCCTTCCGTAGCACGGATACGCCTCGCGGGAGAGATCCATTATAAACCGGCGAAAAAAAGCGCGGCTTGCTAAATATAATGCCACCGCCCCCGGTCCAGCGAGACGCATCGTCAAAAACAAATCCGAAAATGGATCCCCGCGACCGTGAACTCACTGTTTTTCCCTCGGCCAGCGAGCCACTGCGTTAAAAAACAAACACAGCCAACAATCTCTGTTCATTCTGTTCGCGTTTGCAATATGAATTTTGGCGACTACACGACAAAGTTATTCGTGGCTCACTATGGATATTATTCAGACGTATTAAATTTCTCGACAATCTGACGGTGTCGCGGGAAATGGCATTGATACAGAATTTTCAGGCAATTTTCGGTTTACTGGGATTTTAGATTGGATTAGAAAAATGGTGCAGGATGTGTCAAGAAATATTACTACAAGTAATATTTCTTAATAGTAGTTAGTAGTAGAGAAGTATTTGCAGTAATTTGCAGAAAGTTAACGAGTAGACTGTGTTTATGCAAATTAATAAGTTCGTAAATGTAATTAAAGAAGCGGAGAACCTAAACAGAAATTTGTTTCTGTGCAAGTATTCTAAGTATTCATAATATGTAGAAATCGTTTATACATGAAATTTGTCTGATCAAGGATTGAGTTATTCTTCTCACATGTCATTATTTTATGTCGTCATGTAACTTAACTTTCATGTAAAAGCTATACAACCAGGAAGTAATTTATTTAATTAATTTTATTTCTCAAGAAATTCAAATACACGTATCTTCGCGGTTTTTTAAAATTCTTTACAACCTTCTTGAAGATATTAAGATCTTGGAGATGATGCACTTTCCAGTACATGAAATATTTGGTATATCTTCGCATCTTACGTGCATTCTGTACATTTTTACGCTTTTAAACTTCCCATAAACGTGATACTTTGGTTTGTTCTTGTTTCGATGTTTCAAAATGGTTACTATTAGTATAGCAATACGGTCGTAAAGGAACTACCCAAGTGCCTATTACTCGACACTGTAAATTAAACACATACAAAGTGATTTCCTAAGTTCAAGAGCAATTCTGAGTTTCTATTGTAGTTATTGTCGTTGGAAAAGATCGACCGTCGCTATTCTGCCTAGAATTTCTCACATAAATCCAAGTTCGAGTTTCCAGAGTTCGAAGTTAAGTTTAAAGGAACGATAGCAAGTTCAAAATTACAAAGTGAATAGTGACAAGTATCTGTTTAGTTTTGAAAAGATAGCTCGTGGGATGGAATCGACTTCCGACTTTAGAAGTCCGATAATTTTGTTATATAGACGTGGCGAAACTTGGAAGGTATTGTTAATGCATTAAAAGTACGTTAAAAGTATGCGGGACCGCTGTCTATTCAACCATTGAACGAGAACGTTTTATTGGAAATTGAAGACGCATTTTATCGGCGATCGTTACGGCGATGAAAACGGCACTCAAAGCTCAGGGTTGAGAGCAGTTTCTGAAATATCCTGGGAACTAGAAGTTGTAAGAGAACGCAACTTTTCTTTCGTATTGTATATTTTACAACAGCAAATACCATAATACCTGCTTTTCGTATCCTACACACACGTATATACAGGGTGGTTGGTAACTGGTGGTACAAGCGGAAAGGGGGTGATCCTACGCGAAAAAAGAAGTCGAAAATATAGAATAAAAATTTTTCGTTTGAGGCTTTGTTTTCGAGAAAATCGACTTTGAATTTTCGCTCGGTACGCGTGCGGTACGTTATAACGGATCTCACTGTAGATCGTTATCTCGATGGAAAAATTAAAAAAAAATAAAAAAATAAAAAAATTTTGTTCTATATTTTCGATTTCTTTTTTCGCGAGGGGGTAGAATCACCCCCTTTCCGCTTGTACCACCAGTTACCAACCACCCTGTATATATATAGTATACGTATAAATAGAGGATACTTACGGCTAGCTATATATGTATATACGTATAATGTCTACATTATACGTACAATATACTATAATATATGTATACATATATATACACATATTAGAATATATGGATAGATATTATATACATGGCCGTAAATATCAGGGCAGCTATAAGTTACATTCATTGGAAAACTCGAATAAATTTTATCTTACCTTGCTGTCTTGCACTGTAAAGCACATGTGACGCGAATAAAATAATATGTTTCTAATAAAATAATAATAAAATAAAATTTGTAGAATATAACAGCTGTAAGAAGCATTATCGATTTGTATTACGTATGAGCAAGTATTGCAATGGCCGCTAATGTGTGTACGCGTATAATATAAATGTACACACATATTATAGATGAAAGAAAGTAGAAACAGCCCTTTCATAATCCAATTATGCATTTAAATTTTGCTTTACCATTTCCCCATTTATATCGTTATGTACGTGTACGAGAAGTACGAGTTAAAAAGGACGGTCTGAGACGAAGTCACGATAATGCCTCTCCCCTTTTCTCTCCACCTTTAAGCACTACACACAATTACGCGGAGAGCGAGAAATCCTTGAAAAGAAAAACGCCTTTGCCGTATGATCATCCTCCTCCTCCTCTCCCTGGCCTCCCCCTTATGACGAATCGATGAAATGAGCACACACAGCACACGCTCTACCGTCCCTAAAAGGCGGCGCCTTCAAAGCGGTAAGACTCGTTAAAGGCGAATCTCTTCTCTGCTTCTTTTTTTCCTTTTTCCAGCCTCGCTCTGTCGCTACTCTCGTTACGCGTCGTGCACGTGCTACACACGGCCATGTCGGTGAGCATAAGTCGGTGAAAATAAGGGGGAAGGGGGCAAAAAAAAAAAGAAGAAAGAAAGGAGGAGGAAGAAAGAGTTGGTGGGCGGATGATTGGAAAGAAAGAGGGCTCGCGATACTGAAATTATGGGGTTCTGGCGAGGGGTTAATAGGTTGCCGGGAACTGGGTATTCCGTGATAATGGGGTAGTTTGCTGGAAGACGCGGATGTAGAGGAAGTTGCATCAGATTGTCGCTATTGTCGAAGAAAATTGGATGCATTAGAGAAAACTTTCGAGCATCTTGGGGAAATTGGGGGTTCTGATTAAATGGAAATTTTTATTGTTTGTAGCGAAGAAGGTTAAAGTTGATTAAAGTCTCTCATGGTGCAATTGCGGTAGAAGTGAGATAGCAACTTAGAACAGTTGTTGGATATTTCGAGAAAATGATATATCATGAATATTATATCATAATATCATATTTATATATACATATAATATTCGTGATTGTGACCATGGGAAAATAATTGGAGATTATGATCGGATATAGAAAAAGATGAGATATGAATATTAGAATGTGAAAAGAATGCATCATTCCCGTAGATTATTAGTTCAACTATGGGAAAAATTTCTAAGTAAACTACGGATGTACAGGAACTTGATTTAAAAAATAGACTATTAACTGACGATTTTTGTTGGATTTCTGCAACTATGACAAAAGATAGGTGGAATAAAATTCTTGGAAAGCATCACAGTTGCTTATTTAAAAAAAGAAAAAAAATTTGAATATTGCAGCAGTTTATAACCGTGTCTATGGGAAAGTAATTGATTCTGCTTTATTGGTAATTAGGGCATAAAACGATTCTTGAAAAAAATTTATTGGAGAGAAAATAACTGGAACAGAAGTAACAAAAATATAAACGGGTTACGATCGAATTAGTAATGGTTGCGGTCACGAAACGTTGGCAACAGTTACGGTTCTGAAAAAAAAACGAAACCCAGACCAAAAGCAGAACGATTATTACAGGCTGCTATTGTGAAAGATAAGCAACGAGTATAATCTTGGTAATAACGTGAAACCGCAACCATAACAGATAAAATATTAATAGGTATCGTAAAACTAGTTTATATATGTGTGAATAAAAAGTTGCCTGCATAGGAAACGAATTAATCTGAAAATTCCTAATTTTAACTCATCTTTAAACCTTATGACTGTCAGTTTGCACGAATAATATACATTAATATAATTATTTATTATTTATAACAAAATTTACTTTTTCTCTCAATAGAGAGCTTCGTTCGATTATTTTGTAAATTTAGTTTAAAAGCGTCGAAAAGAACAATTTCATCAAACCAAGAAACATATTCTATTTAAAATGCAACAAAGAAACAATTTTCTCGGGAGAAATTTCAATTAAAATCTTTGAAAACAGTCGAAAAAAACGTTCGAACGTTTTCATTCATTTCGATTTCGTACTCTTTGCTCGTAATAAAATATACATTTGCACTTTAGATATTGCGTTTGTTATATAGGTTTTCTGAATGCAAACTGTGATTTCATCCTTCTTATCTTATCAAACAGAAGTGAAATATCGTAACATATCGTAAAGCAAATTTGATTCACGTGCCTATAGTAAATTCGAACAAGTAAGTCGACCGTTTCCAATCGGGCTGCAAATTTTATGATAGTCGTTTTAATCTCCTGTACCTGACTACCTTGATCCTTATCGCCAGTTCCTTAGATAAGATACGTCTCCTTTTATCTCTATCGTAAAACTCACGCGCAAACATATATGTAAATACAAGAACATTTTGTTTATACAACTCTTAATTATTTGTCTCTAAATCAATTATTTTGTCATTTGTGTTTTGTTTATATTATTTTATGCTGCGGAGTAAAATATTCGCAAACTTGTGGTAGCACTCAAAGTAAACACGTAGTTAAAATTATTTACATAGAATAAAAGATAAGAGAATGATTTATGTAGCATAAAATTTCTATAACAAAAATTTCAGTTAAATTCTCAAAAGTATCTCTACCTGTTTATGTGCTCGTCACTGTATGTACTGTATATACGTTTATTCAATACAATTTCATAAAAATTGCCAAACTTGAGAAATCTTCCTACTCGAAGAGAGTCAAAGGATTTTTTTTAAAAAAAAGGAACAACGGAAATTTTGTATTCAATATAAAAAATCATTGCAAATCCAAATATATACTCTTTTTTTTATTCTCTATACATTCGATATTCAATTTTTCATAGATGCTGAAGGTTCTCTTATCGAATGTAATTTCACGCCTATTAAATTATCAAATTGGCAAAAATCAAATCCGATCTTGATTCCCTAAAGTCAGATATTCCGTACGTATATAGCTCTAATCGATCTGCATCTTATTCCCTGCTCTATGTAAGAAATTCCCTTTGCATCGATCAGTAAATGCCTCAAAGGAATATTTCTTACAACGTTCCAACTTCCAATTTCTCATATACATAACTGCGAATATTCGCTTATCGAATACAATTTCACGCCGATTAAATTACCAAATTGGTAAAAATCAAATTCGAGGCTCTATAACTTACGCTCGATCCTCTAAACTCGAATTTATTACATACATCCATTTCCAATCGACTTTTATCCTCTTTTCTCTTGCATGCAAGAAATTTCCCTCGACATAGTTATGGGAATAGCCTGAAAGGAATGTTTCTTAAAATATCAATTTCTTGTACATTTTTCAATACTTTCTTATAGAATTGAAACGGCAATTGAAGTATCAAATTAAAATCAGATTGAAAATCCAATCTCCTAGTATTATTCATTAAATACCTTACATTTTCAATCAGTTTCTATTTTCTTGTCTTCTTCATTCAAGAAAACCACCTCAAAGCGACCAATCATCATCTCCATCGTCAAACGTATCCCACACGTCGAACACTCTCACACGCATGAACATGCAAGAGCATCTCAGTTCTTTTCAAGTAGAGCGAGACGCTGATGACGTAGCGAGGGATCCAGAACGCTTGAAATTACTACGAATCTGTACATGTGACGAACACTCTTTTCTAACATGATTCTAATATAATTTTCATTGGTTTGAGAGTATCGAGTGTTTCAATGGATTTTGGAAACGCTTTTTCGAGAATTTTCAATATGTTTTGTCCAAGCAGTACAGCTACACACGAAGTATTTGAAAGGTAAAATCACGAGGAATGTAACAGAAAGTCATACGAAGTATCACGAAGATTTAAAACGATCGAATTATCATAAACACGTTCATTTACCTTACTTCTCTTTATTATTTCTAATTCTGTTTAATACAGTCTATAGTTTGCAGTACACGTTACAAAGATCGATGTCCAGACTTCCAAGACTCTCGACATATCCAAAACTAGTACAAGATCCAAGAGCTTTAAATACAAGAGCTTCGAGAGGTATCTAAATTGCAAGACTAAAAATTCGACACCTGTTAAGATTTTCAAAAAATACTTCCCCTTGCAACATTTCAACATTACATTACATGGATTACTCGAACAGCCTATGTCTCGCCATCATCGTCAAACCAAATACAACTGTGCAAAGCTACAAAGGCCTGAAAAATATAATCTGGCAATTTAAACCAACGACAAGTCTCTAAATCTTCTACCAGAAATCCAGTAAAACGAGAAGTTGTTCCCCCAGAAACTCGATAGAGCTTCCGTTCTGCGGTACATAACGAGGTACACACAAAATCGGATCTGAATCAATGGGATACCATAAAGACACGTCCGGGGAAGCCTTATCTCGGTCTGTCTCCGAATGAAATCCCATAGGAGACGGTGAACACCGCCGATTACGCGGCTAAGTTTTGCAAGTGCACGCGGCGCGCCCCAGCCTCTTCTTCTCCTCCTAGCTTTTTTATCGCGTCGCTTTATCACGATGCCTTAGCCGCAATTTTCCAGCGCATCGATAATGCTCAACTTCTTAGTCCTTCTTTCTCTTCCATCGTTTCGTGCCACGGTTCCAGCAGGGACAGTCTCTTGCCAGGCTTCGATCGTATCGCCGTGTTATCAGAATTTATCGTCGGGCTCTGTTTGAAAAGATTCGGCTTCGTTTCTTCGTCGAGACGCTCCTGGATGAGATTCGATATTACGTCACGGTATAGCGATGGGCGAATTGTTCGAATCTCAAGTTTGGAACGGTTGGAAGTTTTTCAAGATTACATTCGAATCATCTCTCTAATGTTATTAGTAGGTACATGCTTGTAAGATTGGTAAACGTCTGCAGCGTAGCGACGATCCTTGCATTCGTCTTCGTGCTATAGCAACGGCAGAGTTAAGGAAAAAGTTTATCGAAGCAAGTAATCTATTGTAGATCTGGAAAACTATTTAAATTTAAATTTCAATGTTTCGTCTCGATTGCAATTTTTTAATCGATTTTTTATTGGCGAGAAATATGCATAGGAGACTCGTGGGAAGAGCTAAGATGAAATTAAAAAATTTGCCTTGATTTAAGAATTTATTTAATTTAGTTTTATTATGAATTTTTAATTACGAATGTAATTAATAATTTATTAGAAATATCATGGGGAAGTTTAGAAGAAAAGAATTTGCTCTAATTTAAATATTTATTTCTATTGAGATATGTGTAATTTTGTGTGCTACACGAGATTAGCCGCGTAGTAGTGACACACATATATGAGTATGAGTGTGAGGGAGTATGTGCGTGCACAGCGTCTCGTAAAACAGAAGAATGCAACTGTTCCGTTGGTAGTGTGGTAAAGAAGATGGTAAGACGAAAAGAATGCTGAGACGTGTGCAAATGTGTATCCACGAATATCTTGTAAATCACATATTAAATAAATCTGAAACTATTTTGATATCAATTCTAAGTGTAATGTAAGTGTTCCTATAGATTTAGTTCCTATACATTAAGATCCACAATTCTCAACCGTTTCATTTAGTTTTATTAAAGCGAAACATCGGAGGAAAATTTCTAGAGAGAGTCAGAATGCGAATAAAAGAATTCTCCTGATTAAAAAACTTATTCAATTTAGTTCCATCAAGGTGTGAAGTATACTGGTAGAAAATTTATGGGAAGGACGAGAATAAAAAATTTCTCCTCCTTTTGAAGATTTATTTAATTTAGAAGTTTTATTTCAATGGAAATCATTCAATTAGCTTTTGGACGAATACATTTCTTAAAGGTTGTCGCAAAACGAAGTGGAAGTTGACTCGCGATTGAATACAGCTTCAAAGACATTTAAATTAACAGAACGGGACCATTGATAGAGTCGAAGCAGTTGTAAATGAAACATTCAATCAGCAGATTGCGAATAGCGGTATCCGTTTGCTTTGCAACTAAACTAAAGCTGTAACAGAGGTAGCGATAAGGAGAGTTCTCTGTTGGATAGCCCAGTTCACTTGATCTTACTCGAAACTACTGAACTACTCTGCCACTTGAATGATCGTTTAGAAGTGTTTAGAAGTCTGGTCATGTCGATGGTTTGACCGCAATTGATGGCCGATTTCTTACGATCATACGTTGGCACGCGGAGAACGAGCTTCTTTTTCGCTGGAAGATAATTAAAACGTGTAAGAACCAGGTTGCGCAAAAATTGAACAAGTACTGAAGAAGAATTGAACAATCTAAATAAGCTGATAAAATCCATGTTTTTGAAATATTAAAGTACGTTCTATACGTTTTTTAAATTCCTCGTAAATGAATGAACATTTATTTATTTATTTAGTTTGCTTATTACAGTTAAAATATTAAATAACGATGCTGTGCATAAAAACAAAATTTGGAAAGATTGTCCATTAATTCGTTTCAATGAACAATTTCGACTACTCGTCGCACGAAAAATTAAAACCTAGATGTATATTTTAAATAAATTACGATTTGAAAGATTACAAACTACTTTATCGTAATAGGTATAATTAATTCACTGCAATAGAAAATCTCACTCGTTTATCGTATGGAAAATTCAATTGCCAGAGATATCTAACTCTTACAAGCAATACTAAATAAATTACAGCGCAATTTCCTACGAACGAATTATCGCATAAACAAGAATATCTTAAATCAGGAAACAAGATAAAGGAAGTTTGAATGCCTTCGCGTGGCAAAGTGTGATCAATAACACCCTTACGATGAATAATTCGTCGACGATAGAGGCGGAAAGGCTTCAAATAAATCATGAACTGGAGAAACTTGTCGACGGTATAACTCGATTCAAATGATAAAAAGAAATGAGAACTCTCCCCTCCCTGCCGTTGACAACAAATTTAAAAAGATCTTCTCCATTTCGATTCAATTATTTAAGACTCCTCCCTAAAGAAAACCAGTCTTTTCCATTCGGCAACGAGAACGCGAAAATAAATCTTCCGTCTTCGTGGTCGAAAATACACGAAACGGGTGTGTTCGTATGTTTGATCGTGAATGTTTTACGAAGCCACTGAACAAACCGATCACTGTAATAACACAACTTGTACCGGATCGTTTAGAAAGTTCGTAACTAAATTTCAAGAAGATTTTAAGGGAACGTATTTCTCTAAAATTGGTGAGCGTCTTTTCGATTTTATTGGGTCGTCCGAAATGTTTCTTTCGTTTTATAAGGAAATAATAGATGTTTTTTGTTTTATATTAGTTTATTGAATTATGCAGCAACATAAAATTCAATAAAATAACATAAAACAGAAATTGTTGTTCGTACATTATTACGTTACGAAACGAAAGAAACTTTTCGGACGACCTAATATAATGCAATATCATATTTTTGTGACCGTAAGTCAAGAAATAGAACAACAGAAGAATAGAATAGACAGAGATATGTTTCGTTTATTATCAAAAAATTGAATCTTGAACAGGAAGTAGCTTTATCTAGCGAGTGTCGTAAACGGTACTCTATACCTTGCGTATTTTATTTTATTACGTGCATTTTTGTATCTTTGAATTTTCTATAAATGTATAAAAATTTGCAGTCTAGCGATGAATTCTACTTTCGTTTGAATTGGGTTGTCAGTAAACGCATTGTATTCCAGGGCACGTGCATAATTCATGCAATCGAAGATTCTGGCGTTTAAAGAGTCTCTTGCAAATGGATTTGGAATCCGGACCAACGAGGCTACGGGGCCTTGAACGCGTTTTCCATTTCACCATCTGCCACCATTTGCGATGAACAACCGAGGAAACACAAGAATAGCGATTCCGTCGCTATTTGGTCGAAGACATTAAGTTTCGAAAGTTGTTCCTCGTTCAGAGGGTTAGAAGGGGTAAATATTTAGAAGTCAGCTCCTGGAATATTCTCTTTCTTGGATACATATGTACCTTATTTCGTTTCTTTGCTTCGAGATATTGGAAACTTTTCCTCTTTTCGATTTTTAGAATTTTTCTCCATGCGGATATTCCGTTTCTATACACACAGCGTTATGTACGTAACGTTTTAAGAACTTTGAGTGTTTGAATTTTACGGCGACGACGAATATAGGTCGGAATAATAAAATTTTAGAAAGAATAAACGCGTTGGAATATTCTAAATCGTTTTAAATGTTCGATAACATAAAGTCGCCATGTATCTTAAATATATTTTACAATATTTTTAAATATATTTTCCTTTCTTATTATTATAGAAAACTCTTAACTTTCTATAAAAACATTTTACATATAAATGTTCGATTTACGAACAATTTCACTAATACTTTTGCGAGCATACTTTCGTAAATATTAGTAAAACTGTATATTATTAAACATAGCAAGTAAATTTCATTTCATACCATAACGAAATTCGATTTCCATCGGAATAGTAATCTTCAACAAATAACGATAAAATAATACAAATATTATTGTATCATTTAGTGTTTCTAATTATTTTACTATTTAACGATAACGATATATATTTACCATTTTTCTTTTTCTTTTTTGCTCCAAACAAAATTCGATCGAAATAACTATTTTCCAAAGAACAAGGGAATAATTTGAACGAGACCCATATTTTATCACATTCTAGAGATACGTAATCTATAATCGAAGCTTTTACTATGCACCGTAAACGACGCTGCATTCAATTTCTCGGCGATATTCGATAACTAACAAGCCCGATCGAACATAACGCGGCGTTTCACTTCTGTGCAGCGTATTTCCCTGTTGTCGAAAGGGAAATTATAGAGGACTATGTACAATATATCCAATCTTTCGTGTTCTCCTCGTGGCTGCACGTTCCAAGCGTTGAAAACGTTGCTCAACGTCTGAGAATTTACGATATTTTCCACGAAACGCGAATCGAGATAAGAATGCAGGGTATTCCGGCCCTTCATCGTCATCCAATAGCTATACGCGTTTCTATATTCTATTTTCCGAACGTAACATCGCTTTGCGAATTAAAACCGCTTTTCTTCTCTTTATTTCGCCGTACAGGTGGCGGATTCATCGGATTGAAGGAATTCTTTCTTCCGGCGGACGTCCGACGAACGAACTGTCGTGGACACTAGAGGAAGAAAATAGAAGGAGCTGAAGATCGCTCGTTTATTATATTGTCAGGATTCTTGTAGAAATTCTCCATGCAATTTTGTTTCCATCTTTCTCATTGTCCCTGCTTGGAGATACGAGAATAATATTTGTTGTGTACTTTAACAAGTTTTTTTATTGGCGGATCAGAGATTATTTGGTTTGCACAGTTTAGAACAGCGGGTACACACGAAAATTATTAGATACTGTTGTTATGTTATATGTTATTATTATGTATAATTGTATGTTATTATCATTTTTTAGTAGCCACGATTATATCTATTATTAATAGACTACGTATATTCGAAGAAATTCATATCTTTGTAAATATAATTTGCAAAATCAAACTCAGGTCTAAGACTTCTTTCATCTATTAAATATCGTAAAGGTTATTGTATTTTGAAAATTTTATATATTTTTGTATAAAGTACGTTCTCTGTGTTTTGTATGTTCGTCCCATAAATGCAGAAAAGCGAGCAGTTTAATTGTTGGATGTAAGTAGACTGTGGATATTTTTGTATTTATAGGAAATCCAAGGATGCAAAAATGCAAAGAATGCAATAATACGGAAGAATGTATGTCATGGGTATGGTAAAGTTAGAAGGAATTCAGAAAAATCGTTACGCGCTAGAAGACCATGTGCATGATTTATTTATCTGCCTTTATCCTTTTTCAACTGAAAAATTCCAATCTTGTGCAAGGCAGAACGTGTTGAACAGATGTTTACTATCTGTTTTCACATCTCTGATGAAACCAGCCGCAATGCTAACAAAACGTCATAATACTTTTACAAAATGGCACGGCTGAAGATGATATCAGTGTTTCAAGGAACGGCGCTGTGCGAGCTTAAAAATTCTTGTTTTCCTCTAGAACGCTTATCAGCGTTTCTTTCATCCCATTGTATCGCGTAAAAATCCTGATGCGTTGATGCGACTAAGAAGGAATTAAAAACTGCAAATAAAACGAGATTTCGCGATAACCACACTGATGCAAACTGTTAATGTCGTAACAATACGAAAAAATCGCAAAAATTAAATAAAAGATGGAATACTTTCAATTCTCCTCCTCTTTTAAATTTACATTAAAGTTTGACATCTATTGAGCAAGAAAAGAAATCGTAAAAATTAAGTACGAAATGCAGAAATTCCAATCCTTTTCTTCTTTCTTAGTTTATAATGTATCAAGCTTCGACGTTTGTCAGAGACATTTTTAAACTGGAAAAATCAAGCGAGAGTATTTCAATCGTGATTAGATGTACCATGTGATTCAATGTTTCCTTTCTCGCGTTTCCGATACAAATTAAAATTCACATGGTTGTACATAAATATCTTTGAAAGCTAAAACGAACGAGAATATAAGACACAGGAAGCATATTTCTTGCAAGTTGTCGATTGAAATTGAAATTCCGTGCAACGAATAACTTATGAAAAACTCTTGAAAGCTGGAGCAATAAATAAGATTTTAAACGTAGAGAAAAGTCAAGTCGCTTGGAAATATTTCAAATGACGTCAAACTTTTCTGTTCGTCGATCCCGGTTCGATCGTTTCGTTAACTGATCTCAAGCAAAAATTAAAAATTCCAAGAATTAACTGACTTAACATACTTCGACAAAATTCCAAGGGTTAACGTTCTGAGAACGAATGGATTTTAAAGATATCAAGTTTTACTACTATGCGTCCCTACGAACTATGAACGCGTACTCTTATTTACGAGCCACCGTGTGGTGCCATCAAAAAACAGCCAGACGATCCATATTTCTCCGAGCTGTGTCTAAGCTTCTTGCAAATTTACTGAAAATTCCTGTTCCTTTCGCCGTGGAAGGGGAACGAGCCCGATCCGTGCATCAATCATTCGCCTTTCTCTCGTTCGCTTTTCACCTCGAGCACGCGCGTGCCTGCGCACCGGATAACGTGTTCAGGGAAAGCTTTGAAGACCAGCTCCGGAATACACACAGTCCGCGTCTACAAAATATGAAAAAAAGATAACCCTTCGGAAAGCACAGACTGCCGATATCAGCTGCAACGTTTCTCAATGTTATCTCTGGAAACGTTGTTGGAGCACATCCGTGACTCTAAAGGTAGACGTTGCAAAGAGAGGCTCCGTTGATTTCAATCGGATCCTTTTACGGTGAATCTGCAGCGAAAATTAACTGATTTTTATTCCGTTTATTTTTCGTTTATGAAGAAACTTGCTTTTTCAGTTTGTTCTTTCATCGCAGAAATGCAGCGCTGTATTTTTAGTTTGACTATTTCTCATATAATTTTTTACACGGCGGAGATTATAAGGATGCATTTCGTACTAATTCTTGGTGGTATTAATCTTTAGACACACGTATATAAGCTGATGAATTCCATCGAGGTTAATTGATACTTCAGAAATTAAACGTTGCTCATTGCATTTTGATACTAAAATTGAGAAATTTGTAGAGGACCAAGTATATAAGTAGAATAAGTCAATCACGTATCCTACAATCTTTATTTTTGAACTTTTTGGATCTTTACGTATCAAATATTTTTATCTGTGCTCCGCTTTTGACTTAAAGTTATATCCCTTGTTTATTTGTATCTTATCTTGTCTGCATGAGTTGAGATAATGAAAATAGGTAGAATTTTTAGGGTAACGACGAATATAAATTTTAGGAGACTAAAGATAGCTGATCCTAAGTTTTTTTCAAGCTTTACGAGGGAAATATATTGCGCTTAACTCCTATAAAACGCGTCTGTCGCCGAAATACGCTGACTTTGAAAATTTTATAACAGACTATGTTTTAACAAGATATCGCCGAAAATTTGTCTCGGAAAATCTTACTAATGAAATTTATAAAACCAGAAAGGATTGACACACATAAACTCCTCCAATGTTTTCTTTTCCTTTTCCCTGTTTCATTCGCTCTGTCTCGAAATCCTGTTTCGAAAGATCAAGCTTTGAGAGGATTTTCCAATGAACGAGAAACAATTGTCTGTCATTCGTTCGCGATCCAGCCAAGGAAATTACGCCGCGACAATACGGAGCACAAAATAAACACGAATCACAGCGAAACAAAAGGAAAACGGGCGACCTAGAAACGTATGAAAAATTCAAAAGGTGTCGCATAGAGTAAGATGGACGTGTCGCGCATCGATTGTAGCTGCGCGCGTAATTGCACGGAGAGGTTGCAGTAACTCGATGATTAATAGAGGGGACCCCATGTACCCAGAGAAAATATCGGCTTAACGCGATGCAGTTGGGAAGTTACAGCGTCGCCGGTAATTAGTCGAAGAATGTAGATATTTTACTCACACTGCAAGGAACCTTGGACAATTTTTATGAAGATCGAGTTGATGAAGATTAATGTGAGAGAAAAATACGCGACATTTCGGAGGTAAAATATGCGGGTGAATCTTTTATGAATTAGTGAAAGTCTTAAGATTCTTTTGTATAATTAAAGTAATTATACACTACGTTATATACTACATACTAGTGATATTTTATAAATATCTTAAAGACGTATATAATTATTCATTTATTAATTATGAATATGAATAGACATTTTTTTAGTGGCTTAGAAATAACGCTATAAGTAATAAACTAAAACTAGATGAAAAACTAAATTAGTTTTAGTTGCATATTATTGTAGGAAAAAGAAATTCATTTTTTTCATTGAAGGATAGAGCAGAGATCTACCCGATTTCCTATTTGCGATAGGATAGAAATTTCTTAAGCCCATCTCGTTACCTGAATTGTATTAACTTATTAATTATAAATTTATATACAAAAATATACAAAATTTGAATTTAGGTAGAAAATTATTTTATATCAAATATATCAACAAAATAAAATAAAAGAGTAAATGGATATTTCATATACGTTTGATACTCCACAGTAAAAGAATCCTCGCTTCTGATCGATCTTTTTCAATTTCAATTCGATAAGATCAAGACGAGATGTAGTCAAAATCTCAATGGCCACAAGCTAATGGCTAATTCCATCTATAGCGCCGCAACGCACGTCATCGTATCACCTTGCAAAGGCCACCGTTTGATTCATTCGACCGCAAACAGTTACAACCACGAACCATTTGCCCACAATCGATAGCTCTCTCTGGCAAAACGAATTCGAAAAGTACGTATCTCTGTGGCCTCGATCTTCTTCCTTTATGTTCGAGCCAACGAACACACTTTGTACGTCATAGACAGGGATAAATGGCGGTTAGAAATGTTTGTTCGAGATATTGAGAGGAATTTGACGTGGTATGAAAATGATTCCACCGCACGAACGTCGATATTCGTGCAACAGGTGTGTTAGCAAAGAGTCTTAGGATGGATGGGCAGACCTCAAGCATGACATGGTTTGAATGTGTGACGCATCTGTTCGAAAAATTGTGTAGTAATTAATAAAACAAAAAAAAAAAGTAAAATTGTATAGAAATATGTATAAGGAATTTTTTCTGCGGTTTTGCATGATTTGAGAGAGAGAGAGAGAGAGAGGGAGAGATTAAAATGGGAGAATTTCAGTAGCTATGATTTATAGTGCATTGGAATTTGTAAGTAATAAAGTGGAATTACTTGCATCTAAAAAGAGACTCATTTACTTGTTATTTATAAGAAGCAAAGAAATAATAGAAGTACTAGAAATACCGAGCTCTATAATGGAACACGGATAAATGACTCTTAATATTTGATACTAATTTTCTGACGATTATCTGTCTTTTGAAACGATGTTGTATTCTTTTATTCCATGATACAGTTGTGTTTTCATTCATTTAAATCATGCGCACCTATAAAATAAAGCAGCTTACATACTTATATTTAAAATCAGTTTTCCCTAGCAGACGATTAATCTCTTTTATTGCGTATCGTTCTTCATTCACTTTTTACTACAATTACCTTTACTTGTTTCGAACTTACGGTGTCTAAACTAGATGTTATGTAACAAGCATACTCAAGTGTGAAAGCATAATCAATGTGTTTGATTCGAGTGTGAAAGATTCCAAAATTTCTTGCTTTCTTCTAAAAACCGAAAAGCTTATTAATTGTTCGATAAAATACTAAAGAGCTAGACTTGAACAATCACCTATGGCACACACTTTCGAAGAACAGGATAGTTAAAACCACTCGCCGGTCGATTCTTCTTCCAAAAATAACGAAATAATTAAAAAGTCAATTTTCTAAGATCTCGTACAAGCATCCAATTTTCATTCAACTTCCCTCTGTCGTTCTTATAAAAACGTTTTATATTTTCTACATATCTATTTGTTGCAATCAAAAAAATTTCAAACAAAATTTCAAAAATCATTTTTCATGCGCCAAGCGTCTCTTCATCCGCCCGCACCTTCAAGCTTCGAGTAAACTCTGAACCAAAGGAAAATAAAAAGAAACACCAAAAATTCCTTGGGATCTCTCTGAAAGCTCTTGCTCCGTAGGAGAACCGCGAAGAAGACAATAGAACGGATAAAGGGATTTGCAGGCAAAAATTTCGAGGGTTCCATCTGCGACACCTGCTTTACTAAAGGGACAGGGAACGGTTACGAGGTTCGAGGCAAGGACGATATCCGGCAATTTCGGTAAAAGGGTTCGGTTATATAGAAGGACCGCGCACCTGGTGACGCTGGCGTGCCTCGACTAAAAGCTATTTTCCCGTAATTCACCGGGCCGTCTCTCTCCCCAGCGTTGAGATACGCGACGATCGTACACGCCACCAGGCTGTTTCCATCAATTTTCCGGGCAACGTTGCTGCGACCGGGTCCGTGGCAGTCCCGTTTCGTGGCAATAAGTCGTAACTCAGACGATTCTGAGCGCGAGGAACCAGGAGGACGACCCAGGAGAGCTGGTGCGCGTTTACGACAGGGAGGACCAGCAGCACCCAGTTTCTCGATGAATATTAAATTGCCAAGCAAGTTCTGCCCGTTGGCAGAATTTCGCAGAGCAATAAGGGGAGATCTTATTGCGTTTGAAGTGGTTTGAGGTGGTGTGAGATGGTTTGGCGTGCGTGCAAGTTGGCGAGAACAGAAACTAGGGAACCTCTGTTGATTTATGGCGATTGACTTTTTTGTTTGCGATTGTTATAATATCGGCGGAGGTTGTTTAGGCAAACATACGGGAGATTCTCTAGAGGTATACGATTTCTTGGCGAGTATTTCCTCGTTGAAGAAATTACGAAGGTTGATAGAATTCGGTGGAATGATAAAGAGCCGTTCGAGTTACTTGAATTGGGCAAAGCGAATTGAAGATGTGAAATTTCTGTTGATTTATGGACGTTAAGCTTTCCGTTTGATATCGTTGGGGATTAGGTTGAAGCTAATTTCTATAGACAGAAACAGGTTTCTTTGAAATAATCTATAACGATGACGGAGGAAAAACAATTTTAAAAACTTGCAACCTACATTTAGAATCTTTTATGGAACTTTGAATTCTTCAACTCTCCTGTATTACACATTTTAAAAAAATCATTAATAGAAACGTTAGATCTTTAATGCGCGTCTCACCTGTATAGTAAAGTAATCGCTAGAATAATTCTAAAGCCAGTTACATACCTGAAACAAAAATAAAAGAGATTTGTTAATCAACGGTTTACGAAACTTTTATAAAATTATGCTACTGCATCGTTCATCGTTTCATGAATTGTTTCGACTCTTTTAAACCTTTCAGGATTATTAATACATCGTTTAAAACAATGTAATGGCTAGTTGAAATGGAACGCGCAATGTGCAAACAGAATAGCAATCGTAAAAGGTCAACATACACGTAATTAAAGCCACGCTTTGTTATCTCATAGGCTGCATGGAATACGTAATTTTCATCATTAGGAACACATTAATTTCTAAATGATATAGCTAGTACACGATACAAAAAGTGTTCATTAACGCTTTGAACAGCGAATAGGGTTAGCGAACTTTATTAGTGCGGATGCGGCGTAAAACGAGGGTCGCAATGACTTCCTCGTTCTCACTGATCGCCTTCTTCCCAAGCGAACTGGCCAATTTTCACACGAACGTCAAATTTTTCGTAGAAGATGCTCCAATTCAATTTCTCTGTCTTTCTTTTTTTCATCCTTAAGCGAAATTTCAATTAATCTCGTTGAGGAAATCTTTTTACACAATTCTTATATTCTTCTAATTAATATTTGTATTGTTGTCATTAAATAACAAGGCTAGTTCATGCGAACATAATTTAAAAAATCGTTGGCTGACTATAAATTTAAAAAATCTCACGAAATGTCGAATACAAATTCTTCAATCTGTTTCTTCATACGAAATTACAATTATTGATATTTTTAATAGTGAAATGCTTTTGTTAATGTAAACCAGTTTCTTCGAACCTTTTTGGTTTTGTTCATACAAATAAATCAATTTGCAACACGTTAATCGTATTTCCGATAATCACGATATGAGTTTACAACTCTTCTTATTTCGAATCTGAAGAAAAAAAAAATATAAAAAAGAACCTTCTTAACGTTAATTAATCAAAATTTGCAGGAACCTCGAATGATTTGTGATGCGGGCGAAAAATTGGGAATCATGATCTTTCCACGGCGAAATTTAATCTTCGTTTAATGCAGAAACGAGCGACAAGAGCCAACGAATTTGCTATCTGCTCCGACGCGAGCGGTAAAACGAAATTAAGAGACAAAAAGCATAGACCTAATTAAAGTCTGAATCGCAAACGAGCGACGCGCGGTCTCCCTCAAGTGGGACACGTTCAGCGAAATGTTGGAAGCTGGAAGGCATCGCATTGTTTCGAGGCTTCGGCACTCTTGTCATTCATGAGAGTTTCCCGACTCTCGTCAACCATTTTTCTTTGCTCGGTCGACGAATACGACTTTCTTAATGAAATTCAATGGACTCGCGTAAGCTTCATTTGTTTAATTGCACTGACGAATTCAGCTGCGGTTTTATTTGACTTTTTTCCGCTTGTTTAATAGTTTTATTTCTGAGTTTCATTTCAGCTCTTTGACGTTCGATCATTCTTATATGCAATATTGTACCTACTTTGCAAGTTATTTAACATGTTTGCTATTACTCGCAATTACACATACACACGTGACGTTTTAAGATCAATTTGAATTTATCATTAAGCTGGAAGGTAAATGAATATTTATTATAATACATAAGACTATTTGCTAGATTGTAATTATTATAATAAATTTACATATCTGTAATAACGATGTATAAAAAGAGAGCGCAGAAATCTCAGATTTTCTTGGTTTCCAGCGAGCGTAAAAATTGATCGAGCGAATAAAATGTTTGAGATCGAATATAAAAACGCTAAAGAGATCTTCATTTATGACTGGGATAAATCTACTCGTTTATCACGATAAAACTTTTTTGGATTATTCGAGCTCTGGAAAAACTTGGTCTGGAGTGGATACTTGGTCCGAAAGGTGTGAAAGGTATAAAAGAAGAGTGTTTGGACTGAGTGCTTGAGATTATCGTGCGACTGAAGGGCGCATAGTCACCTGAAAAATAAAGAAAGGAAGAGCGTAGAAGCTCGAGAGAGTAAATGGTTGAGAAAAATACGCGAGTCAGTGAGCTAACAACCATGAGAGAGAATTAGAGTTGAAGATTCGAAGTGAATATCAGGCTTTTGACAGGAAGACAAAGAACGAGAGAGAAAAGAAAATATGCGAGTTCTGTATATCTGTATAATATGTGTATATCGTTTATATTTTTGTATTAGAAATTTTATTTTTTAATTAGAAAATATAATATATCTTCAATTCTAATAATCCATCCGTTAAAAACATTTCTTCATTCCTTTCGCCTCCTCCATTTGTCCCTTTCCATCGGCCTCGATTCTCAAAGTTATCCCCAATAACTCTCCCTAAATCCTCGAAATTAATCACAGCTGTACTACCATAATCCCATTCTCGGGAAAAGTAAAATTCAAGCAAGCACAGTACCCGAATGGCACGGCCGTTAAGGGGCGTTCGTTTAAAACACATTAATACAAAGCTGATACTGCCTAACTCCTTGCTTGGAGGGGGAGTATTAGGCTGCGAGTTGTAATCGACGAACAATAGCGAACTAACCGGCCATTTCGTAGCCTATTGTTAGCGATGAATGCAAAGAGGCTTGAACGGTAATTATCGCGAATCGCTTAATACCACCCTTGATAAAACACTAGCGAAGTAGTAATAAATGTATCGTTGCTTGTCTAAAAGACTAAGGGTAAATGGATTAAAAAATAGAAGACCGATAAATAAAGAAATTGTTGTCTTAAATAAGTAAGAAATTATTCAAAACTTTCAAAATCTAATTATCCGGATGACTCGTCTTTCTTAATTAACAAGTTCGACACAAATGTACCTATTTTAATTTCTACGTCACGAGACAAAATGTTATGAAAATCTACTAATATTCCTCTTTCCGTCTATTAGGTTGTCCGAAAAGTTTCTTTCGTTTCATAAGATACTAGATGATAGATGAACAACAATTTTTGTTTTATATTATTTTATTGAATCAGGTGTGATCCATTTCGTCTATTATTGTGCGTCTATTATTTCCTTGTAAAACGAAAGAAACATTTTGGACAACTTAATACTATACCCGGAAATATCTACGAATACGATACTCGTTGCAATAGCCAGACAGTTTATCTGCGATTAATTATAAACATACGACAACAGTCATAACGATATAAATTTGCATAAATGTCCGTACTTCCAACTTATAATCGCTTTGTTTTACGTAACAAAATCTCTTGTATCCTGTCCGTGATTTCGTTTCGAAATTTTTTGTCATCTCATTAATTCCAAGCGAAACCCATTAGCCGCGTCGATACGTTGGCGAAGATAGCAGAGGGCGGTAGTCAAAGGCCGACCCAGGTCCGTTTCAATGACGTCGAACGGACGTAAAAGTAAAACGCCAACTGCCCCCGAGAGGGATTCGATAGAACCAAAGGCTGACCGGGGAGTCTGCTCGACGATGCCTGCAGCACTGTTTTTTCCCTATGTTTGTCGGGTCGATGAGAGATCGTTGAGTCAATGGATGAGCTACGTGAAATTATTCTAAAATCGATTCTTTGTGGTTTGGACTGGTTATTTTGATGGAATTTCAAACTTTTTTACTACACAATTTACGTTCTCGTAGCAGTAATATTTACATATATCGTGAATATTTAAGAGTGGAGGAGAATTTAACAGGTTTTTTCATTTTTCATTATAGAATTATGTAAATCACGCGGTTTCCGATATTTCCTGGATTTATTAATGCGAATACTTTTAAAATATTTTCTCCGGAGTACGTGTTTCTTCCTCTTTGCAAACATTTTTTTAATTAACACAGGAATCAAATTAAAATATTATAAAAGCTTGTGCTATTCTTCCATTTTAAAAATGAACATTCTCCTAATGTAACTTTACACGGTTTAATGGACTGTACAACGCTGTTCTTCGCTATCCGTGGACAGACAGTCGATTCTAATTATAAATTGAAGAATTCTGATAGCTGCATTGTCCGTTTCTAAAAATAAATAAATTATTATATAAAATGGAATTTCAAACTTCTTTACAACACAATTTACGCTCTCGTAGCTATAATATTTACATATATCGTGAATATTTAAGAGTGGAGGAGAATTTAGCAGGTTCTTTCGGTTTTCATTATAAGATTATATAAATCACGTAGTTTTCGATATTTCCTGGATTTATTAATGCGAACACTTTTAAAAATGAACATTCTCCTAATGTAACTGTACACGGTTTAATGAACTGTACAACACTGTTCTTTGCTATCCGTGGACAGACTGTCGATTCTAATTATAAATTGAAGAATTCTGATAGCTGCATTGTCTGTTGCTAAAAGTAAAAAAAAAAAAAAAATAATATTATATAAATAAATAGAATCATTCGTCTAGTCTTAGTTACACACGAGTTTAATACATTTTATTCGCGAGAAAAAAATTCCATATCCACCACAGTTTTGTTCGACCACAGTATTTGTCTTCTTGTACGATTCTTTCTCGTTTGCCAATACAGATAGACACAGAATTTATGTGACCAATGCTGGTTCCAGAACGGGAAATCGGTTAATGGAATGAGCTACGAGCGAATTCGAGCCACGACAATTGTGTCGATGCTGGTACAATATACGCTCGGTCTCGCAGTGACTGATTCTGTGACAGTGTTTGCGCGCATCGACCGATAATTGTTAATCGCCAAGTGTCGGGAACGCATTAAATTGATTGCCGAATAAATGGATTATTTTGACCGATCCTCCGTGGACTCGTGTTATTGTATGAATGGTGATGGCATGGGTCGAATATTTTACAGTACTGAACGTTTTTTGATGTCCAGTTTAACAATTGCGTAGTTTGGCTTTAATGAAAGTTTTGTGAACTTATGAACAAATTAAAAGGAAGAAATTATTCGGAAAATTTATTACGTTTGTTACAAAATCGCGCGGTTCGAAATTATGAAAAGAGAAATTAAAAGAATTAAATTATCCTTAAGGATTTCGATAACGATATTGAGACGCGAAATAGATTGTAAACAGCTTATTCGTCATTTTTATTCAACAGAATATCTTTCGCTTTTGTTACAATAATACTTTTTAATCCTTCTATTCGTTACATTATCTTAATTATGTGTTCGTTATATTTGTCACTACCATAACATCGGTATAATGATTTACCGCATGGGAAATTTTTAATCACGAAATGGGAACCCTTGTTGCGTTACTCTTTGCATTATCGTTAGCAAATTGATTAAAAGCACGTGCATAAAACAGAAGCCGCTTTACAGTAAATACGGACGTCATCAAAGAAACCAACTGCCGAAAAAAGGTTGCAAATAAAGCGACCAAACCTCTTTCAATATTTATACGCTTTGAAAGCTCCGACGTTGACAAAAAACTATCCGATAAACTATTAACAAGTCTACGAGATACACCTGCAGCCTGTTTACTGGTTTCCCATTATCGGCGTTTCTCCGTAGCCCAACCTCCGCAGAATACCAAATAAAGTAAACTTAATTAGGCGGATATTAAATGAATTATTAAATAAATACGCTCGACTATCCCCAGGTGTTCCTTTTTTATCGGTGAAACTCTGTTTCAGTTTATCAGATTTTCAAGTTTCGTTCAAATTCTATTTTCACAAATTCACAATTTCGTTTAAATTCGTTTAAATTTTGCTTTCAAAGATTCATAATCATCTAAGATCGATTTTACAAGTAGCTTTGATCGCGAAGCATTCACGCGATGATTTTCATGCGACGCAGAAACCAACCTGAATTGTCAAATTTTTAGCTTCTTTCTTTTCTGTTTGCCTCCTTTTCGCTTTTCACGTTTTCTTTCCTTCTGTTTCCTTTGTTTCTTTCTGCTTCTTTGATTTTGATCGTCAGTCGCAATTTTTCTTCCCAGGCAATTATCAAGCGTTTCGAGGCTTTATGCACGTACCGAAAGCAATCGGCGAGCGAGCTTTTTTCCAATCGTCGCTGACGTTCCGTTCTCGTTTTTGTTCGCCTTCGATTGCCATCGATTCGGCTGCGATTTCGTTTCAACGACGAGAACGACAATAGGAAGAGAGCTCGCTACCTATTTCCCATTCTCAGCCACATCGCACAGAGGCCACTGTTTCTAATTGTTAATTACAAAGACCGTTCCGCTGTACGTTTCATTAATTGTTGGTTAAATGTTTCTCAGTATCGAATTGATTGAACCGTTCGATCGACGACGAGTAATTTGTTTACGTACTTTTAGTTTTACTTGTGTCCGATCTACAGATTTATCCTCCTTATTTTTCATTTCAGTTTTAAATTGAAATCACCATTAAATAAAATGTCTACTAATACATCATTCCATATATCTTGAAATATTAGAAAGAATGTTTCTTTATTATGTATTACCTTCTAATGGATTATTTTATTGTTTTAAAAAATGATCAGCTTCTCCAACGTTAATCCTTTGCCTCGTATCATATGTTTCAAATAGTTAATACACGAATAAATTAATAACTATCTTTACTCTATTCGTAAAAATATTATCATTCGAAAGAAAGAAAAATCAAGTAGCAAACAACCCTACTTATACCTTCTACTTAATATAAGCTCAAATAAACAGCTCAAACATCGACCGAAATAATATAAATAACATAAATTCTAATAAATCTAACCAATATCAGCTCAACTCTAAATAACGCACTCGCAAAATTCTAAATAATATTAACTGATTCACCCACCAAACCCATGCGTTTCAAGAATCTCACACTCCAGTCCTTCCTGCCAACCTCACAATCTCGTCTCGCAACGAAACGAACATCTCACGTACTGAAATACTCCGGGTATTATTTGTATTCACGGGGAAAATGATGTTCTCCGTTTCATCGACCCCAGTCGCCACCGTCCCAGAATCGACTACTCCGACACGTTGAAATTCCCATCACGCTCGTCGGTCTACACAGATCGCATTAATGACAACGCCGCCGATGAAAGGCAGATAAAGAGAAAATCAGAGAGAGAGAGAGAGAGAGAGAGAGAGAATCTAAAGCTCGACAAGGAGAAGAAGAACAGAGTCGTATAACCCAGGGGTTGTAGGTGAAGGTAGAGAGAGAATAAGGTGACGAGGGTTCGGTTCTTGCACTCGTGTTCGCGAAAATCGAATTTGATATTTCCGCTCTCCCATTGACAGCACGTGCTCGGTCGCGCGCACGAGAAATATCCTCGGGATGGAAAACGAAGGATTTCTTATCTGAATTCCAGTTCCGCGAGTCAACGTCCCCGCGGGGACAGGAAAGAAGAAGCAGGGAATGCGAAAAGGCGAAAGCGGAACTCTCCCGGGGGCGAAGGAAGTTGTCGGAGGCCTGGCGACTGAATTATTTAAGTCGCGGCCCGGTTTTCGTCGACCTCTTCTTCCTCTTCAAACCCCTAGAAACGAAGGAAATTTCATTTCATCGCCGAACCTGCCACCTTGGACTGTGCCGAGTCTTCGTGAAGTGTTAGTTAATTGACTGACGCTTCTTGAGATGTGTATGAATTGGCTCGAGAAGGATTGCGAGGAATGAAGAAAGTTTGACAATTTTGCGCGCTTTTTCAAGCCCCTTAACACATTGACGCCCGCTGTCACGTAAACGCGACACTTTACTTTTCTTTCTAATTTAATCGACATTTACGCGCGGGACAGGTAACTCGTTGTAGCGTTATATAGCGTTGTATCGCAGCGAAACGATTTACAAACGCACTGGAAAGGCCGGAAATTCGCGAGTGCATTGAAAGTGAATGGACAGAAAATGACTATAATTCCGATTTCTATAAATGGAGAGAAATACATAAATAAATTCGTATAATGCGATTTAAGATCCAAAAACGACGATCTATTCAATGGGATTTTCTCAAAAAGTGTATCATAATTATACGATGATAGATTGATATCAGATCAATCAGGTCAGATGTTTCTATTAGCAAATTTGTAGGAAAGATTCCAATACTAAACGTAAATAATAATTATTAATTAAAATTCCCACTAAAACACTTCGATATATTAAAACGAATTGAATAAATTCGAGGTAAATCTAAAAGGAAATCCTTCGTAAAATTTGTTATCAATTAAAATTTGTTTACCTATCCTTTATAAATATACGTACTTCGTAAAATATGATGCAAAATTTAATATCCACTATTACGATCAAAATCTCACGATACGTATACTCTACGAACAATTTAACCAATTCTCTCATGCGTTCTAATGCTCGAAATCTGTTTCCAGTTTCTACACCGATAACCACCCAATCAATTACAAACTCCAATTCATACACCTCCTTCTAAATTCTACATCGCAATTCCAATCTTAATCCTATCCGCGATTCTTGCGTACCCCCAACCCTCGCGTATTAACTACTTCGCTTTATCGTTCGATCGATCGACGATTTAAATTGGAATGCCATCAACTTTCTCATCATTCGAGCACCGATTTTCGTCTCCAATAGTTTCGTCAAGAATTTTCCAATACTCGGAACAACATACGCGCAAACAATTCTCCTCGTATAGCATATACCTGCGTACGGGTTTATCATAGACGTTTATCATAGGGTTGGAACGAGGGTTGGAACACTATCCATTTTATTTAAATTAATATATAAAACGCTTTATTTGTTCATCTCGTTGTTCACGAGGATTTTCTTGAGGATATCTTGAGGATATGAGGAGTGGTTATCAAATTGTCCTAAATATCAGGCATTGAATCGTTGTCAGTATACGAAAGCAATTTGAAATCGATATTTATAAAATGATATTTACAAAATTTTAATATGTATTTATAAAATGTCGATATATCAAATCTTCTATAATATATAAAGCCATTTCTAGCATAGCTAAGTATATCGAGCAATAAATCGTCGTTTTGGATAATATCAACAGTAAATTGTCTCGTTTCATCGTAATAGTAAACTTTATTCTCTTCCAGTCGCATCGAAATAAAATCAATAAATTATTTCTATGCATTTTTTACTTTTACAAACGAAGTACGAATCGGGTCTTGTTTGGATTCATATAGAACGCTGAACGCCCGTCTCGCTGCTCACAAACGATCCAATGGACCTCATTCAATGATCAAGAGCCGCCATTGTCAGCTCGATAGACTACGATTTTAGACTCCATGGGAATGATGTACTGCAATTGTGATGGACAAAGAGAGAGAGGGGGGAAAGAGAGGGAGGCGAAACCTGTTACCATACGAAAATTACGTCTAGCGAAATTTCTGCAACCCTTGCGGTTGCACTGTGTAACGTGTCAATGATAATTCACGAGGGTTGCTAGATGACAGTGTGTTGGGAAGCAATCTGTCGTTTTGTTCTGATGAAAGGATTTCACTTTATTTTAGTTCAATTCGTGGTACAATTTATTTATTCCTTTTACTTGTAAACGATTAATTGTTCCGGAAGATTCATAAAATATTCTACGTAAGATATTTTGCTTTCTTTAAATGTTAATACATTTAATCTTCAATTCGTTGATTTATCAGTTTCAGTTAGTTGTGAAAAACTGGAGTGTGAAAGTTGAAAATTCAATATACAATATACGTAATATATAAATTTCTGCGCAAAGCGAGAAATAAGCGAGAGACAGAAACGATTTTCTAAAAAAGTGTGGGAACTTGTGCAGCATATTTCCACATAGACTGCGTTGTACAGATATTCATTTTCTACAAGATGACGAGATATTGCTGTTTTTTAGCGAGGGTTACGGGCTTTACTGTGACAAAATTTATCGGCATCATGGAGTTATGGTTTTTGGTTAGGTAACGTTATCTGACTGCAGATGGTATCACCATGAGAAAAAGATACTCATTTTGATTCACTGCAACATGCTCGTGGATCTCTCAGCAAGCGTGCTCGCACGATTCTTTAGTTTCTTAAATCTTTTCTCTTTTCAAACCGTCGGTCACTTCTGAAAATTTATCTAAGATAAATACAGCAATAGAAAATTTAAAAATTAAAGTCGAAACTCAGGAATTGATATATTACAATTTTACCACTATGTTTTTAATACGAAGCTGTATATCGAAGAATGACGAGAATTGTCTATGATAATCCCGCCAATAAAACAGGCCATGTCACAAATTCACGGAAACAGATTTGTTGACGATAATTTACAAGGTGATTTATCTGCGTTCCACTTAGGCTACATAAATCATATACGGTAATTTACTCCTCAAGTAAGGGACGATAGCTACCATCATGTTTCGCAAAAACACTTTATTTCAAACAAGCAATTTTATCGTAGACCATAAACATATTACCGTAAACAAGTTCATAACTCTTTGATTTATAATATCCAGTTTCATACTCGTCGGGTAGATTACGGTGGATGTTGGACGAAAGCAGCCAATATTTGTTATAAAGTTTAACTTTAACCGTAACTTTAATAGCAGTTTACCAAACAGTCGACAATTGGATGCAAGTTGTAATAAAATATTTTCATATTTTCTACACGACACGATACATATTATGCATTTCTATGTATGTAAACTTTATCGATATAGTCGTGTCTCATCAGATTATTATGCAAATTCGTATCTTTACGAGAGCAACTACGAAAACCGAACGTAAGTTCAGGGCTTGTTTAACACACTAATATTATAATGAGAAGTTTACTTTGGAAATGTTACATTTTTTTACACGTTACGTGCACTCTGCGCAATTTCCCACATTTAAGTTCTACTACTCATTATTACTACTCATTATTTCTGATGAATTTTCAAAATCTTTTATACGCGTAATAAATACAACGATAAGTAGATCGCTAATTTCTAAGAAACTGAGAAAAGGATGCAACAAATGTGTCTGAATGCACATAATATGAAAAGTCATATAAAATATCTCAAATACAGCACCTACTTGTTACGATATTTCACTAAATGAAGCAAATCTCTACTTAGATCCCATTTCTTCAATTGCGTTTATAGAAATATAAAATTGCAGGAAAATCCTCAGCTTAATGGTAAACGTTGAAATACTTTCATCAACTACTGTACGTTCCACCAATCACAATATATCGTGTCTGTCGTGAACGAGAATACGATAGTCCCTGCACGTTTAGCGCGTGCACGCGAGAGTGGCATGGTACCATTAACGGGCGCGAAAATGGGGTAAGAAGGCATATAGGAAACGACGCAAATTGAGCGCCGCAGCAAACTCGATTTCTCCCGGTAATCCGGGCTTCCGGTTTTAAAGGGTGCTTCACAACTGCCGGACTTACGCGCCGTTGAAACTTCAGTCGCCATGGCTGGGATTAAAGGGTCCCGTGAGGCGCGAATAATTTCCACCGCTGGCCACCAACTATGCTACGGGCATCGGAAGATTAATAATTCGCCGAGCAACCGGTAAACTGACCTTAAAGTCGAACCTCTGCTAGAAGGCCACAGGCCATTCCTCGAAAAGTCATTGTTCGATGACGGATGCTGATGACTTGCCATTTGTCGGTCGTTGATAATTATTTCTTACGACTCTTTGTTCTATTATGTGCATGCTGTAACTAGGAAATGAAGAGCGGAAGATTCTTGTATTTAATCGAGGAAGTCTTCTTATTGTCTTATGTGATTTGGAAAATTATATATGGCGAATGTGTGTAGCTTTCGTATTTGATATTTATATACTCGTACACTGATTAATGAAAGTATAGTTTGCGTATAGGATTATTTTCTAAGAAAGTATTTCTCATCAAGTTTTACTTTTCAATTTTGTAGTATCAAATATTTGTTACCGCGTGTAAGTACTATTACACTAATTGTGATAGTACGAAGGATATGTTATCAATTGATTTATGCGATACAGTCGATTCTGTGTGATACGTGTATTTAAGTCGTATTTAGATCATTTTTGAAAATACTTATTTTTGCATGTGTGGTTTGTATAGTAAGAGAAAAGAATGGAAATCTATTTATTTATAGATTATTTTATGCGATGAAATGCAGTTACTGATTATTACATACAAAAGTTGCATATTCTACTTTCTTCTTCTTTTATTAAATTAATTTGGAAAGATGGTTATTTCATCTTTCTCCGTTACATCATGGTTTGATATTGATTTTAATTAGCATTGTATATGTAGGTATAAATGATTCTCTTATCATAGAATGTGTCTAATTGAGAACTAAATTGTTTGATCAGCAATTGGACGATGCAATATCCGGAGGACATAGTGGATTTCGCTAAATTTTCCGCGCGACGCGACGTATTCTATTCGTACTAAACGGTTCCAAATTTTCCAAATTGCTGCCACTCAATCCCAATTATTCAAACTCGTCCATCTATATCCGCATATAATCGATTCGTATTTAACAATTTTATTGCTCTAAAACATACGGCCATTGTACGACGATTTACATGCTATTGTTAATATTGCTAGATATTGTTAATATCTGCACTGTACAATACATATTCCACCGTAATATTCAGCTATTTTATCCCTCTATTGTTTGCCTTCTTGTTTCCTATTACAGATATATTATTCCAAACATAGAATTTATAATCGTAAAAAGTCACATAAATAGAAATTTCAAGAGCAAAAGCCTATTAGTTTAATGGAAGGACTAACTGACGAAGAACTCTACTAGCAATTAGCCTCGCATCCTAAAGATGTCGTAAGAAACCATTTAATAAAAAGTACGACGCTGTGACAATAAAAACAATAAAAAGCACCATGAAAGAAAATAAATCACCTCTGTCACGAATGTGACCCGCATCCCAAATGACACAACACAACCCAACAATCTCCACTGAAATCTTTCACCTCTATAAAATCCAATTTCAAACTCTTAGAAACATCCGTCGAAATATTCTGCAGATCGAAATCCTCGCCGTCGCGGAAACAACGATTTCGTGTCCGTGTGATCGGAAATGCCGATCGAATACCTCGCGAAAGTCCATGTAGCGTCCACGACTTCGAGATCTCCCCTGGTCGTCTCTAGCTTTCCATTCAAGCGAAAGGTCAATCTCGACGCCTGGAAATTTCGACCCGGCCCCGGACTACCACGAAATTAACTGTCAATCTCAATTCCGTGGCCGCCCCACGCCGCGAGGAGAGTGAGGGACCCCTTTGACACGGCTGGTCCCACAACGGTCGCGAGATATCGTACGCGCCCAGCAGCCCCATCCCCGTTTCGCGGGTGTCAATTAGAAAGCAGGGCGGCTGCCTGGTGTCTGCCAGGAACGTCAGCCTGACGTCACACGCCTCCTTTTCCCGTCAGGCTTCATTTAATCGAAAAAATCGGCCCCACCGGGATTATATCGGGGTCATCGCACGAGGACACGCCTCGTCCAAATGGGGATGATCTCGTGAATTTTCTTCTTGCTATTCTTCCTCGAGCTATGGTTTTTATTGCAGGGTAGGTTAAACGTTGTGCATAGGGTAGAGCCACCGTTGTGATTTTTCACGTAGATAGGGTGTGAACGTTTTGGGACTCGAAATAAGTGGAAATGATAGCGTTGGGATTAATCGTTTATTGAAGAGGGGAGTTGGCAATCGTCAGATGTGCATTTAAAGACGCATCACTGCAAACTGAATTGTTCGTTGCTCAAATGGTCAAGCTGAGTCGTCATTAAAGCCAAGTCGTCCAATTCGATATCGAATTGTCATCGGTTTTGGGTCATCGTTAGCTCCGATTCCTTTTATACCGATAACACCAATAGCCTCTTTAAACGTCAATGGACTGAATGCATTTACGATAGGCTAAATACCGCAATACTTCGTCGTTTAAGTTTTTCAAGCTAGGATAGAGTAGAATAGAATCAATAGAAATTGATAGCTAATGCTTATCTATTGTACTCACGATCATTCTGATAACAATAGAAATTCTAACATTCTCCCTACTACAACGATGGCTATAATAACGATTTCTAGCGACGTACAATTCTATAAAATTCATGGTGCAGACGAATGCATACGTCGTCGATTGATTTGCAAAGTCACTTTTCTGGAAAACGAAGCTTCGCACGCTGAAAGTTATTCAATCATTTTGACCCGTTTTGAATCATTGCATCTCCCGCTACCCTATCCGTCCCGAATTACGAGCTATATATATATATATGCGTTGCTTGACATGCAGTCAGGCATGCCTCGAATCGGTGACACGATTTATTTGGATAGAAGAGAGTCACTGTTTGCCCGTACGGATGATTGACGGAATTGGGATTTTGAGAGTTTGTTTCGGAGTTGAAAGGCTTGTTTTAATGGTTCAAGCATGACTGCCATGGATTAATAAAATTGTTCCGTTGCACTGACTCTGATTCTTGTTTGGTACACGTTCGTATCGGAGAGTTAGGTCAATGACTGGACATCACGGGTAAAAAAATTATTTGTAACTTCCAATTATTTGAATAATACTGGATAAACTTCGTTTTTTTTTTTTTTTTTTTTTTTTTTTAATTGGGATTTTGAGAGTTTGTTTCGGAGTTGAAAGGCTTGTTTTAATGGTTCAAGCATGACTGCCATGGATTAATAAAATTGTTCCGTTGCACTGACTCTGATTCTTGTTTGGTACACGTTCGTATCGGAGAGTTAGGTCAATGACTGGACATCACGGGTAAAAAAATTATTTGTAACTTCCAATTATTTGAATAATACTGGATAAACTTCGTTTTTTTTTTTTTTTTTTTTTTAGTATAAATCTGAAGATTGGAACTGACATTATATTCTATTGTAAATGACACTGTTGTTTTATATTTGGAGTAAAGTTGGTGTTATAAAGGTCGTAAGCTTTAATTGAATAAACTTATCGATCGACTTGATCAAATATAAAATTTGATGAAAGGTACTGTATTTAGATTGAATTCGATAGAAAATTGCGTATAATTTAGGCAACTACAAATATAAATGGACACATCCAGCTACAGTGATATACGGAAGTGAAGATTTATGAATTTACAATAAAAGAAAATATTTATCGATTATTCGCACCATCTTTGATTTAAACGGTTAATAAACCACACTATTGATCGAAACCATTTTTATATCTGTTCCATTCTCTTCCCACTAACAGAAAGATTCATGATATTTAAAAGAAAGAACTTCGGTATAAAATTGAAATAAATATTCATGTATGTCAATCCTTTCGTATTTCCTTCAAACCTGACACATTTTATAACTAAAAAAACGCAGTAGGATTAAGATCATTATTCGTATGTCATGCTGATGTATGCTGATCTTTCATTTAAGTATATGACTGCATTAAATGTAATCCTCACTTGTAATTTGCATGTTTAAATAGTTCCTGTAACATTTCTACATGAAGTAAAATTCCGTTTCACGTTTACAAAGAGCGAAAGAATTACGAAAAGGATTAAGTTAATTCCAGACTTCGTTGTTAAAATATTAAAAATGCCCGTCCTCTGTAAAAGACAATACGACTGCAACTGAAGCGGTATTTTAAACGATCTTTCCGTAGTTAAATTAACTTGACAAAAAAAAAAAAGAGGAATTCCTTGAAACCTGAACACGCTTTAATGAAACTCTGACCACGGGAAACGTTCGCCCTGCGGCTTTTTTAAGTTTTTATTTAAACGACGAGCGAAAACATGACAACGTCAACAGCCAGACCCTGCGGTTTCCTCTCTGTTGAACTTATCGACAGCTTCCAGATAAAATCACGTGTATTTTCAAAACCACGGACCTTCGAATTTTGTTTTTTTTTTAATCGAACTGACGTTTAAATCGACCACTTTGATATTTGGATTTCTGATAAAAAATTTAACAGTTTCTATTATCAAGGAAATATACATATGTATGTATAATTTACAGACAAATATTCTCGATTTGCTACATCTTGATGCATTTGCCACATCTTGATGCATTTGCCACATCTTGATGCATTTTGCTACATGTTGATGCATTTTGCTACATGTTGATGCATTTTGCTACATGTTGATGCATTTTGCTACATGTTGATGCATCTTGGTACATGTTGATGCATTTTTGCTACATGTTGATGCATTTTTGCTACATGTTGATGCATTTTGCTACATGTTAATGCATTTGCTACATATTTTGATGCATTTTGCTACATGTTGATGCATTTGCTACATATTGATATATATTAACGCATCAACACCACGACATTAGAAACATTTTCCAATAGATGGACGATTAAAATTTACCAAACGATCATTCCTCCGTTACTTTCCATCAACTTGACCCGCATAATGACAAATCCTATGAAATATCCATGTGTGTCATTCATTCTGGGAATAGTTGATCGGCTGTGAAGAATGACGTAGTGAAACGAAATAGCAATCAAAGCTGAACGAACAATGAAGAAGAAACGACCGTAGAGAAAGGGAACCGTGCTGCTGCCTTTAAAGGATGTATCGAGTTAATGACAATGGTGCTATTTGCATCTGGGGCCACGAGGAAGCGGATAAGTGCATCTCGCAGATGAGCACGTAGGCGGTGGCTGCGCGAGATCGTTGCACCGGCCGATAATTGAGACAAACCTCCATCCTTAGACCATCGCAGAGGACTCCCAACTGAGAATGGCCGGGCAAATACGATAACTAATGGCTCACAAGACCCTAATGACGGTGTCATTTCTTTTCTTTTCCTTCTTTTTTTTTTCTCATCTACGGCTAACGACAGGTAATTGGTGCGTGTGTGGGCGAAGAACCACTTGAAACGACCCATCCACGTGGAAAGAACCATTTTTTTTAGCTTGACCTAAAATAAATGGAAGGATTGTAGTAAAGTCTTTCTCGAATTTTGGTGATTTTGAGAAGAATTTTATTTTCGGAGTTTCGCGCCAAGTTCATATACGTTATTTTCTTCCACTTTCTGAAATTTTAGCAAGTGCCAAAGTATTTGTACGCATATGATAATGCCCTCAATTTGAAGTGTTCGTGGTACTTGTGTATCTGTTCATTGGAAATAATTTCGTATTTTGTCTTTGCTTGATTTAATTCAGGGTTGATTGTTTTCAAAGAAACCGATGTTACAAGTACGTAGTACTACTGAATCAACAAGTGCACTGTATTATATTTCACTTGGTATCGTTTAAGATAAAGTCTTCAATCAAAATCGCTAAAGCTCAAATCTTCACATCTTCGATCATACCAACACCGAATCTTCAATTATTTTCCATGATCGTTTCATCTCCACATTTTAATAATTACGATATGTCTATACAATAAAATTAGAGATTACAAATTTGTAATAGTATCTTTCCTAGCTTATTCATCGTTTCCTCGAACAATATTATTAAATAACATTAAACGCTTCAATTGTTTCATTAATATCGTTAAAGACAAATTTCATTAATCATAGAAACTTTAGATTCCTTCAATTGTACCCCATATCGGTCCAAGATCTATACATCAAATAATGACTCCATCACGAAGCACAACGAATCGATATCAAAGCCTATGAAAGCAGACCATCATCTATATAATCCAAAGACGCCGAAATCAAGTCAGCAGGGTCGAAACAGCGTTGACCGTTCCGTCTCGATGAACTCGTCACTCGCACGTCTCTTCAGCCTAACATCGTATCAACTATGTCTCCCCTTATATGTCAGGGGTAACTCACGACTGTACCACACCCCTGGCATATGCTGCAACTGAAATTTATCGCAGAAGCGTGCAACGGAGTCGATTCGTCCCTACGTCCAGTACGATAGTTCGAAATAGGCTGTTGACGTCGATCCGTATTAAACGAGAAGGGTCGAGGAGCCTGGTTCGTCGAGCGTCAGAAGGGTGGCCCCGCGCGAAATATGAAAAATCGAGCAGTCGATGTTACGGACGAGGGATGATCGGGCCCGATTCCACGGCAAATCTTGATGAATCGAGCCCGATCCTCGCTCAGGGAAAAATATAGACGCGTCACGTCGCGTATTTCCACGTTTCGTCCTCGAGGAAATAACTGGAAAATCGAGCGTGTCGATCCGTTAAGAGGCGCGCACATGAGCAACGATATCGACAGTGATATCGTCGAATCAGTTTGACAATGATATTGTCAATCCGTTTCAATCTTTTCTCCACTCCGATCCTTTAATGTCGATCACGTACAAAATTTAGGTGGTTTGCGTTACAAGCTGCGTTAACGCTGGCGAAAATATCGACAATGATATTGACTGTTTCCAGTCAACGATTAATATTTCTATCATCGACCAAAGTTCTAACTTTTCCAATGTAACAATTCTCTATTTATAGGTATCCTAATTTTTTAACTAATCTTATTGTTGTTTATAAAAATAGATGGAGCGGTATTCGTTAATTTAATCTAATTACAGCGTACCTGATCTTGATTGAAGTTAGTAGATTAAATCAATATTCATAATGTTAAATCGAAAGACGAAAATTACTCAAATATTTATTGCACCTCTACATTTCATTGCTCCACACTCATTTTATGTATATGTATATAATACAGAGAAAAAAATAAAAAATTGTACGACACATCTGTAATAAATTTCCTTCTAAGAAAATCATCTCGGTATTACGATAAGAATCAACAATTTTGTTAAGTTATTCATTGAAAAACGAATTATTATATCGAATACGATGCAAGCAATAAGAATAAAGCAATAAAGAATACAAAGATATCATACAAGTACCAAAATATTATTGATCGTGTGTGTGTCCCTTTACGCCTCGAACAATTGACTTTGGGCGATTTTACGAGCAGATAGACATCGGCATAGGGATCGTAACGAATGGAAAAGCTTGGAATAGAGATATTCGAAGAGATTTCCTTCGATATGGGCTGATAAGTGCACGAAATTGCGATCCGGGGCAGAGAAAAGGGACACACCAACCCTCTTGAGTTATTCCACGGATTAATCGTGACTAGTCATAAATTCCTACCAAGCACTTCTCGTAGCTGTTGGAATGACGCATAATGGACGAAAAGTTTTTGGAACGATGGCGCAAGTTCGATTTCTCGGCTGGCAACGATACAAATAGGTCAAATCGGGTGAAGATCGTTTTGAAACTCGGTAGAGAATTCCTTTAAAGAGTCGAATGCATCGGTAAGTTGCAGGAACATCTGTTCGTAGCAAGTTTCTCATAGAATTGGGCAACTTTTGCCGCGCGTGTTTCATCGGGAGATAAGCGCGGTGTGTTGGCCGAATGGTCTTAATGGCTGCTGCTCTGATTTACGAGTTATTGGAAAATGTTTGCCGATTGTTTAAAAGCGGGAAATGACTCGACATTATTTCAGTATCCACGATTATTTATGGTTTTGGATTTATATCAAGCTTTCTATTCGTAGAGAGTTTATGATGAAGCGATCGAGCTTTTAATCAAAGTTACCATGTCTGTGTAGTTTTTTAATTAAAAGTAATATGAATCCTCTCCTATCGTAGAATTAATTGTCGTTCGTTACACCTGCTGTTCTCCTCGCGTAAAATGTAACAATTATAATATCTACAAACAGAGGAAGAAGTAAAGATGATAAAATGAGTAAAGTATGAAGCCACGATTTTCAGTAATTTAATTTGTCATTAAACCTGGCTCTGAAAGGTTCGTCAAGACCAAAACGAAATATTCGTTACAGATGGAACCCTATAACTAAATGTACCATCACACTGCAACCGTGAAACCAGTTCAAGAGAGAAGCATCTCGTTCCCACAGTCGATACGTCAAAGGAATTCGCAGAGAATACAATTTCCTCGCGAGCCGCGTTCCTCTTTGACAGTAGATACACACCGAGGTCACCATTTCTCTGTCCGTTGGAAAAGCCATCGATTCCCTGCCGCTTACAGTCGATTTCCGGTATAATGTCGAGAGTCCGTACTCGAAAGCTCAGAACGATCGACAAAGACTGGGATATACAATTCCGTAATATTATAAGGGAAACTGACCCTCGTTTGAGATAAAAACGGCAGAGAAAAAAGAAGAAACAGAAAAACGAGACGAGGGAGGGAGGAAGAGTTTTGGCGCCGATGTATCAAAATTGCTTCGTGACTCTATGAATTTCCCCAAGAATTTTAGGAACCGCAGCATTTCGGTATTTTCATCGGTAAATAATTTTAACAAACACGAACACGAAAGAAGAGCCTTTTTGTATAAATTTTTTATCCGAAAAAGATTTAGCAAATTTTATACGACAGACGTTGCTGGTTTCATACTTTAGCTACATCGTACAGAAGTAATTATCAACGAGAACTCGAGCATAAGTTACACATGAAGTATATCCACAGGCCTGTATATTCGAAATGTAGTTTAATAAAACGCAAGCTATCTGTCTAATTTAACTCCACTGTCTGAAATTAGCTCAAAACTCGTTATTTACATGGCAAAAGGGTCATCGTGAAATATAATTCTACTTTGACTGACTGACGCAAAGCCGTTCAAAAATTCCTCAACCTCGTTTTACAAACTCTCGCAATCAGTTTTTCGAATAAACATCCCCAAAGCTACGAAATAACCAAAATCGCTTTAACGAAATTGTGGCAAAATTTTTACTTTGTCCTTTAAAAAAAAAACTAATTTAAATTCAACAGCTTGTACCACACATATTTATACTACTCTTAAATGTATTGGATTAAACTAAAAATTGTTGCTATTTTACAGAAATGTTCAGTAGGGTGGCACGAAATATAGAAACAAAATTTTTCTCTCCTATTCAATTCAATCATATAATTCTAATTTTTTCGTTCCGCCCTGATGTTCATGCCGAGGTCATGATCGTAAGACGGAACGAACAGATTTGTGCAATCGTTGCCCATGCACAGAATTTAACAACTCGAAACAAATAACACTGGAAGCCTCACCGATGATCGTTACACGACATAAAAGTCAATATTTTATGAAAGTCAACTTCATCGGCTAGTACCATTATCAATCGTGAACACTACCTGTAATCTGAACATCCATATGAAGTTGCTTACAAAAAAAAGAAAAAAGAAAAACAGAGAAGAGAAAAACATGTCGTAAAAAAAAGGTGAGTTAAAAGATGGAAATAAAACCGAAGCTCGATACATGCGACGAAATTTTATCAGCATTTACCACGATGAATTCGAGCGTAGGTGGACAGATATCAAAGCGTTATCAGCGTAGTCTGGTATCGCGTTTACAACAAAATCTACTCGTCCTCTTTTCCCTGTGTCGAATTCGCGAGCCACCCCTACTGCCAAATGAAATGCGACAAACGAAATCTCGCGGCGCCGCGGTACCAGCCAAAGAGCATTCTATGTAGCGTTTCACAAATAAATACGTTTTCCCATCGACGTATTTTCCCCGCATCGTTGAATATCATTAATGCCATTCGACACCAGTCAGCGTTCCACCTCGTTTGCGTTATCCAGTAACGCTATCGCCCTCCAACGACTATCTGGGAGGGGTTCTCGTGTAAACGACTGTCACTGATTAGGCTGAAATTCGGCGTTACGATCGATAGACTGATTTTTCCTCAGTGACATTTTTTCTTCTAAACGGATGCAGTGATTTTGTTCAGGATTTAGAGAAACTCTGTTGGATTTAGAAAATTGATCGGTTTTCTTCCTGGAAGAGAGTGTTGGGGTGAGTGTTTAGGAGTGTTGTTTAGATCGACAACGATTTCTAATCTTTTTTATTTCACGGCACACGTAAAGTAGTTACTAAAATACCACAGCACGCCAACAAATGTATCGTATTTGCTTCAAAACAGGATATTCATATCGAACGATCGTTGTTGTCTCTATTTCGTAATATGAAGGAAAAGAGATCGGTGCACCTGATTAAATAGTCAGCTATTGCACGTTTCAAAAATTCTTGTGATACACCCGATGGTTGGTTTGATGATTCGAAGAATCCAGAGAGAGAAAGAGAGAGAGAGAGAGAGGGTGAGAACGAGAGTGCGCGCGCGTGTGTGTGTGTGAGCGGATCCATCTGATTCTAATAAAGCAACCTGACCCAATTCCATTTCTTCTTCCCAATTTCCAAATCGAAAAAGTCAACGAATATCGCGAACCTCTTACGTCACTATACAAACCTCAGTTTTTTACCACTATCGATAAAATCCTCCTTCGACACGCAAGAATTTCCTGGCCCACCTAATAAAAAGCAAACAAATCTAAAAACACGAAAAAAGCTTGAAAACACGAACCGAAGCTCGCTCATCAACCTTCCAATCTCGTCCAAACGACTCCATCAGCAAATCCTCCGTCCATTCGCAATCAGAGCGCAAAGAAAGTTACCAGCGGAAAGGCGGTCCGTTCATCAAGCGAAGCAATAACGGTCGGCCAATTAACCGCCCCGTTCGAAGACGTTACCGTATACCCAAGTATTCACCATGACGTCACTGTTTGACGAGGAATCATCTCGTTCAGAATTCACTCTGGCGATGATCGAACTGGTACTCTCGATTTGACGATTTAGGAATCATAGTGGATTAAATGAATTGAAGATTTTATGACTCGAAAAAGTATGGTAAATTTGTATAAATGCCGGTCGCACTTTTATACGAAATAATTCTATTAATTTCATCAATTTTCAATGATCCTCAGAGACGATTATCAGTTACCACTGTACCGATTAGTCACAAGAAGATTAAATCAATACTCTCATCGCAATAATGTAGGATCTACGATTTAATACAACAAACAAACAAGTTGCTATAACTTCTATTTTTAAGTAACTTTGTCTCATTTGATACGATGTTGCAATGGATGTAAATTAACTGAAAAATCGTCTTAATTTTGAGTGTGATATTATTTAATACGTTTATAAAAGGGAAATAATGATCCTATATTTGGAAGCACCGAAAAATCATCTTAATGTTAATCGTAATATCATTTAACATCCCCTTTGTTGCAAAATTCCAAAAATTAAAGCTAGTAAAGACGGACTTTTCGTGTGCTCCTCATACGATCCAAGAAAGAACATCGCAACACTGCGAAAAGCCAGACGCATGAAACATGTGCGGCAATCGATTCGTTGCGAGCGTCCAGCGTTTTCTGTTTGCTTCGGCGATCAAATGTCGCTTCGACGAATTGTCCCGAAGCGTTTGATTCAATATGAATTTTCTCGCGATTCCATACATAGTTTCTGTTTCTCTCTCTCTCTTTCTCTCTCTCTTCCCCCTGCTACACGTTCTCCAAATTTTTCCACCGTTTTTCCTGTTTTACCTTTGGGCCGGTTACGGTATATGCGCGCAAAACAGTGGAGTTTCGAAGGAGAGCGAGATCGGAGCAGGCAACGAATGGAAATTTCGTGCTCTATTTTTTCGCGACGACAATATTCGTATCGCTGGCGAAATTCGAGGCGACGCGACACGGGAAAAATCGTTGATAAATTTTTAACGAGATACATGGGCGTACAGTCGTTTCGACGGCCGATCGAAAATTATTGGCAAACACGCGCACCTCGTTCAAAGGGCGAAAAATCGTCGAATATATGAACTGGTGTTGCTCTACTCTTTTCGGTACTCGTAAAATGTCCATTGTATTAGGGTGTCCCGGGAAATATCGTGGCAGCCAAAAAAATTTTAGCTTACATAGGTGAAATTGATGACGATGGAAACAACGAATGAAAAGCACAGGGTTGTATCTATTGCGATGGGAAGCTGTTTCGAATCGGCGTGTACTTCATTTTGATGAACGAAATAATTGTAAATCGCTCGGCGAAAATATGGTAAGGGTATTTTTTATTTATTTTTATTCTATAGTTGGTGAAATTTGTGAGAAATATTATATTTATGTATTTGATATTTATAATATCGCGTTTAAATATTCCATTTCATCGTTCTGCGATACACGACGATGGCAACGTGGTTAACGTAGCCGAGTACAAACGCTCAGGGTACCTGGTTTTCGATTCCCTGCCTGTAGCTCCTATTTTTCACGATTCCTACTTGGATCGGATGGAAACGTGGAACCACGCGGCTGTCAAGTGAATAAGCGGGGAAATGTGGCCGGAGGAGGAAACCAGCGAAGAAACTATTGTAACAGTCGTGGTGGAACTGAACGCTGGTTCAACAGACTCACACACGAGCAGAAATCGGAAGAGAGGAGGCACGTTATTTGCTGGGAATCGGCCGAAGATCGTACGGCTGCCGAATCCATTAACTATATTCGCTGTCTCTGTCGCCAATCCCCGAACCTGTTAGCGCGTGAAGATTTATCTTCCTCGCTTCCCCAAATTACGAACAAAAATAGAATCAGAGTTAGCACAATACCAGATTAATAAATTTGATCCTGCAATATCGAAGGGATAAAGACTTTACGTAAAATACGTATGCGACGTAAAATAAATTTATTACGCATGGTATCTTCATCTTTCCGGAACTATTGCTTCTGTCCAAAGCAGATTATCCGAAACGCGGAGTAAAACCCATTGTCGGCGCTGCTGCTCGCACCGACGATAATTCCCACAAGATCGAGTATTAAAGGAAAAGAGTTTTAAAAACACAATTGAGTGAGTGATATCTGGAATAGCGTGACGCGTCAGCCGTGTCAATTTAGTCAATTTGAAGTGAACTCCGGATAAATTAAAATATCAACGTTTATGATATAATTTATTTCCCTGACAGCAATGACAATCCGCTGATATTTTCGTTTCACTAATTCGACTGTAAAGTACGTTTCATTATAATTCAGAAGGTTTTATTATTAAGAAGACGGACTTACAGGTATTTCCATATATTTTTAACGTGTGTGTTTTTTACATTACGTATATATGAAATGATTCGTGAGATCTTTTATGGGAAAGAGAAAATAGAATTTTACTTTCAAATGATATTCGTTACGTACGAATTGCAAATTTTTGGTTTGGAAATACAATAGGATGAATCATACCAATTTTTTATGATTATATGTTATAAAAACATTTTGCCAACCAATGAAAATTAGACAGCAGCTTATAATTTGCTCTAATATTATTTCAAATTGAAATATTTCAATAATTTTACAGAATATACACGACAAAAGAGATCTTTCGACGAATCATCAAGTTAGGCAATTTCACTGTGTCCAGCTGAGCAGAACAGAAGAATCACGTAACCGATTATAGTTACACGGTGTTGCGTTATTTGGCGAGACACGCGGCAAAAGCCCGTTGTTTCAACGCGTTCGAAGGAGAAATGGATTTTTCCGCACGGTCCGGTTAATTCGACCTTTGTTATTATCTCGAGCGCGGGCTCGCCACTTTTATATTGCACCACTTTCGCGTTACTCTGAAGCACACGAAACGTTCCGACCGAAAAAATGTTGCGTATTAATCCTTTGTTCGCGTTCCTCGCTGTACGTGTACACACACGTCACTGAAACTTTCATTCGTCCCTTTTTCATCTCTTTTCCGTGTTGGAAATGACGTACAGTTCGTTGAAAATTTGTAATCCTTTAATAATACGGCAAAATGAAGACGCAGGCATTTTTCCTGAAAAGTAACTAGTTTATTGGATGTGAAACAAATATCCAACTTGTTCGTTTGTTTGATCAATTTCCAATATTTTACCATTTTGTAGCGAGTCAATCTTTCTGATTGCGATCATTGTTCGATGACGGTATGTAATTTTTTGACAAAACGACGAAATGAAATTTTAGAAAAACTGATACTTTTTCGAAAGCAAATATTTGGCAACTTATATTGTTTTTTAATTTTGTATTCTATTCCATTAATCATGGAATTCAAATTCAGAGAGTTTACCACTGTTAAAAAATAGCAATTTTTAGTTCATTTCTAGTTAATCATTAATTTTAAGTCAAACTCCTAATAATAAATAAATAAAAAGAATACTAGCTTTGCAATTTTATTTATAATTATTTATTTCTAGAAAACTTCTTTCTTCATGTCTGGCAATATGACTTTTCAACTTACCGAACGATATTAACCCACCTAATCCAAATCGCAAAGAAACGATGTTTCGTACGTATCATCCTAATACATTCTAATTAATTCTATTTCATTTTACTCTCATTTTACCACAAAATTTGATTCTACAGAATATCGTACGTACAGAGTATACAATATACATACAAAACTAAAGACGTAAAACTTTTCTCCACGTTTGATATTAATACTTCTGGGCATTCATCTCGTACGAGAAAATACAATACGTTTCGAAGCAGCAAAATTCTAAGCAGACGCGAGAAATTCATTTAATTTAATTTAATGAGAACCGAACGAACGCGTCATAATTCACGCTGGTGGCTCGTTTCACTGGCCGAAACAATGACGGTCAGCGAAGGAGAAACACTGTAACACCGGTTTCGTTCCGCGGTATTCTCGCGAAATCGTCTCACTTAGCTTTTCACGTGGCCGTCTCTCGTTGCTAAATATATCGGCCGGTTGAATTTCAAATCGACAGAACACAGTGTCTGAAACGTTTTGAAATGAATACCGATTTGGTGCTGGTGAAAATGTTCTGAAACAAGTCGAGTATAGTGGTTGAAACGTTCCTGCAACAAATGCTGACAGCGATTCAAACGAATATTCTGAAACGAGTGTCGAGAGACGCTCGAAGAGAATGGCTTCGAGCAGCGAACGATCGTGGTTGAAAGGAATGTTCTCTATCGAATTACTTTTTGGTTTCAGCTACTCTATGGAAATCTTAAAATTAGAAAGTTTCTCGTGATACGAGGTAGTGAAAGTTTTGGTGCAGTTTCGTTTAAGAAGCTGAGAAAATTTCGTTTCACGCGTTGAGAAATTTTAGTCGAGAAACTTTATTTGGCGAACTGAGAAACTTCGCTTGGGAAATTGTGGTACGTAAATGCACAGCCTTGTTGAGAAAATTGCGTACTATTACTTGACAAATTTTCAAGTTTTGTTTAAAAGATTACGAAGCTTTGTTTAAAAAATTATGATTTCCATTAGTTGAAAGTTGTGAGATTTCGATTGGAAGATTGTGCTGCTTGGTTCACAAAAATTTTACTTGAACGACATTCGAACGATCGAAACTGGTAATTTTTATCGTAATCATACATCAATTCTAAGGTATAATTTTGCAGATATTTATCAAAACTTGTATTACCGTGAAAGCAATTAAAAGAACATATTTAATAAAAGATAAGAAATCAAAAAAAAACGTTCGGATGGATAAAATATGGTTTATTCCCGTGTACAACGAACACGTTCGATAACGGCTAACTATATTCACCCCTTAGCAGCATACGGAAAAGGTTGAAGTTCCATCGTACAAGGCGTGTCTCTTCTTCGTTAAGATAACGCGCCACGGGAATATATATCGAATGTCGCGTTCGAGCGCTTCCTCTTTTGCATATGGGAAGCTCGCCTTCCGGCGGCGTTTGCATAAAATTTCACGTGCCATTCCTGAGAACAGCTCCGTAAGGATGTGCTCGCTGGTTTCAACGTTTCATCCATAGGGAAGAGCTTTTGCTCGTTTTCATACACTCGGCTCAACTCGCTGTATTTCTGTGGAACATTAGCTCGCGGTTGCACGGAAAATTCGATTTTTGGAAATAAGCTTTCACGTTGAAACTGCAGGTCCGGGATCGATTACAAGTTCCTTCGCTTGATTTATGAGATGCTTCGAGTGATGGAAGATGATGGGTGGAATTTGATCGCTGCTTTGCGATGGTTGTCAGGTGGAATTTCTAGGTTTTCAATTGGATTGAAAAATGTTTGGAAGACGTACGAGGTTCTAATAGAGTATGGATATACTGGGAATCTTTTAAATCGAGTATAGTGGAATTTTTTAAATCTTGAATTCTCTAAATTGGATATATTGGACAAAACTTCCATTTACGTTCTTTATATGCGATTTAATATGCAATTTAATATTTCATGTATTTTGAATTCGAAGATAGAAATTAATTATTTAAGATACGCGTGAAACGTTTAGATCATCGCTGAAATTTTAAACGCGTTATCTATTAATAGTTAATATGCTAAGCTTTCAATTTCGCTATAAATAATAAATTAATCGTAGACGATTGATTTATTAGAATAATATTGAAACGAAGCAGATATCTGGAACTATTGATGAAACTTTTGGTGAAAATAGCTTTCGAAGAAATATTTCACTAATATTTTTTTTTTTATTGATTCCCGTACCTCCTAGTGTATGAAAACAACCGTCAAAATTGCATGTAAAAACATGTTTTTCTCAGCATATCGAAAATCATTTGATACAGGAAGCGAAAGTACACACGAAATTCTGTTCCAAAGTAAAAAACAAACTATGTCTACAGAATCGATTTTTTCAATGGAAATTTGCATCCAATCCTGGAAAAATTCATCGATGAAGAGGCATTCTAGCAGGCCAGCAGTGCGGAAAATGCGATTTTTCATATTGGTGAAGGCCGTAATTCGAAAGGTAGAAAAAAATGATGATGTTACAAACATCGTTTTTTAAAAGTTGGATTTACTTTTTAAAACATTATTATTTTAAAACATTTGGATTATTTCCTAAAATCTACTATGGATATTATTTATGTCACCTACCTGCGATAAATAATCTTATGAACTTCTTTTAAATCGCTTGTTTCTTAAAAATTAAACATTAAATCCAATACCTGTCTTATGGAAATATTCTCGAATTGAGATATTTCCCTTAAAACGATTAGTTTGCATTCTAAAAGGAACAAATAAGACTTCTACGCATGAAGGTGCGTCCTAACATCAGCGTGAAGTTCGCGACGGAATTGTGCAGCTAAAAAATACCATAATCTGCCGTTATTCGATTCGAGGAAGAATAGAAACGGTTCGGTGAAGCCAGTCCCGCAGCTTCCGCGAAATTAAACTTTCGCAGGCGAGGGCCGAAACGAAAAGTTTCCGCTACGTTTGCAAAAGAAACTCGTGTTCCTATCGCGATTGGGCGAACTCGCGAAACAAATGGGAAAAAAAGCAACGCTCGTGTTCTACAACTGACGAGTACCCTGATAAACAGGCTGCTTAAGAAGTAAAAAGAACTTCGAACTGGTTGGAAAACAGCCGATCCGAGGGAAGAAGATGATTCTGTCGTCTGCAGAAGCTTCACCACGCTCGTTAATTTCCCCTATCACGCATCCCAGTTACCGAACGATCGTCGACAAATGGCCTTTTTATCGATTTTGTCATTTTTTTCAAATTATTCTTGGATGTATTGCATAGATCTTTTATTAGATTCAGGTTGTTTTCTGTCGTAGATTTTTAGCTCTTTTATTTTAGATCCTTTTATTGCAGTAGTTTGGTTTGGATGCTCTTTTCTATTTTAGTATTTCTTTTAAATTACGTCCTCTTTTTTCTTCCATTTTTAGTGAAACATAAGGTACATTTGATGCAGTTGATAGATTTTAATTACATGCTTCATTGGCGTGTAGAGTTCCGAAACATGTCACATTCCTTCATCTCGTTTAAGGGTCACTTCATATTTTCTTCGCGTTGATTATACTTTGTCATATAAATGTGAAATTAAACGTTGTTTCTTCATATCTTTACCGAGTATTTCAAATTGTTCAATTTCGATGCAAATAGGATAAACGTCGAAAAACTTTTGTACGACGTTATACATTTATATTTGAATTTTTATTAAATGCGATCAGCTTTTCCCATGGATTTGTTAGTATTTTTAATCGCCGAATTTTTATTCGTATTTTATTTGAAACTTTGACGTTTCTTTCAAATCGTACATGTGTACACTTCGATTGTTTAATTTTTTCTATTATCGTTTAGTGTTTCAAGCTTTTTATTAGATACAGTCTCAGTTTAGCGTGGACTTGTCAGTCGTTTTGTCGCTGTATTTTTATTCACTTGGATTTCATTTCAGGCTTCACACTTGAATTTTTAAACTTCGATTTTTTAATTTCCTTTATTGTTGGCCAATATTGTAGACTTTTTACAAATATAGCTTGCTTTTTACCACGGATCTGTCGATCTTTTTATTTCGCTTGTATTTGAAATTTTTCCATTTATATTGAGCTATCTATGTATATTTGAATTTTTCTTTGTTTTATTGGCAACCATATTGACTGCCATATTTTATTTCTTTTTTCCCCCCTGGTATTTCATTTCAACATCGATGTTATACCGTTTTTATTTTCTGTATTTATTCTCTTTTCCGCTTTTTTCATACGTTATGTCCCGGTTCTCCTAGTTTCTTCGTTCGTCTCTGCAAAACTTCGTTACTTCATTAGTTCCCTTTCGATTCTCCCCCGAGTTTCGTCAGCGTTTCATCTGTCAGTGTCAATTATCCGCTTAATTCCCATCCCTCATGTCCCAATGCTATCCGTTTCCTTTTAAATTTTGCTTGTTCCCTTTAACCGTCTGCTAAGTTTCCGCTTGTTTTTCCATCATTTCCAACATTAGTCTTTTCGTTTAATCCGTGTCTCAGCTAATTACACGATTTCCTGAAAATTTCTTTCTCTTTTATTATTTTCCTACTTTAATTTTACCTTTCCTTAGATTTACATATTACATATATTTTAATTTATTTTATTTCATATATATTATAATTTACATATATATTTCTTCCTTATCTAAACAATTGCTATTAATTTATTAACAAGCTTCTACATATCTTTTACTTGCCTACAATTCTCTGATACATTTTGCTACTGTTTCCCAGTTCGTTTAGATATCTTTATCTCTCGTCTATATTTTACTGCTCCCTGCAATCTTTCTGGACTCTCACTTTCAGTTCGCTAGTTTCAACAAACCTGGCCGCAGTTTCTACCTACCATCACAAACATACCTGTTCCCTCTACTAAGATCTCTGTTCGTTTCTCTCGATTCATTAACCCTTATCGAAGCCTTAATCGCATTCTATCTTCTACGTTCGTTTCAATCTTTATCTTACCATCCGCTTCGTGTACCTTTTCTTCGCTCTGTTTCTCCATTCCCAACGTTCTTCTTAGTTTCACAAATTCTCCTTTACATCTTCCTTATCGTAACGTTTCGCGTTCCTCGTCGCGTTTTTCGCTACTGTTCCGCTATCTTTAGATTCTAGATTGCCAAGTATATTTATAGGTCTCTGAAGTATGCGAATCGCTTAGAAAATATGAATTTTGCCGAACATCGAGTGATTTCTTCTAGAAATTATTTTCGTCGAACATTTTTAAGAAACTACGTACAACGTTAAACTATTATTTGAATCTAATACAAAAATCCAAATTATTCGGAGAATAGTCGTTTCACGTTCATTCAGAAGATAACCAATCGATAGTGAAAGATAATTAACCTCACCTGCTCGCTCCCCTGAAATCCACAAACGAAAAAGTAAACGAAACCCGGCCCGGTTGGTCAAACTTTCTACTTATCCCACTCACGCACGCTCAATATTTACCCATGTCCGATATTTTTCCTTGCTGCAAACATCGCGGAGAACGCAATACTCCTAACAATCGGTCAATCATCGTTACAACACATCCTGCCAGCGGTCGAAGCTGCGAATTCATCTCGCACAAAGAGGCACACCACGTGTTTGTCCCTAGGACACGCGTGTCTCCGCTCTGGCAGATTACGTTCTCGCTGACCATTACGCCGGATCTGCCAATCTTCCAAGCAATATAAAGCTTCGCGCTGTTGTTTTATTTATGTACACGCCGACCCGCCTACTATAGCCGGCTGTTTTTCTCATAGCGAGCATCGAATCAGCTGCAACCACGCCCTTACAGAAACAGTATAATTGCAAGGGCGTTCGAGCGACTATATGACTAGCTAGGGCAAAGCTCGCCCCCTTCTTTTATAACGTCGTCGCGACGAAATGACTCGGGGAGGAAAGAAGGGAGATGATAGCGCTTCTCCTGATTCGATTCGTTTTCCTTTTAGGTTCGCGGTGGATTCGACGTTGCTGAGCGAGCGTGACATGATCTATGAATTTTTTTGACAGAAGTACGATATTAGTAGAAGATGGAGGAAGAGGCTGAGTGCCTGCAGGTTTCAGGTTTCTTGTAGAGAGCTTTCTCGGGAAACGTTTGTATGCTGATCTATGATGCTTTTAACAACGTTAAAATGGAAGTTGAAGCTATTGGAATGAGATTGTCTGCGATGTTTGGTGAATCTTTAATCGAAAGTATGAAATAAGCAATTGATGCGGAGAAGTTTGATCGAGGATTTTGCGTAACGATGAATTTTTGTTTGACGAAATAAAAAACAAGGGAGTGATACAAAAATTATACTATAATTATCGTGAACATGTTAGAAGTAACTACTACCAAGTATGTAAGAGAGTTATATGTTGTGCACAAATTGTCTGAGGTAAGATAATAAATAGGTAAGATACAGCTCTGTAAACGTATGTTAAATGAACGAATCAAGAAACTTTTGCAAACTCATCCTCTCATTTCTCTGTATAAACTCCGATTGTAACGTCTTCATGGAGACTCTTCTCTTGATCTTGCTGGTCACGCGCTGCTTGAATCTAAGGGAACTTATTCTTGTACATACATGTACCTACTACTTACATGTTCCAAATGCTTCCGCTCTCAAGCTTATTATTTAAATGAAATTATTACCATTTGTATGAATTTGTTATACGCTGCATTCATACAATTCATACTGGTAAGAAATGTGGAGCAAGTAAGGGAAGTAAAGATATATTTTTGAGTAGTTTACTTAGATCTGTTTTTAAGAATACTGCATTTAATGCTCTAAATTTAAATTCAATCCAATTTCTAACCCTTTGCAATCCTATTGTTTCCATTGATTGTTCCATTTCTTTCACTTTTTATCAGACATTTTTCTGTATTCAAAGTTCATATAAATTTTTCATATAAATACAATGTACATACGCGGAATGGAAGTATATTACGAACAATTTTAGATACTAACTTGTCGAGCATAAAGCAGCTGAAGTAAAATGTCGAATATGATTCGAACCAAACGAAAAACATTAAAATTTACGATATTTCCTATTACATATTTAAATCTACATGTCAAAAATAATAAAACGAATATCGCGAAACGAACAAATCGATTGACACATACACATCCAGTTCAATGTTCGATCATTCGAAAAGTTAACAGATTGTTGGAAAAATGCACGTACCAAGCTCCGATGTGGCCCTAAGCTCAATCATAAATATCAATGAAATGCAAGATGAATCATCGTGCACGAGCAAAAACGCAAACAAACACGTCAATTTTTAATTAAAATCAGGTTTGAAAACCACGAAATATTATCTCGATAAAATCGCGCTTCAACCCTGCATCCGTCCAATACGATATTAACCGTGAACAAACAGCATTTTAATTATAATATAAAGTCTGTACGACGAATTAATGTAAAATTGAAATGAAAATTCGTACTTGGAGCGAGGGAGAAGGTTTCGTTGCGTTTTCATGTTAAACGCGTACGCAAACACGTGGTTGGTCTCCGGAATGGAAAAAGGAGAAAGGAGAAGGGGTGGAGAATAAAAAAATGCCAAAGTGGCGCGATTGGAACATGGAAACAGGCAAAAATTCGAATGACTACGTAGCTGATGCACATGAGCCACCGTCGCCACAAGAGAAACGTGTTGTTCCGTGGAAATCACGCCTCATGCTTTATTCAACCGCGTTCCGCGGCCGTCGTGATCGAAACGTAATTAAAAGCGGAATAATTAATGGACCGTAAACCGTCGACACTGGTGGAGATTTTTAATACGCTGATGAGAAATCGAGTATGGACGTTGACAATGAGAACGCAATTGCATTTAAAATTTGAGATCATGGTCGAAAAGAATTGGAGGATTTTTGGAGAAATGGCAGGTAACGAGTTTCCCTATGGATTAGCGTAAGTTGTTTAATCTGATTTTGCAATTTTTCAACATTGAAATTTTTAGGAATCGATAGAATTAACAGAACGAATTTTGGAAAGCCAAAGTAGTAAAAAAAGTAACGAAAGATGGAGAGGAAAGATGAAATAAAATATTTTTAGAAGTGCTATTACGAAAAGTTTCAGCAAATATGTGTGTGATATAATAACTAAAAGACATTTGATATTTATAACAAATAAAGCAATTCTTTTAGAGGAATTAATTGTCGTAATATTTGATCAACCGTAAAAATCTTTAAATTTAAACAATTAGAAAAATCTGGTAAGAAATACCTAATTTTTGGTGAGCAGAATTTGTCGAGTAAATTATTTGTTTATTTTGTTGAACAAATTCCTCTTGTTTAAGTAAGTTCCTCTTGTTTAAATGTGACGAATAAACACGAAACAGGAAAAAGATTTAGCTGAAATATTCCAGATTTAAGACACGTCACAACGTAGTACATACAAAGCTTGTGTCTCAAATACAATATGACGTGGCGTTAATTTGAGTGTTTCGTACGCGGAGGTTGTTGCAGAAAATGGCGACAATTTGCCACTTTCTGTCGTGTTATTCTACGCTAATGTGCTCAATGGACATGGTAAACGGTTTGGAAATGGCCAGGCGCATCCTGTTTGCCTAATTATTATGTTTCTACGACTTTAATACAAGGACGCTTTGTTTTGTTTAAAAATAACATACCGTCAACTGATAACAGTCAGATAATTAATCAATATAACGACTCTAAAGTGTATTGAGATAATTCTGAATTTATAAACTGATATAATGTTTTGTATTGAATCAATGAGCTTTAGATAAATAATACATCTAAATTTTTGTAAAATGAATCAACATATACACACGTGCAGTAACATTTTTTTTTTACGTCGTAAAATGTATCGTCACTGTAACGCGTCAATATTTGTTTAACGTTTTAAAATAATCTGTAACGATGTACAAATTATTTACCATATATATTACGAGATATTATGAAAGAAATATTAAACGCATCATTGAAATTCTCTGCCATAGTTACAACGTTAAAAAGCGAATTCGATAATTGCATCCTTCGAGCTAGCAAACGCGTTTTTCCGCAATCAAGTTAAATGATTTTCTTACGCCACGTTAACGCCTCTTTTTTCCATCCACACCACCAACGTTCCCTTTATTTATTCATCACGTAGCCGCGTCAGAAGCGTTCAAAAAATCTTAATAGAATGAGAACGTGTACAGAATACGTTTCAAGGTGTATTTTATGAATCTACAGGTTGTAACTTTGTTCTTCTTCGATTAAACCTCCTCACCCTCAGGCAGACCGCGATAGAACTAAAGTACGAATCCCCGTGTTTCAGAATTCCAAGGCTACCTGTTTCATGTTTTGCGTCTACTTATACCGTCGCATCTATACGAGCACTTTATTCCACCTTCTTTTACTCCATAGTAAAGGAAATTTACGTCTTTCCTTTATTTTTCTCGCTTCTTATGTCTCTTTTCACCAGCAGAGTTGATTTCGCCGTTTCAATCCGGTTTATTGTCTCCGCGTCTCTTTAAAGTCGTTAAAAAAACTGTTTAATAATTCTCCCTCGTTATTTATACGACACCTACATAAAGGACATAAAAACAGAAAAGATTCTGATAGGGTAAGAACTGTTAGCTCTGTATCCTTTTCTTTTTCTTTTTCTTTTTTTTTTTTTTTTAGATGAAAACGGTGGTGTTTTAATTTTTCTTTTTCTCTTCCTTCCGTTTCCTTTTCCACCGCGCGGCTTAAGAGTTTCTAAGAGGCTTTCCCTTCCGTAGTAGTCGCCTTCGTGTTTCGAAGCTTCCTGATGAAACGACGATTCGAAATCCTTTAAACGCTCGATGGAGGCAATTTAAAGGCTTACCAGTAGCTTTCCTCGGCGAAGTTGAGGAAAATTTGAGAATATTGTGGTGCAGTGTATGCTTGCTGCTTTCATTTTCAGCCATTTATTCAACACGAAAATATTACTTTGTTGTTCTATTTTATAATGGTATATTTATTGCGTGTGACTATTAGAATTATTCGAACCTGGACGTTTATGCAAATTTATGTTTACGACAATAATTAAAAAAATATATACCCAAGATTTGAAAATGAAGATTTGTTTCACCTGCTAAATATTATAATGAATATGTTAATTTAGATATTTTATACATTTTTGCATGTTACATGAACATTCTTCACGCTTTTCAACATTTAATGATACGATTGTTATATTGAAAAATATATTCTATTAGTCGTAACACATTCTATGTTTCACAACTGAAATCTGAGTGACTTTCTTTAAAATATACCTTCATATTTCGTCAAAATATATTCACGACCTACATGAAAAATATTTTCACTCGATCCACTCACTGACCAACGAGGGTGGCTTTAAAAATACACGTAGAAGATGACTTCAGACACATCCTTGAATTGAATATATTCGACGAGTAATACGGAATATTATTAACATTTGAGATGAATATGGAAAGATTTTCGAAGAAAAGAATGATTCAATTTTTAATAAGTAAAATTTAGAAATATAATATTTTTATTATACTCTATTCTATTTTAACGTACGACGTTAATCAAGGATTATTCTCGTTTTGAGAAAATCTTCTTTCTAGAAAATAGGCAATAGCAATAAGTAGAACATAACAGAGCCACAGAAGTAAACTAAGATAGACTTGTTAATTTTGCATAGTTGGCTCGCCTAAGTAATCAACAACTTTAATCGCAAGTTATGGCGCTATATAATGCAGTTATTCCTTTTATCTCTCCGAAGGTGGAGTGTATGTATATTGCGTCGGCGTAATAACGTTATCTACCCGTAGCCATGAGAAATCGTAACGCTTGCGAAACGCTACTCCTTCCGTTCTTTAATTTTATAACTTCGTTATAAAATTTTATTGCACGGAGGGGCACAAGTCACGGTTTTATGTTAATCCGTTTTTTTATCGTTCTAACTACCCAAAAAAATGTACTTATCGAACAATTGGAAATTGAATAATAAAAATAACGGAGGAAAGAAATGAGAAAAGATAAAAAATACATAATTTGGGAGAGTGGGAGTCAAAGTGATCAGCGATATGTAGATAGATTATTTTTAAAAATTGTTAAGAAGAAAATTGCGAAAGAACAAATATATACCTTGATAAACAAATCGATAAATTTATAAAAAGTAGATTTCACCTTTGAATAAGAAATCTCAGTTTAAAAATCTCATTTTTACATTTTCATTCGTTGTTACACATGCAGAGTCTCGTACGGAGTATCTAATATGAAGACGTATATTTGCCATTAACAAATTTCTCAGTTTTTAATTTTCAGTTCTTTATAAGAAGTCTTCATTTATTCGAGTTTTTTTATAAGAAACCAAATATTAAAGTTACATATTTACACCGTGTAAACGTCCCAACTAACTGCTAAAAATAATTTCTGCTTCCGCGTTTATGTATCCAGACACATTCAAAGGAATGTCTGATCTATCACGTTATTTTATTTCTTACATGAAATTCTCCTAATTCGTGGATTTTCAATTGGCGCGATGAATGTCCTTTATACTCGAAAATACATACGAATAGATGAAATTTAATCACTCAACGATTAAACGTATTTCAGTGATACCTAACGAGCGATATTTTCTCACGCGCTGCACTAACATAAAACTCAACAGTTTAATAAAAATTATTCGAAAATATAAAATAACTCTGGCCATAACCGTAACATAAAATACGATACACGCGACCATTAAAATAATACCACTTTCCACGCCATCGCAAAATCTCTCGATACACTTTGCAAAATCTACCACAACTATCGTGTGTGTACTTCTAACCAATTACCAATTTCGAAAAAGCCCAAAAACAATACTCAACCAACCCCCTTCCCACCGAACGAACCAGTGTCCAATTATCTACCATACTCTACCATCGTTACTATGCCGGTGTTTCGGCGCGTAAAAAATGAAAAAAAGTTTTGTATTCCACGCGTCGCGTATTTCATCTTCGGAACATCGGCGTCGCCAATAAAGCGAAATAACACGAACGCCACCGTGCGCGCAATCCCCGACGTTACTTGAAACACCTGAATTCGCTCGCTGCGTTTTCCACCTACGAATTACACGTACATAGACACGCAACGTCGGGATTAATAAATCCACTATCTCTCCCTCTTGCAGTCTCACCGTAGTACGCGTCACCACTGCTGTGTGCATTGTTTCCATTTCGCGGTAATCGTGATTCATGCGTGCAGATATTCGAGCAAATCCGATCATGTTCGCCATGGAGAACGGACGCGTCGCTATTCACCCCTTTCCTATTTCTCCCCCCCCCCCCCCCCCCCCCCCCCCCCCCCCCCCCTCCCTTCCTCTCTCTCTCTTCTTCTCTTCTCTTCTTTCCCTCTCTCCT